>NC_056499.1:8126432-8137958 GCF_014905685.2 Nematolebias whitei | reverse complement strand
CCATCCATCCATCCATCCATCCATCCATCCATCCATCCATCCATCCATCCATCCATCCATCCATCCATCCATCCATCCATCCATCCATCCATCCATCCATCCATCCATCCATCCATCCATCCATCCATCCATCCATCCATCCATCCATCCATCCATCTACAGACGTGTTAGCCTCCTCGTGGTCTTTGACTAACAGTAGCACAATTTCTGCCAGCACCCTTTTTGTCAACAGCACCATTGGTGGTTGTTGTTAACCCAGGCCTCAACCGATCCAGTATGGTGTAGATGTAGATAGTTATGGCCGACGTATTTTACATTAGATGCTCTTTCTGACACTCTCCATTTTACCTGGGCTTGGGACTGGTTGGACATTATTCTTTGTGCTGAGTTCAAACATCACAAATCTTGCAGAAAGTTTTGCAGCTCTGCTGAGCAGATGTAATTTGAACACATGATCAAATATAGCCTGTTTTCTTAGTTAATTTAGATGACTGGATGAATCTAAATATAAATATCATTACTGTCATTTTATGCAACAGATTGAATAGATTATAAAATGAAAAGCACAACAGCACTGACCCTAAAAGTAAAATAAATAAATCCATTTTTTTGTAAATTCATATCATACTAATGATTACTGTGACCATAATGTGCTCCAGAATAATATGACATATACTGTAATCTGTAAATTGGGTACTTGTAATCTCAAAATCAAAAGTGTGACAAACCACAAGATGGCAGTAACACATCAAACTGAATTACAGCAATTTAGCTGTTGGTCCAAATTCTGTGAGAGAAAATAACTACAGATCTTAAATTAACATGAGTCTGAAAGTGAGTCTGAGAAAATTACCTGCCTTTATTTTTACTCATCTGCCACTCATTTAGTCATTAAAGAAAAAACTATGCGTTTGTGCATCAAATAAGGTTTAAAACTAAATCTTAATTGTAGCTTTGAAACCAGGTGATTAACTGAGAAGGTTGCAGCTCTTGTGTGGCTGCAGCCTTTCCTTCATTTTGGTGCCTGGGGATGAATAGTAATGGGATGATATACGTGTGTAGAATTTATATGTGCCACATTGTTAAATGTCAGGTGCAAAGATTTGTCCTTCAGATGCAGAATATTCATGAAAAAGCCCCAAATATTGTATAATATTATGCACATTTTAGCCCCAATAATTCATTCATTTGAGCTCATCTTTCTGATTTGAGCTACATGTTTTATTTAAATGAAAAACCATTAAGTTATGAGTGCACATCTACCTTGATTTGATGGAAGTGATCAGTTATAAAAGCATCCACATTTGCGCTCTGAGACCCTTCAATTTTTTTTTTTTACCACTCAGTGGATTCCCACAAAATAAAACAATAAAAATAATCTCATATATTAATAGCACATCTTGCTGCTTTTGCTTTAAGTAGGCTTCCACTCTTTAAAAATCTTCCTTGGCCGCCCCCTCACCAGTGAGCTCCATTTGGAGAAGCGGAAGGGAGATTCCTCAGCTCTTCCAGTCATACGCCCCCTCCTCCCCCTGCTGATGGCACAGTTACGCAGCACCATAATAAATGGAGACGTGACTCTCCGGGGCGAATCCCTGCCGACGTCACTCTGTCCTGTATAAATAGGCTGAGCAGAGAGTCGAGCCAGACACAAGCAAACGCGCCTTTCTGACTGCGGGAACTTTTCTAAGCAAAGGATTAACAGGACAGCCTTCGTTGGATTTAATCACCAGCGCAGAGTAAGTCATATGGGAGATTGTAATCTATTATATGAGATTAGATACATTTGTGATTAGATTTATCCACATTGGCACGTTTCCTTTCTGTGAACTGAGCCAAAGCTCGCGTATTTACGCACGGCACGTCTATCCACAGCTCCCAACGCATCACTAAGATGACTTTGAATAAGGATGACAAACTGCGGAGCATGGACAAGAGGAGAGGGAGCGTGCCCTTCCCCATGAATCTGCCCAACATGCACAGGAGAAGCATGCCGGTGGACGACCGGGACCTGCGCGCCACCACGCCGCAGACCGGACAGACCGACGAGCTGTCCAACCTGCTGCGCTGCGCGTCCTACTCCCCCAGCGAGCAGCACCGGGGCAGCTGCGCCTCGGACTCCTCAGACTCTGTCATCTCCACCGGCAGCGAGGCGGACTCCCAGGTGTACAAGGTGGTTCTGCTCGGGGAGCACGGGGTCGGGAAGTCCAGCCTGGCGCGCGTCTTTGGAGGAGTGGAGGACGGCGGTCACGACTGCGATGAAGCAGGTGAAGATGAGGATGAGTCATCAACACACGCTCACACAGACACTCACTGGACATGTATGGTGTGTTCATCCAGATCCTGCTTTGTGGATTCAAAATAGGAAAAATCATTTTACTGTTTTTTATTTTTTTATTTATTTCAGATAATAAATGATCCAATCATTAAAAACCATATTAAATTGAAACTATTCAATCTTTTACATTGTGACACATCTTTGTCTAAATAGCATAACATCCACATGAAGCCTTGACATTTGATCAGAGATTTGCCAAATTAAAAACATTACTTTTGCACCAAATGATTCACACCCATGACTGTCACTGTTTCCATCCACATTGGGGCACAAGCCTCGGAGGCCCAGTGGTCAGAAACAAATCAAATAATATATTCTGAAGGGAAAATAAATGCTCTAGTGTTGTTTAATGATGAGACTTTACATTAAAACCAAATGTTCAGAGAGATGAAAGCAGTAACTCACACTGACAACACAAAAGAATACAGATAAGAGGAACCCTGCTGCCAGTGTGTAACACAATCTTTATTTGGCTCCGCTCAGGAAACACGTATGACAGATCTATTGTTGTGGACGAAGAGGAGGCCTTCATTCTCTTGTACGACATTTGGGAACAGGTGAGAGTTCTTTATTATTAATGCAGTGTTTTCCCATTAATGGATGCTGTGTTTGCAAAGGATGAGATGAGCTGCTCATTAATTTGATGTCTGCTGTTCTTTCCTGAAGGATAACAGCCAGTGGCTGAAGGAGCAGTGCATGAGGATGGGAGACGCTTACATCATTGTGTATTCAGTGACTGACAAATCGAGCTTTGAGAAGGCATCAGAGCTCCGCATCCAGCTGCGTCGAGCCAGGCAGTCAGAAAACATTCCCATCATCCTCGTGGGCAACAAAAGTGACCTGGTGCGGTCCAGAGAGGTGTCTGTTGATGGTAAGTTAACACATTAATCAGTTAGGTGATGATGTAAATGAAATTAATCTAATAAAAGACCCCTAAAGAGTTCCCTCTAACCTTCCTTTCTCCATGTTTGTTGGATTGCAGAAGGAAGCGCGTGTGCCGTGGTGTTCGACTGCAAGTTCATCGAGACGTCCGCCTCCCTTCACCACAACGTGCAGGACCTTTTCGAAGGCATCGTCAGACAGATCCGCCTGCGGAAGGACAGCAAAGAGGAGAACGCTCGACGCATGGCCAGCTGCAGGCGCAGGGAGAGCATCAGCAAGAAGGCCAAACGTTTCCTGGGCCGCATGGTCGCACGCAAAAACAAGAAGATGGCTTTCAGGCAGAAGTCCAAGTCCTGTCACGACCTCACTGTTCTCTGAGCAACATGTGGACTGCTGTTTTTATTTTCCTTTGGCCTCTGAAGACCAGATCCTGTGTGTGTTTTAACACTGATTCTAAAGGACTAATAGAATTGTACAGAATAGATTTTTTTAGACACAAACCAAAAGCAAAGACAGGATGTAACTAAGGTCACATCATCATGATGATGATGATGTACTCAGCAAGGATTTGATTTTATCTTCTGCCTTAAAAGTTTTTGCCATCACATGATTCTTTTTGTCTAAAATATTTAATATCTTGTTTCGGATGAGCTGCCTTCCTGTTGTGTTGTGGTCCTTTGGTTGAAGTGCTTGATGTATATACAGCGCATAATGCCGAAGGCGACGTACATCTCATTGCTCTCTAAGGTCACAGGTCTAAACTCATTTTTACTTGAAACGTGGTGCGCTGGTTCGTGCCTTGGCCAAGTTACGAAAAACTACTCAAACCTTAGGCGAAACCTCTATTATTCTCTGTTTCATAGCACTGAATTCAGGTTGTGAATGTAAGAGTAAAGCAATAAGTTATAAAAGTCTTGTGAACTTTGGCATTGTTTGAAAACTCTTTGTTTACATTGAATTTTCTTTTTTTTTAATGAATAAAACCTCAAATGAAATGCGGTGGTTTTTCTTTGCCATTCTTTCTCCAACAACATGATCGACGGACTGAATCTGAGAGGAAACGGTGGTGAAACGCATCTTTAGGAAGAATTGTTCGACACTACCAGTGGAATGGAACCGCACTGCTCATTTGGGTTTTAAGTGGAAAGGAAATGAGGTAGTTAAGCATGTCTCCTCTCAAAGTGTTAAACATTAATCCACCAAAAGCGTACAGGAACGCAATTTTCCACCCAATTCAAACTTCCCTCACCTCTCACAGGCAGCACACGCATCATTTTGAGAAGGTAAGATCGAAAGCTTTGGTTGATTTTGTACAAAACCTAACAAGTTTTGCTTATCTGCTAGCTCGTTCTTCTTATAATATTTGAAAATGTTGTGAATAATATCCCGTACGTGACCCTGGCAGACGGTAAAAAGACAAGTGGGGGATTTATTACGAGTCAATTTGATTTTAACAGAGAAGTTATACATCAAACTTGAGCTTGCCTTTGTTGGTTCTCTGTGCCAACTTTGAGATGTTGCTTAAAGATTTCATGACGGTGAATCAGTAACTGGACAGATTTTGTGACGTTTGTTGGTTTAAAACACAGTGACTGTGTGTGTGTTTGCAGGGAAACATGGCTGAGAGAAAAAGTGCACCGGTGCTCATCACAGCACTCACAGTAGGCGTTCCGTCGGTCATTTGAGTCAAATGTTCATAAGTATAGCACTGAAAAAATAAAACGCTACTGATTTTGTTTTACAGTTGTCGTCGCTTTGCACTTTCATGCCATGCTCTGGGGTGAACGTTAAAATCGGCGTTCCTGAAAACTACGATGGTATTTTCCCGTGGTACCTAACCAAGGTAAGAAGCTTCACTTTACTTAAAGTGAACAAACAATGCAGTTTATTCATTTATTGGCAACTAAGGAATTGTGTAATTAAATGGAGGTGAAACAACACCAGTGTTTCTGACGTGTGTTTCAAGAAAGTCGCCACAGCGAAGCAACGTTATCCAAAACAACAAATGGCAACAACTCAGCCAAATTTAAAGATATTGAGTTACATTTTTTTATTTAACCTTTATTTATACAGGTTAATCCCATTGAGCCTCGAGGACTCATTTACAAGACAGACCTGGTTTAACAAAGAGTGATAACAACAGTAGACAATCATAAAGGGTGTGTACAAATAGATAATAACAAGTGAAAATAAAATGGTATTAAAAAAAATGTAACAAAAAACAGCTAGGTTGTAGGACGGTGTAGAAAACTATAAACAGGAACGTTTGATTGTTTTTTTTTTCGCAGGAATTTAACAGATGTTTGAAGCCTCTTAGAGGTCAAGGTCAAGAGCTTCAGTTTTTTTTGCAAGATATTCCAGAAAACAGGAGCGGAGTAGGAGAAGTTCCTTTTGCCTAGTTCAGTCCTCACTGAGGGAACACTGCGGGTAATAATGTCCTGAGAGCGCACGCTGTAGCTGCACTCACGCAGAGACATGTAGGAGGAGATGTATGAAGGCAGCAGACCAAGAAGTGATATAAAGATGAAAATGTACCAGTGAGAGAGTCTGCGTGAAGATAATGATGACCAAAAAAGTCCATGTTCAATAATCCAGGTATACAATCCAACAATTTTCCGTCAGGTCATCTGGACAGTTTCTTGTTTTTTGCTGAAACGTTTCACCTTCCATCCGGAAGGCTTCATCAGTCAAGGAAACACACAACACAAAACTGATTCTTTCCCCAAACAGCTTACTCCAAAGTGGAACAAACCACATTTTTTTCAGCAAAAATCAAGAAACTGTCCAGATGACCTGACGGAAACTTGTTGGATTGTATACCTGGATTATTGAGCATGGACTTTTTTGGTTTTGAACCAGTTTGACATGACTGTCAACGAGGAAGAGGGCCGGCTCCAGAGGAAAGGGCGTGCCAAAGACACCATCTTAGCACCAACATAACTGGTTTGTTTCACTTTGGTTTGGGGGAAGAATCAGTTTTGTGTTGTTTGTTTCCTTGACTGATGAAGCCTTCTGGATGGAGGTGAAATGTTTCAGCAAAAAACAAGAAACTGTCCAGATGACCTGACTGAAAATGGTTGGGTTAATGATGACCAGTTAACCAGTGAATACAGGGTGCAGTGATGGTAGTTGCAGCCAGTTATGAATCTTAGTGCACCATGATAGACAGCATCCAACATCTGCAGGGTGCTTGTAGGAGCGTTCATGTAAATAATGTCACCGTAGTCAATGCAGGGAAGGAAAGTCTCAGTTACAAGTTGTTTCCTAGCATTCAGAGTTAAACAGGATCTGTTTCTGAAAAAGAAACCCAGTTTAACTTTCAGTTTCCTTAAGTTTTCCACGTGGAGCTTAAAAGAGAGATGCAAATCGACCAAAATACACAAATATTTATAAGAATCGACAAACTCAATATAGACACCAATCGAAGATAAAATCGAAAAAAGAACTGCTGCGACCGACTTCCTGTTTGAAAACAGTTTTTTCAAATGTGTTGTGGTAGTAGTTGAGAGTCTTTGCCAACACATATTTTGAGCACTAACTAATGACATACGATGTGCTTCTACAGATTTTAGTGAAATGCTCAGAAAGTACGTTTTTATCCAAAACATTAACACTTTAGCTTAATGAATGTTACAGATATTGAGCTAAAACCCGGGGTGGTAGTAGCTGATAGTCTTTCACAACAAATATGTCAAAATTTATTGTGAGATTTTACAATAACACTTGAGATTGTGTACAAGGGTATTTTTAAGGTTTCATCATCATCAGCAGCATAAACTTTATTTATAACGCTCTTTAACACCAGCCACAAGTGCTGAACATCAGTAACAAATAAGATAAAAGAAAGCACAAAAATAAAGTGACAAAGCTTAGCACAAAAGAGTGAATTAAAAACTCAATTTAAAACACAATAAAACAACGAGTTAAACAGATAACATCAGTGCCACTAAAAATGTAATAAAATCAAGTCTCAGTCTCAGAGAAAAATACCTAAATAACTAATTTTTTTCAGCATAAAATAATCTTAGTCTAAAATTTGAGCATATGTGTGTGTGTGGGTGTGTGTGTGTGTGTGTGTGTGTGTGTGTGTGTGGGGGGGGGGGGGTATGCATTCCTTCAAGAAATGCAATTGCTTCAATTATTTCAGGCTTTATAGATACTATTGATCACACAAAAAATGTGAAATAAAATAGCGGCTTTGAAAATCCAGGCATTTTTACTTTTTTTTAATAGGAAATGTACTTGAACATAAATGCATTAATGCATAAGTAATAAAGTAATAAATGTCCACAATTCTGTTGATGTGATTTTTTTTCCTTTAAGCATCGGGGAAATATAAAGTCCTTAAGCATCGTCTTGACCGAATCAGCATCTTTCCTCAAAAATCAAACCTGTAAAAATGGTAAAAAACATAAAATAAAAATTCTGTCTGACATCATTTTATGATTGAAATGTCGATAAAAAAAAAAAGACCATTGTTGCTTTGCAAGCAGAAAATGACGGCGGATAAAGCCAAAACATCATCTGTGTCCTTTTATTTTTTACCCTTTTATTCTGCACTCAAGGGTGGCGATGTACGAACATGCTGCCGTCATCCGTACTCTGTAATTGGTGTTTTCACTGTGCTTTTCTGTCGTCTGACCGACTCGAGTCTGCTTTTAGTCCAGAAGGGAGGCAGGTGGGTTTTTTATTCATGTGTCACTCAGACGTCGTCTGGATTGCTCACGATTGTACATCTTTCTAATTGTCTTCATTGGTGATGTCATTACGCCTCGTATAAAATCGAATCACATGCCCCATCTTTTTGTCAAACTGAGTGTCATCAACATGACGTGCTCGTGGTCTGTTTGGAGGATAATAAGCTCTTTGTGTTATAAATTAAGCAGAAGCGATAATTGCTTCAGGTTTGTTTCAAGGTGAAACCTTTTCATGCAACTCTGTTGGTCACAGAGCAACCCATTTTTTAGTTCTCCTATTTGTATGTTATTAATGATTCATTTTTTTAAATATGCCAGTGCTAATGGTATTACTAATGGGTTTTAACTCATCGTGAAGGCTGCTTTTGGATAAACACCTCTGGCTGATCTATTTTTGCTTTAACAAAACCTATACCTGCTTTGTCATGGCAACACAATAAAGAACAGAGTGGGCAAGATGCAGGAGAGACCCCAGAGAAGGTCGCCAGTTCATTACAGCCTCATCGCAGGCAGACTCACGCTTTTGTTTTCAGTATTTTACACCTTTTGTGAACCAAACGTGTTCTTTTTTTATAGGTAGAAAACAAGATCGTCTAGAAACTCAAGATCATTCACAAGGAAAACACTTAAACTCCACAGAGAAACCGCACTGTAAACAATTCATTGTGAAAACTACATTAACCTATTTTCCATTGCACAAAAACATTCATGTAAAACAAGCGGTGCGTCGATGTCTCCCATCATCGAGGGATTTGAATAGTAATTGTAGTTTTTGAGGTGTGTGGTTTTCTGGACTGGATTTGAAGAAGGAATCCAAGTAGACCTTAATGTTATACTAAAGGAAGAATGAGTTACATTGTGGAGAAGAACAGAGTTTTTTTTTTTTGTTCCAGGTGAGAGTGACAGATGACAAATCAAAGCAAGCAAAGGGAGTGATTTTATCCACAACCACCAGCAGAGCCACGGGGTAGCCAGTGGTGGCCTAGACCACCTTAGATTAATCTTCATTCATTTGAGGAAACTATACTTTTAGGCAATATAAAAATTAGAAGACATAGTTTCCTCAAATGATCAACATGGCTGTTTTCTTTATGTATGGTGGTGACCATTTTTGTAAGGTTTGGCTCTATACCCAGATAGTATGAGACTGAGAACAATGACTTCAGGGCCAGGAGAAAGTTTAACAGTGTTTATTTACAGAAGTGTGTAGGATCTGTAGACCTGGACTGGAACCCCAGAGAGTTGGGAACAGCATTAGTAGATGCCCCTACAGGGGGATATTGGTCTTGATGTTCAGAGTCCTTACTATGAAGACAGTGTCTTCGCATGGACGAAATCCAAAGGGTTCAAAAAGGTCTCACAAATGGGCAAGTGGTGGAAGGCAGGGGACAGCTGGAGAGATCAATAGGAGGTGCAGGAGGTACACAGGGAGGTCCAAGGCTCAGGAGGATCACAGGAGTCAAGCTAGAACAAGTAGATACATTCAAGATTAGTCTTTCACTGCACACTGGGCGCAAGGTAAAGGTCGGGAACTCAACTACTGAACGGCAGATAATGCACCAGCGTCAGATTGCAGTCATCAACTGCCTTAAGTACTCCTTGCAGCTCATAAAGGGAACGATCCTCAGGTGTGGATCTTTTGGCGCCCTTAAATTATCCGTAACAATCCTGTGAAATGTATGAACATATATCCCAAATTATTACAACGTCTGGGCACAAACACCAGTTGTTTATATATCTGCCGGGGCTGCTGTTAGTAGAGGAACTGTAGGTGATTAATGAGTGAACTCATACAGAGAGCTGAGAAAGAAAGGTTGCTTTCAAAATTTGGGTTGCAACGTCAAAAGCCAAAAGAGACACCACTATATATATAAATTTTTCATTCAACCTTTATACAGGTTACTCTCATTGAGTGGCAAGGACTCATTTACAAGAGAGACCTGTTTATATATTGTATATATATATCAAGGTTCAAGGTGACTTTACGGACATTTGCATCACATGTGGTACATGAGCTGGAATGAAATTGTGTACTCAAGGTCACAGTTACACCCAAAAATAGAACAAATATAACGTATAAAAAGAAACAGTACACAAGGATCTAAGATATGTGCTTTTTTTTAGCTGCTCCCTTCTTCATGGGTCACCACAGCAAACTAAGTCGCACGAAGACTTGGCGGTTATTTTTACACCGGATACCTTCACTCTGCGCCGCCTTGTACAAGACAAACCTCTGTTCCTATAAAGAATGTAACTCCTACTCACTTGAATACCTTGCACCAAAAACATTAAGGTTTCCTTTCATTCAATCCCAACTCAGAACAACACTCATCTTAAAAACTACAAACTATTCAGCTCCTTCAGTGAAGAGGGCATCGCCTGTTGAACTAGTGTGACCAAATGTGCAACTAATGCAGCGTCATCATGAACTGGTAGGTGCAAATTACAGCTGATATTAAGAATATCGACTAAATATACAAATAGCTCTCTATAGAAGAGCAAGGTGCAGCCACCCTAGAAGGAGATGAGTTGAATGACAGGGATTTAAAAGGATGAGGAGGATAAGAGGATGAGGCAAGAGAAGAAGGGAGGGCGGGCGTTGAGAGATAAACTGCTGAAAGGGTGAGCCGACTAAAAGAAGGCTTGCCAGGTGATTAAAGGTGTGGTTGGAGCGTAGCTCTGCTCCAGAACCCAAGTTAACATATTAACTTTATTTATCCACTGATGAAGCAGTTCATTGGTGACAAATTTAAAAAGCCCACACAAGGCTCATGTCCACAACTTTATTTGTGGCTGATAAAATCCGAGCTCACGGCTGACCTCAGTTTGTATATTTGAACAGATAAATGGGGTTTGTGGGTTTATTAGGCCCGAGCAGCAAAGCGCTGCGAAGGCCTATTGTAACTGTGCTGTTTATTATTATTAGGCCCGAGCAGCTAAGCGCTGCGAAGGCCTATTGTTATTGTGTCGTTTCAAATTTTTTTCCGTCAAAGAGCGCTAATTTGGAGGCCTTAACATATTCGAAAACTCACCATATTTGACCCAAAATTGTCCCCCGCGAGAAATTTGAGGTATTTAATGGAACCAAAAGTGGGCGTGGCCAAACTGCTCCACAGCGCCCCCTAACGTGAGATATGACAACTGGTAAGACCTAGAGAGTTGAAATTTGGTACACATGTACAACCCACTGAATCATGAAAAAAAGTCTCTTGGAGGTATGCCTTAAACCCAACAGGAAGTCGGCCATTTTGGGTCAAAGGGTCAATTTTGGCCGTTTTTCGCTTTTCGTACACGGCGAATTTGAACGAACTCTTCCTAGGGATTTCGCTCAATCGGTTTCAAACTTGCGCCATTTTGCTCAGTAGGCATGGGGGACCAAAAGTTATCAAAACGGTGCAAACCGACGTATGTTGAGGGGGCGGGGCCGGACCTCAAAATTATGCTTCACGCCAAAAATTTCCAAACGCTACAACTTTCACGTTGAAAAACAGAATTGCACCAAATTTGGCACGAGTCATCCCTGTCCAATGCCCGACGATACCCTGAGGTCAAATTTTGACGTCATCAAAGCCCCGCCCCCTCAGAACAGGAAGTGACTTTTTTTGCTTG
>NC_056499.1:8120638-8121432 GCF_014905685.2 Nematolebias whitei | reverse complement strand
TATGGCATAATGTGTGACCATGTCTAAACACATTGTTAGTGTTGTTTAAAATTTGACTCAAGTGCGCCCCCTAGATTATTCAAACTGTTATATCTCAGTGATATGTCATCCGATCTGGACCAGATTTTGGGTGCATCATTACTGAGAGCTGATGGACATTTTAGTTTTGTTGTTTAATATTTGACTCAAGGGCGCCCCCTACATTATTCAAACTGTTTTGTCTCAGTGATATATCAGCCGATCTGCACCAAATTTATGGTGTATTATTATTTAGCCCTGGTGGACACAGTAGTAATGTTTTTTAACTTTTGACTCAAGAGCGCCCCCTATAATATTCCAACCCTTATATCTCAATAATATATCATCCGATCTGTACCAGATTTTTATGGCATAATGTGTGACCATGTCTAAACACATTGTTAGTGTTGTTTAAAATTTGACTCAAGTGCGCCCCCTAGATTATTCAAACTGTTATATCTCAGTGATATGTCATCCGATCTGGACCAGATTTTGGGTGCTTCATTACTGAGAGCTGATGGACATTTTAGTTTTGTTGTTTAATATTTGACTCAAGGGTGCCCCCTACATTATTCAAACTGTTATATCTCAGTGATATGTCATCCGATCTGGACCAGATTTTTGGTGTGTGATTAGTGAGCACTTAAACACACAATAGTATTGTTGTTTTACTTTTGACTCAAGTGCGCCCCCTAGGTAAATCAAACTGTTATAGCTCAGTGATATATTGTCCGATCTGCACTAGATTTTTGGTGCTTGACTAGTGAGGACTTATG
>NC_056499.1:8094794-8120628 GCF_014905685.2 Nematolebias whitei | reverse complement strand
GTCCGATCTGCACTAGATTTTTGGTGCTTGACTAGTGAGGACTTATGGACGCAGTGGTGTTGTTGTTTAATATTTGACTCAAGTGCGCCCCCTACATAAATCAAACTGGTATATCTCAGTGTTATATCGTCCGATCTGCACCAGAATTTTGATGCTTGACTAGTGAGGACTTATGGACACAGTGGTGTTGTTGTTTAATATTTGACTCAAGTGCGCCCCCTACATAAATCAAACTGTTATATCTCAGTGATATATCGTCCGATCTGGACCAGATTTTTGGTGCTTGACTAGTGAGGACTTATGGACGCAGTGGTGTTGTTGTTTAATATTTCACTCAAGTGCGCCCCCTACATTATTACAATAGATATATATGCGGTCGCAGCTTATGTGAAAGGTTCGGCGAATGCGCATTCCGGGGAACAGGCGCGTGACGGTAGCGTGAGCGTTCTCGATGGCGACCAGGAAGGGTCGCTGCAGTTCCCGCGGTCGCCATGAGGCCGCAGCGGCGCTTCGCTGCGAGGGCCTTCAACGCTGCTTGCAGCTTTAATTTCAGTTTGTCTTTCTTTTTGAACAGCTTCATAACCTGCCAAGTAACGCCACAGACCTGGTGTTGACAGGAGACGATGAAGGAATCTTTGGAGTTGATGCTCAGTTCCTGTTTGCCATAAAACCACTGGACAGAGAGAAACAGCCATCCTACTCTCTGCAGGTCAAATGTTGCCTTCCCTTCTTCATAAAAGACGTCTTTATGACTATTGGTTCACCTCAGAGTCTGATCAGAGTCTCATGGTGAAGTTGCAGATTGACTCCTCTGTCTTTTGGGCCTGCAGGTGTCCTTCAGACCGTCTGATGTCCCTCAGAACATCAGATCTCCGGTGCATCGTCAGAGCTTCACAGTTGAAGTGTTCGTCATCGACAAGAACGACAACGTGCCCGCTTTCATAGAACAGAGCATGAGAGGCAGCGTGCAGCTTGGGCTTCTCAAAGGTAACATTAAACTTAGAAATGACGTCGTCTGATTTCAATCCACATGGTTTATTTTTGCCAAATCTATTTACCGGTAGTCGAAACGACTGGAAAAATCTGTTTTCTGCACAAATGAAGTGTGAAGTGACTTTGCTGAAAGTTGTTGAGGAAGTAAAAACACAAAATGTTACTTTAAATCAATCTGAACAAAAGCTAAAGTTACACAAACACAAATCTAAATTTCCAAAACTAAAGCTAAATGCTAAAGCCAGCAGGACAGTAGCTAAGAGCTACAAAGTAAATACCACCGAAGAAGGAGCTTAAAGCTAAAGTTAGCTAAAACAGTAGCTAACAGCCAAAACCAAGCAATAAAGTTCAAATAAGCAAAACATTAAATAGATACCAATATTAGCAAATCTGTGGCTAAAAGCTGAAGCCAGCAAAGCAGAAGCTAAAAGCTAAAAATAGCAAAATGTAAAAAGCTGAAAACAGCAAAGCAGATGCTAAAAACTAAAATTAGCCAAACGTTAAATAGAAGCCAGAGTTTGCAAATCCGTGGACAAAATTACAATTAGTGAACATTAACTAAAGGCAAAAACCAAAAATTTAGGTAAATGCTAACTAAATCTAGCAGAACAGTAGCTGAAAGCTAAAATGACCAAAACAGCAGCTAAAATCAGCAAAAGAGTAGTTAAAAGCAACTAGTCAAATTTCAGCTAGAAGGTACAAATTAACTAAGTATGCTGAAAGGGATTTCAAAGAGCACAACATTTCTCAGGGATTTAAAAAAATCCCAGAGCATTTTTGTGGAAAGTAAATAAATAAACAAATGCATGAATAATGGGATGGCACGGTGGAGGAGCTGATCTCTCAGCGAAAAGGTCAATGTTCACATGTCGGCCCGGGACCTTTCTGGGTGGAGTTTGGAGTTTGCATAAATAGATAGATATATATTTGATGAAGGTTTTGAATACCTGAAGACACTTAAGGTATGTTGAAGTATTTAGAAAGGTAGGGAGGCAACTGTAAACAGGAAAACAATGGGGACTTAGTACCAGTATTTTGTGTCGTATTTATCTTGCGATTAAATTGTGTCTCTGTCGTCCGTGTTTGTCTTTCAGGGATCCCGTTCATGCAGGTGGAGGCGCTGGATCGTGACGACCGTAACACCGCCCACGCTGAGCTGCGCTTCAGTCTGATGGAGCAGACACCCAGGATCCCCTCCAGTCAGATGTTCTTCATCAACTCCATCACCGGAGAGGTTTCTCTCACTGATGAAGGTTGGTCCTAACAAAGGACATTATTAGTCATTTATGTATTTCTGGTGTTTATTAGAGACACAAAGATCAGAACAAACAGCTGCCATAAAATAATACACGCCTTACTGTTTCCATAGACAACACATTTCATGCAAGCAAGGAGAAAACCTGAGAGGAACAAAGGTCAAAGACTAAAATTAGTGGGTGTAGAACCAACATCTGGGTTTCATCGTATCCACATGTGAACATTTTGGACGTTTATGTCTTTTATTTACTCTTTTTACTTTGACTCAGGTTGTTTTATTGACTTTTATATTTTTATATTTTCTGCAATCAAACTATTTCTGCATATGTTTAGTTTAATGTCTTCATGTATCTAAACATTCAGCTCGTTCAGACAATGGATGCTGTGAATTATGTTTTTTGCAACTTGCATATTTAAAAAAAAATAAAACTTTAAGTACAAATATTTTTTCCTGGAAATACATTGAGATCTCTATAACTCATGGAAAACGTATACATTTAGATCTACTTTATCAAACTGGCTTCTTTTTGTCTTATAATGCTATTTTAAGCTTTTAGCTACCATTCTGCTAGTTTAGCTTGTAGCCAGCCTTTTGCTATGTTTAGCTTTTACCAGCTTTTTAATACTTTTAACTTCTGGTTAGACTTTTTCTATGTTATTTAGACTTTTTCTAAATTAACTTTTCCTTAGCCATCCGTTACCTTTAAGTTTAAGCTAAGTTTTTAGCCCATTAGACATTTTTAACATCTAGCTACTGTTTTGTTACATTTAGCTTTTATCTAACCTGTTGCTAGATATAGCTTGTAGCTAGCATATTGCTTCTTTTAGCTTTTACTACTCAGTTTAAATTCCTTCAACACATTTCAGTAAAGAGCAGCACGGTGGCACAGTTGGTAGAGCTGTTGCCTCTCAACGAAAAGGATTTAGGTTCAAATCCCGGCCCAGGACATTTCTGGGTGGAGTTTGCATGTTCTCTCTGTGCATGTGTGGATTTTCTCTGGGTACTCCGGTTTCCTCCCACAGACCAAAAACATGCATGCTACGCTGATTGGTAACTCTAAATTGTCCCTAGGTTTGAGTGAGAGAGTGAATGGTTGTTTGTCTCTATGAGTCCCTGTGATGGACTGGAGACATGTCCAGGGTGTACCCCGCCTCTCACACAGTTACTGCTGGATATGGACACCAGTGACCCCCCACTACCCAAAAAGGAAGAAGCGGATAAAAGATGGATGGATGGATGGATGGATGGATGGATGGATGGATGGATGGATGGATGGATGGATGGACAGACTTTTTAGCTGCCCACTGCTCCACCTGGGTGAATCCCAGGTGCGATGGGTTAAATGCAGAAAACTAATTTCACCATTGTACGGGAACATACAATGACAACACATAGCACTTATTATTATTATTATTATTATTATTAATATTGTTATTATTATATGGACATTTCAGTTAAGTCAGCTCTCAGCGTCCTAACTGCATGTTCAGTGAAAAACATGTTTCTCTAATTTTCCTCAGTCTCATATATTTGTGTATAAAATCTGGAAAGCTTACTGTCTTTGATCTCATCCTGCAATAAAACCTCTCAGTCTCTCCTTTTTTTTATCATCGCCATGGAAACATAACCATTATTATGTTTGAAGAGCATTCTTGAATTGTAGTCACGAAGGAGTTTTTCTTTATGAGCATTGCAAATTATTTTTCACAACCTTAAAAGATATTAGTCTGCCAGATCTTATGCCATTTTTCTGTTTTTCTGCACAAACACTTTTTTTTTTTGTGACAGAGTTTTTCTTTTTGATGCTTCATTGACGTCTTGGGCTCTCCATCAATATTTAGTCATGCACCGGCTCTGTATGAAACCATCAGTAATAGATTTCAGAGAAAAGAACGATTTTAAACAATCCTAAAATAATTTAAACAATATATTAAATGCAATGTAAATAATTATTGGTACTCATTAGTTAACCTTTTTAGTGACATGTTTGTGTGTGAATGCTCTCATACAGTGGTGTTCTGTTGCTATTTCTGCAGCTTTGGAGTTCCCCTTTGTTACAGTTTGACAGGAGATGGGTGACTTTCACACTCACTGCTCTCTTTCAGCCCACACTGCTGCTGATTTCCACGCAGCAAGAAGCGCTGAAAATTGCCTCCTTGATTTTCTGCCGCACCTTCAGACCAGCTGAAACCAGTTATGATTGCCTCTTCAGTCAGCTTTACAAGAAATTTCTCTTCTTTTTAGACGTTCCTTATAGTGGTGTTTTTAATCAACCTCTTTGATATATCACACGTTACGCAATAAAACATAGGACACAAAAAAAATGTAGATACCTTTTTACTTCGTCCTCCATGATAGGTGAATAATACTGTTACTATAACCTTCTGTTAGCAAAACATTTCATTAAATGGGGGTTGGATTTTAATTAAAATCTTAACAGCTGATTAACTTTAAGTTTTATTAATTAACTTTAACTTTTGTAAATTTTCTGCTCTTGCTCAAGGCAGGCCTATTCTCCTCTTCCTCCTGCTTTTACTCTCTTTGCTTCGGAGCTCCTTGTACACATCTTCCGAACAAATAATACTTTTATGGATCTGGTGAGCTGGACTTTCAACGCAATCGACAAAATTGTTTCAACAACACAACAGAGTCCTGGAGAGCCCTCATGTCCTGTCGAGACTCACGCTGCAGGATACATTAGGGATCTGTGGAGAGTGTAGCAGCTGATGTGTCTTTCAGTTCCGTCTCAGGAGAACGCCAAAGTTGTTTATATAATTGGATTCATGATAGCAGGGTTTCTGCTTTTTGGCATGGGTGGGTCCCTATGTTATCAACTTTTGAAGAAGACATCTGCAGCAGTTTCAGCCATGGCAAAGCTTCAGAGTTTGTGTGAAGGTTTGGTTCGTGCTACGAGTACTCAAAATCAGCTGACTTACAAGCTAAGCCATAAGATGGAAGCAATTTGTGAGAATTGCAGGCCACCCGTGGCTTTTAGGACTCGCCAGCATGTTGGTGTCGACCTTGAAAAAGGCTCATAGCACAGATCAGTGGAATGCCCATAAATCTGTCCATTTTGGATCTGGAAAGTACCAGCAGGGCTTAAGGCTGACTAGAAAAAAAACAGTCTGCCTGAAGAAAATCAACAATTGTGGCTTATCTGAATCTGACTCCCCTGTTGGCCTCGGATGCAGGCCGACTATCAAATTTCTCCTGGGACATGGGTAAACTAAGGAAAAAGCTTCATCTATCGCAAACTCCACCCTCCCGAGAACTTCTGTGCAGGCTTATCAGAACTGCCAGCTGAACAATAACATCATCAGGACTATGGCCTATCTGAGAGTGCTCATGGAGAAATCTCAACATCTTGACATCAAATACATATATAATGTGTTTATAAATGTGTTTGCTGGTAGTTTTTTTGATGTCTCAAATCGTGTCCTGATAGGACAAGATGTGAAGAGATCTTTTTTGTAATACCACTATCCATCCTGGTGGCTCTTTCCTTTTTCTGTCTAAAAGTATTCTGATAAAGAACAAGGGGCTGCGCTATTATAGCAGCAGCAACGTGCACTCCGTCCATCTTTCAGACAACTGTACGAACATACTTTCACTGTATCCTGGTACAATGATAATAAAGCTTATTCTGATAAAGTGGCACTGTATGTGACATGCATTCCTTTTTATTGTTTAAACAGTTATTGGTTGAAAAGTACTCTAAAACAAAAATATTCTTGTTTTCACTGCGACTGCTGCGAGCCCCCCAGGAGCCTCGACTCTGGATCCAGAGATGTGCGGCCGCTATAAGCTCTCAGTGATGGTGAAAGACATGGCTGGAAAGGCAAACGCTTTTTTCACGACTGGCATTGTGACTGTTGAAGTCACTGGAAACACCTGGGCATCACCTGATCCCGTGCGGCTCCAGGAGAACCTCCCGGGTCCTTACCCCATACCCATCTCTCAGGTGAGACGGCACCATTAGCACACACTATGCTGTTTACCCAGTGGCTGTCATTTAAAAATATATACTTTTACTTGTTTCCATAAGCCTGCATATTATTATTTATTTTAACACAGCCACATCTGTGATATTATAAACTCTCCGGAACATTCTGGACTTAATAAAGAAGTGTCATTTTACTAGGCTCTGTTTTTAGAGCCTCTCAAAAGCTTCTAAGTGATCAAAGACTAAATTATTCATGCTGTTTAAATGCCATGAAACCTTTCAGGCTTCCTCCTGACTGAGTCATTTTAACTTCCTGTCTTTCTCACCTTCTAACATGTAAAGTGTTTTTTAAATCATTATTTTAAATCCTTCAGTAAAAATGCAGTTTAAAAACATTTAACATGATAGAGAACAACCAAGTTTGTTGTTGGACAGGGGTTTTATTTACGTTTGAAGACGGTAAGTTTCTTTCAGCTGCTCCCTTCTTCAGCGATCGCCACAGCGAGCGATGTCGCTTGAAAGATTTGGCAATTTGTTTTACACCGGATGCCCTTCCTGACTCAACCTGGGCTCAAACCCTCAACCTCAGGATTACAAGAATGTGACACAGACCACCGAGCTACTGCAGCCCCCATTTACATTTAATGATCGCCACATTATACTCTCAGTTGTTTCTCTTTCAATGGTTTAATAAATATCTTATTGGTAAACTTATCGGCAAGTACATTTATCAATCCATTATCTTTACTCGCTTTTTCCTTTTTGTGTCGCGGGGGTTGCTGGTGCCCATGCCCAACCATCACTTTGTGAGAGACGGGGGACAACCTGAACAGGTCTCCAGTCCATCCCAGGGACACATGGAGACAAACGAGACAAACAACCATTCACCCTCTCTCTCACCTAGGGACAATTTAGAGTTACCAGTCAGTCTAACATGCATGTTTTTGGTCGATGGGAGGAAACCAGAGTAACTGGAGAAAACCCACTCATGCGCAAAGAGAACATGCACACTCCACCCAGAAAGGTCCCCGGACCGGGATTTGAACCCTGGTAACCTGCTCGCTGAGAGGCAGCAGCTGAGAAGCCTTGCTCAAGGGTCCAGAGTGGCGCAAATGAGGGTGGAGACACGTGTGGGTGTTTCACCTTTACCACACACATTTTGATGTTGATGGTACCGGGAGTTGATCCTGCGACTTTCCGATCACAGGCCCATCTTATCTAGCCTCTGCTCCACCCCCCACCCCCCCTAAAAACACTGAAAAAAACAACTCATGCATGAATAGAACATGTAAACTCCACCCAGAAGGGTCCCTGGACTGGGATTTGAGCCCAGGTAACCTGCTTGCTGAGAGGCAGCAGCTCTACCAACTGCACCACCGTGCTGCCCTGCAAGTACATTTATATAATGAATAAATAAAACACAATAAAATAATATAAAGTAAGAAACAATTTTTAGTATAACTTTTTAGAGGAATCTTTAAGGTGGTGCAGAGATTAGAGAAGGTGGGCTTGAGATTGAAAGGTTGCCGGTTCGACTCCCCGGACTGAGAACATCAAAACGGGTAGGTGGGAAAGGTGAAGCACCCACCCACATCTGCCTCCATCCTCGTTTGCCCCACTCTGGGCCCTTGAGCAAGGCTCTTAACTCCCACCATCTACTCCCCTGGGTGCCCTAAATGGCAGCTCTCTGCTCCACACAGAGGGCTGTGGTAGCTCGGTGGTCTGTGGTTGTGTCAGGAAGGGATCCGGCGTAAAAACAATCGCCAAGTCTTCGTGCAAGTTCACTCGCTGTGGCGACCCCTGAAGAAGGGAGCAGCCAAAAGAAGAAAAAAAACTATAGGGAAATCTATAACTCTACCAAAAGCTATATGGGTCTTCATGGTTATTGTGGACTGTCTTTAGACAGACTTGGCTGAATCATATTTGAAGTCCACAGGTAAATAGAAGAATAAATATCTAAAAAAGTTCAATCTGGTCCTCTGGCCATTCAAAAAACAAAACAAAGCAAAAAAATGTAGAAACGTTTCGTCTTTCATCCGAAACACTTCCTCAGTCTGAGGCGCTGTATTCAGCTCAGTCTCTTAAATAGCACCTTCTCAGAGTGGATCAACCAGTTTTGCTGCTGACAACCAAAACCAGCTGCTCACATGCTCAAGAAGGACCATCAGCCTAACAATGGATCATTAACACACTGATGGCTGTTTACTGTTCACAGGGGCTGAGTGATACTAGCAATCACAGCATTGTAAGAGGGGGACAGTTGAACCCGGAGGCCTCCATCCCCGTTTAATGATGGACGATTTATTTTCACAAAGATGGCCTCCTTTACTCCTCTCTCAAACCATCGTTCCTCTCTGTCCAGGATGTGAACATCTTCATCCCTGAAAGAGTGACCGCTGGCCTGGAGATGAGTGTAGACCGCAGAATCCTGGCCTGATTATGTTGAATTTCTGTGCTGGGCCATCCTTTTGGCCAGTGGCTGTTTAGTTTCCCCGATGTAAGACTGATCACAGCCCTCCTGACACTGAACAGCATACACAGTATTACTCTGTTTGTGCCGGGGGACTGGATCTTTGGGATGGACCAGTCTTTAATGTATTTTGGGGTTTAAAAGCCACTGGGACGTTATGTTTAGAAGATAAATGTCTCAGTTTCTCTGATACTCCCTCAACATACGGAATGACCACTGGTCTGGGTCTGGGTTCCTCCTTTTCACCTGATGGCTGACTGGAGTCCTGTTTGGGTTTCTTCTCTGCTTTCAGGAAGGCCCAGTTAGGATATCCACATTGCTCTAGAGCCTGTCTTGTGTGGGATTTCTCCTTCTGCCTGGCTCCTGAGTTAGTGGAGATGCTGTCTGCTCTGTGGTACAGAGTCCTGATGATCTTATACAGGAAAATAGATGTATTTTCTCCTCCTGCATTCCCCCTGTTCAGTTCTTTGAACATGACGCCTGATCAGATTTGTGTTCTGATGAAGGGAACATTTTTAAATAATTTTTCTATAGTTCAGCCACTGGTTAATGTGAATTATGTGTTAAATTTTAGATCCACAGTGGATGAGTCTGTCCCTGCGTGATAAAATCTAAATTTGGCTGCTTGTCTATAAAAATCCCACACCTCCTCCTGAAAAAAAAGGTAATTGTTCTTCTTTTTTTTTAACATCTGCTTGGTAACATTTTTTTTTTTCATTCACTATTGAAAATTGCGAGAGGGGTTTGGAATAAAAAAAGCGATTCAGCCGTCGAATCAAAAGCATTTTGCCAATTGCGATGGCCACGAGGTAGCTCCTTCACAAACCTCCCCCCTCCTCTCGTCTTCCACCTCCCCCACACTCAGCCTCTCATCTCTCCTGTTCTCCATCCTCTTCCACCCACATAAAATGTGTGAAATTACAAGTGTAGGCGCCATTTGAGGATTTTTATAATTTCTCAAAGACGTATTTAAATACAACAAAGATATTTTTTATTTGATGGGTTACCAGCTAAAAGCAAAGTCTGCAATTAATGCACAGCTTTAATTATTTATTGTTCAATATTAATAAATCACATTCTAATCTGAATATAAAGAAGCCTATCTGGAAATACTTGTTTTTTTTATGAAAACTAAATAAAGACAGTAAAAATTTAAGCCTATGTTGTTTCTATTTTGCACTACCTGAAAGGGATTTGGTGACAGTTTTTCCACTCCTAATCTAAATCTCACTATTCAGATTGGGCTGACACTGTGTTTACTCGGGGGAAGCCTCGTTTCGCCCACGCAGAGTAGTCGTCCCGCTGCGCCTCAGTGGGTGTTGAAACTAACTGATGTGATGACACACGCAGTTAGTCGTGTTCAAGGAAACACTCTGCCTCCCGCCTCCCTTGCTGCTGCCTCGTACAAATGGAGCAGATTGGTTCACATCCACTCAGCTGTGACAAATGTCAAAATCAAACTGCTCTTTTATTATTTATTATTTAGTTTTTTCATTGAAACACGTCTGGGCAGCACGGTGGCTCACTTGGCAGAGCTGCAACCTCTTAGCAAAAAGGTTGCCGGATTAAATCCTGGTTTGGGGCCTTTCTGGGTGGATGTAACAGACATTTTTAGCCAAAGCAAAGTATAATTACTGCTTAATACCGTATTTTTCGTACTATAAGGCACATTTAAAATCCTTTAATTTTCTCAAAATCAACAGTGAGCCTTATGTATTAATTCTGGTTGTGCTTATTGACCTCGGTGCAACCTGTGTCAGGTGCGGCCTACAACCCAAGAACAAAAGAAAATATTCTTGTGTTTGACAGCAGAAATAACACTGTTTGTTAGAAACCTTCAGTTTTAAAAAAGAGCTGACGTAATTTACCTAAAGAGCCAGCAAATACAGTTAGCCAATCAGTGTTTGCCCCCCAAAAACGCCTATTCTCCAGAAACGCCCACTTTTGGTCTGCAGAGAACCCCTTCTCAAAAATACAGTAATTCTACAGCGACATGAAATCATCTCCTTACTGAAATTCAAACCAATAAAACTGCCTTTTTATCAGAATTCCTTCATCCTTGAACGTTAATTTCAGTCTGATATCTATTATATGTTTCTGATTGTCTCAAACTTTGACTACATAATGCAATCAGCAAACGACTTGAACTCAGCATTTGACTGTGGGTGAGAAACCTCAGTGAATGAATGAGTCAAGCCTCTTAACAGCACAGAGCCATTCGATTGAAACGCTTTAATTCATTGTAAAAGTATTTTCATTTCACCACAGCCTCATGATCATCAACTTGGTGCTTCAGCTAACAATAATCTACAAATGTGGTCTCTTGTTGCAAATGCCAATAATTAAAACAAATAACTAAAACGTCATGTTATTTACTGATAAAATGACCATGTTATAAGGAAAGAGTTCCTTTGAAGCCAAAATAAAATTGGATATTTAGGCTCTGATAACTAATGGTGGTATCTCACTGAGCTGGTGGACTTGTGGCTGTTTTACAAAACTCTGCAAGCAGAGTGGTCTCATTTTAAAAGGCTGGTTTGAAATGGCTTTTTGACAATAATCACTTATCATTAGCTTAGTGTTTAGACCTGTATATTTACCATGGATGTTGTCTTTCAGGGCAGAGCTCTTATGCAGAAGTCAAAATACTGTACAGCTCTAGGGCTCCTGAGATGGTTTGGAGACACCATGACACAATTCAGGTGGTTTCCAGACAGGTTATAGTTGCCCACGACAACACCGTGACGATTTGAGGAGAAAAGTTGTCGTACCGTTTTTTTTACATGCTCAGAACCCAACAGAAAATGCTGTGCACGTCTACAATTCCCACAAGGATGTTTTGAACCACCACAAATGTTGCAAGATATTCAGGAGATGGCATTAACGTTGAAGTCTCCAGAATGTCTCAGGAGTTCAGTGTAATGAAAGATTGCTTCTACCAGAGAGGTGCACGCTTAAACAGCTCACAAAACTATGTTGAAAACTTGAGCAAAAATCTCCCTGAAACTAAAAGTTTTTTCAAGTGGACAATTGGACGATTGGACAACTGGACAATTGGACAATTGGACGGTGAATCAGAGATGGCCGCGCTCAGAGCAGTTGCAGCTTCACAGGCTCCTGGTACTATCCCAGTTTTTAGAAGTTTTGATATTGGCTCTGTGCCTGACTCCGCACGATTTATGCCTGTGAACTATAGCCGAACCGAACTGATGAGAATAGGAGCGGATTTGCCACGAAATATAGCAGAAATCAGCAACAAACTCAAAACTACGCTTGGCAGAATGCAGATCTTAAAGTCATCTACCTGGAAGCTGCAGCAGAGGCGTTCCAGTGGGCAGAAGAGGAAGCGCTGCTCCCACCTTAAGAGGAGAGGGTGCCGGGCGGGGGTTATGGTGAGGCTACAAGCTAACGCAAAAGCCAGAAAACTCCGGATGCCGTCTCTCTTTCTGTCGAATGTCCGCTCGTTGGACAACAAGATGGATTTGCTTTTTATTTTATTTTATTTTATTTTATGGGACCCTGTGTACATAATTTCGCTCCACCACATGTACCACATGAGGTGCAAATGACAATAAAGAATCTCTGACTCTCTGACATTTACCCGCATTTCCATGTGACCTGCAGTTTGTATCTTTTTTATATTTAAAGCATTTGTAGCATTTTGCTCCAGTGTTTGCTCGAGATCCAACACAACTTTAACATTACTAATGCACCGTGGTCATCTGCTCATTAAAAAGCAACAAGTTGGATTTAATCTACAGCACCCTACCTTCCCCCTTCCTTTCTACACTGCCTGACCAAAAAAATAGTTGCCACCAAAAAAAAAAAGGTCACACACTTAATATTTTGTTGGACCACCTTCAGGTTTGATTGTGGCATGCATTTGCTGTGGCATTGTTTCAATAAGCTTCTGCAATGTCACAAGATCTATTTCCATTATCATTAATTTTTCATCAAGATCTTGCATTGATGACTAGGCACTAGGCATGATGGGTGCATCACTTCACCTGCCTCTCTTCTTACCCTGATTTGCCCCTCACTCTGGAACAAGTAAATCTGGACTCATCAGATCACATGACCGTCTTCCATTGCTCTAGAGTCCAATCTTTATGCTTCCTAGCAAACTGAAGCCTTTTTTACAGTTAGCCTCGCTGATTAGTGGTTTTCTTAAGGCTACACATCTGTTCAGACCCGATCCCTTGAGTTCCCTTCACATTGTGTGGAAATGCTCTTACTTTCACTATTAAACAAAGCCCTGAGTGCTACTGTTGTTTTCTTCCATTTGATTCCACCGAACGTTTAAGTGATCGCTGATCACGAACATTCAGGATTTTTTTCCGGACACATTTCTTCCTGGAAGACGATGGGTCCCCACTATCCTTCCAGTTTTTAATAATGCATTGAACAGTTCTTAACCCAATTTTAGTAGTTTCTTCAATCTCCTTAGATGTTTTCTCTGCTTGATGCCAATGATTTGACCCTTCTCAAACAGAATGACATCTTTTCCACGACCAAGCGACGTGTCTTTATGGTTGTTTAAGAAATGAGAAGCAACTCATTGCACCAGTTGAGGTTAAATAACTTGTTGCCAGATGAAAGATAATTGCCCATGCAGTAATTATCCAATAGGAGGCTCGTACATATTTTCTTAGGTAAATCCAGGTGGCAACTGTTTTTTGGCCAGGCAGTGTACTTTAATACCTAAAATGAGCATGTTGTTAACCCAAAGACAGAAAAAATTCCTCTAACTTCCTCAAGTTAGTCAATATTTTATTTATCACTACATATCTTTAACGTAAATGCTGAAATTGTGAATTTTACCTGTGATTGTTTTCAATAGCATCTTGATTTATTATTGTTTTAAAGCTTATTGCAATAATAAATCAACCATCTTTTAATTTCCTAATTGTCATTCTGGAAGAGCCTTTTTTTCTTTGTTGAGTGAGTAATTGAAAATGACTAATTTTGCAGTTTGATGCTCGGCATTGCACTGATTTCTGTATTTCTCAGCGCTTGTGCACAGACATGATCTGAGCGAAGCAGCTGAAGAACAAGGCCTCAAAGATGCTCTGCTAAGTTAGACTGACTATGGCAAAACAGGCAAGCTTTTAGCTGTTTTTCTATGTAGAAGAAAGGACTTGATTGTCATCATATTCATGTAAAAATAAATTATTGCTATCTCCATATCAACACTGAGTAATAAAGGGCAAACTTAAGGCAATAAAATAAAATAAAACAAAAGTAAAGTATCCACAGTGCTTATGCACTGAGAGGCAGCCAGATTTGTGTATACGTGTATGTAATAGCCCTGCTGTTGTGCAGCAACATCCAAAACAAAGGAGGAGTGTGTGACAGTGAGTTGAGGAGACGCATGTGCCCGGAGTGTGCAGCAGCTGGGCCACGTCTGAGCCCGGTCCTTCTTGGGTGCTGTTTGATGGGAGCTTTTTCAGCCAGTCTGCAATCCTGCACAGCCTGATGTCAGGGGCTGTAAAGCAGAGTGGAAAATCCCTCTGTAGTCTGTGTTGTTAGTTTTGGCTACGCTCTGTTTCTCATCATCGTCACTGCATTAAGCTGGACTCCTGCCGTATAAACAAACCGTAGCTCAGCTTTACTTTACCTCGAGCCTGCAGTTACAAATCGTTCAAGATTCATAGTGACCTGCTAATAAATTGCCCTGTATGTATACTGCTGTATTCATTAAAATCCTTTTTATATGTGCGTGTATGTGTGTGTGTTCGCTGAATCAGGTCAAATGGAGTGGGAGTCAAGCTGTGTACAGTCTGGATGGAGAGTTTCCGGAGATGCTCTTCACCATCAGCAGAGAAGGAGTCATTTATCTCAACGCACCTCTGGACAGAGAGACACAAGACCAGGTCTGCAGCAGCCCTAAAGTCTAAACATTTTTAGCCTAGAATCAAATATAATCCTTAAAATGCCTTCAAGAATAAGACTTGCAGGTTTTTGTTGAAGGACTCTGATACATATTCCTCCCACAAAGCTGAACACTAAGCCCACTTCTATTTTTAAAACTAGCAGATACCGTGATGGAAACACACCTGAAGGGTGCAGCTTTGTTCCTTGAACACGTCTTGCCTGTGGCAGAGGATTATTGTGTTATGACATGGATTGTATGTGAGAACGGCTCGATTCAAATTGTATTCTTCTGATGAAGGATGTTCATGTGTGTTGAAATGACACATTAAAGCCCATTTGGTTGCATTTGACTCGTCAGTTCTGCTCATAATTTAAGCTCCAGAGAGCTTTGAATGGGTCAGTGAACAGTACAATCTGGCACAAATGGCCAAAGAACAGCACAGAATAAGCTACAGTGGATTGTTAAAATAAATGCTTAACACACTGCATTTTTTTTATTTTGGCCTCTGCAGTGATCTTTAACAGAGAACAGAACATTTTATATTGGTTTGTGAGTTTAGTCTATTTTTAGTGGGGAAAAAAACAAGATGGAAGTACCTCTGCTCTTTAGGTCTTGCATGTGCAAACGTGCCAATAAAAACCTTTTGCAATTCTCCAACCATGAATCTTCAAAAATCTAACATGTTTGAGTACAACTACAGCGGTTTGTTGATGATGACGTTGCTGCAGTGTTTTTATGTTGAAGGCTTTGTGCCAGAAGTTTAAAATAATGAACAGAGAAATGTCAGTCCATCCGTTCGTTTATTTCACCCATCCTTGAATTTCCTGTTGCCCATCCGTGGTCAAGTCATAGAAGCAACAGGTCCAGGAGGGAAACCCAGACATCCCTCTCCACAGCAACACTCTCCTACTCCTCCTAAACTCTTTCCCAGGCCAGAAAAGATAAATAACCCCTCCAGAAACTTCTTGATCTGCCTGGAGGTTTTTTCCCAGTGGGATGTACCTGGAAAACTTTCAGAGGGAGGCACCATCTTCTATGTCCAATCAGATACACCACAATTGGTTCATTTCAGTGCTGTGGAGCAGTGGCTCTACTTTGGGCTCCTCGTGGATGATGGTGCTCCCCACCTTATCTCCAAGGCTGAGCCTGGCCACCCTATTCACAAAGTCCATTTCAGCCTCTTGTTTCCAGGAGCTTCTTGTTTCTGCCATGATCCATGAACTCATGACCAAAGGTGAGGGTTGGAATGTAGAGTAAATCAAGAAATTTGGTTTTCAGCTCCGCTCCTTCACCATGAAAAACTGATACAACACCCTCAGTAGTGCAGTTGAGGCTCCCAACCATCAATCCTACCATCATTTGTGTAGAAGAATCCAAGATCCCTGAACCCCTTCATTTAATGCAGATTCATCCACAATCTGGATAAAGGGTTCCATTTTCTTTCACCATTCTGAACAATAGCTTCAGAATCAGAAGAGCCGACTTTCATCCCAGCCACTTCCCACCTTGCAGCAAACAACTCCAGCACACGCTGAAGGTCATTCATTCAACCTTTATTGATACAGGTTAGTCTCATTGTAAAGTTTGCAGATGATACAGCAGTGATGGGATGCATCACAAACAACGAGTCCAGCTACAGGCAGGAGGTGGAACACCTGGAGAGCTGGTGCAGGAAGAACAACCTTCACATCAATGTAAAGAAGACAAAGGAGATGGTCGTGGACTTAAGAAGGAATAAACACACATACCCCCCCCAGAATATAGGAGGCTCTGTGGTGGAAGTGGTCTCCAGCTACAAGTACTTGGGGGTGCAACTGAATGACAACCTCATCTGGGGCAACAACACCACCAACCTGATTAAGAAAGCTCATCAGAGACTCTACTTCCTCAGACGGCTGAGACGAGCTGGTCTGGGAAGCTCAGTCCTCACCTCCTTCTACAGGTGTGCAGTGGAGAGCACCCTGTGCTCCAGCATCAACATGTGGCATGGAGGCTGCACAGCTGCAGAAAGAAAAGCTTTGCAGAGAGTGGTGAAGGCTGCACAGAAGTCTGTTGAGTCAGTCTCCCCACCATCACAGACATCTACACCTCCAGATGTGGGAAGAGGACCACCTGCATCATGAAGGACCCCACTCACCCAGCACACACACTTTTTGCCCCGCTCCCCTCAGGGAAGAAGTTGAGGAGCATTAAGTGTAGAACCACTAGACTGAGGAACAGCTTCTACCCTGAGGCTGTTAGACTCATGAATCTCTAACCAGAATAATCACTGTGAAAAAAATCACATCATGAAGCTGCTGATTTGCTTCATGTTGCTGCTGATCTGTTTCATGTTGAGGTGTTCATTCTTGCTCTTCTGCTCACACAGACTCATGTTCGTTCTGCTATTCGGTGTATTGTTTTTGTACTACTAGTGCTTAGTGTATTTTTAGTTATTGTTTTTCTTAGTTCATATCTTGGATCTTGTTGGTTTTTCTTTTACATTTTATATTTTTGTTGGATGTAACTGGGACCCTGTGTACACAATTTTGTTCCACCACATGTGGTGCGTATGACAAATAAAAAACCTTGAATCCTTCTTAGTCTCACTGAGTCATGGTTCAAAAAGGCCAATAGAACCCCATCATCTGCAAAACCTAAAGACAACACTGAGGTTTCCAAACCTGACACCTTCCTCTCCACAGCTACACCCTGAGAACAACGAATACTATTTACAGGATTGGAGGCAGAGGGCAGTTTTTGTAGCGTCCAACCAGCTCATTGAAGATGCAGCTGTTGCTTCAGGGATCAGAAGCAACTCCAGCACCTCATACTCCCACAACACCTCTAACAGAATGCCACAGGAAACACTGTCAAAAACCTTCTCCAAATCCACAAAACGTATGTAGATAGGAGGTCAAATTGCCATGACCCCTGTAGCAACTCCACAAGGGTGAAGATCTGGTCCTGTGGTCCACAACCTGAACAAAAGCATCACTTTCCTCCTGAGTCCAAAATTGAACAATTACTCTGAGCTTGCTGTCTATTTCTGACTGAAAGTGACATTAACTACACCTGTTTGACATTATTCCTTTGTTTTCAAAGTATGAATTCAATTAAATGTTGTGCTTTTTTCCTTCGTCAGTTCCATATTAGTATTGTGGTTGAGCGCCCAGATGGCAGACAGATCGCCAAGCCAGTGGAGCTGAGAGTGATGGTGGGCGACGCCAACGACAACAGACCCACCTTTCCACAAGCACAGTACCACACTGTGGTGAAGGAGCTGGCAGCTCGAGGTAACACGCAGCTTTTATCAAGGATACTGTCAAACGGTTGTGTTCATATGAAACTTTGCTCATCAGTGACTTCAAATTCAGAGCAGAGGCAGAAACCTATTAAAATTTAAATAAAAATAAAATTATGTCAGGGACATTTTATTCAAAATGTGTGTTTATGTGTGAAAAAATTTAAAGCATCTTCAGTAAAACAATGGTAATCATTTTTTTGAAGAGGGGATTAAAAAAAGATGTCAGGTGGCAGAGAGGGAAGATCATGACCTGCTGCAGGAGGGAGCTTCTTCCTGCACCTGTGGGCTGCACACAGGTGCAACAAGTGCTAAATAATTCAAAATAATTTATTTTAAATAAACAATCCATGCCGCTTGTGTGGCTCACCCATCCATCAGCCACTTGTGTCATGTTCAGTCTTACTTTGAAAAACTGTGAAAGAGCGAGTCCGCAAAAGTCGAACCGCGAAGTAGCGAGGGACTACTGTACAGATTTTAAACAAAATATTACATTTCAGGAAGAATGATGTGTTTTTGTAACTGGACAAGACCACAACTGGTCCTAAAACACACCAGAATCACTGAACCTTTCACAAAGTGAACTCCAGATAGTCCAACTCTTGTTTAAATAATGTTGGCTTCAGAAAATGTATAATTCAATTCAGTTTATTTATATAGCGCCAAGTCAGAACAGTAGTTGTCTCACGGGCACTGAACAAAAACATTCACATACATTATAAATGACAATTAGTAAAAGTTATCTATCTAATGAAGCAACAGATTGTGTTGAATCTTCACTTTGTTAGTCTCCCATCCTGAGCAAGCACAAAGGGAACAGTGGAAAGGAAAAACTCCCTTTTAACAAAAAGAAACCTCCAGCAGAACCAGGCTCGGGATGAGCGGCCAGCTGCTTCGACCGGCTGGCTTTGAGAGGAACGGGAAGGAGGAACAGATACACAATGGCAGGTCCAGGTGTACTTTCTATAGGAGGAAAAACAAAAACACGTTAAGATGGAAATAATTACAGATACAAACAGGTGGAGTAGAGGAAGTAAAGACAGCAGCAGAGTGAGGACTTGTGGTCAGTTTGTCCTTCAGCAGTGTAAGCCTATAGCAGCATTGCTATGGAATAATAGCTCAGGAAACCCAAGCCAACCCTAACTATAGAATTTAGCAAAAATGAAAGTCTTGAGCCCAGTCTTAAAACTGGACAATGTGTCAGCCTCACGGACAGAAACTGGAAGTTGGTTCCACAAGAGAGGAGCCTGATAACTGAGAGATCTTCATCCCTTTCTGCTTTTGGAAACTATAGGAACCACAAGTAAGCCTGTAGTCTGAGATCAAAGTGCTCTGTTGGGAAAATATGGAACAATACAATTTGTACTATAAGCTGGAGCTAGGTTGTTGAGAACTTTGTAGGTTAGAAGTAAGACTTTGAATTCTATTCTGGATTTGACGTGGAGCCAATGGAGAGAAGCTAAAACTGGAGAGATATGATCTCTGCTACTAACTCTCATTAAGACTCTGGCTGCAGCATTTCAGATTAACTGAAGACTTTTTAAAGAAGTATTTGGACACCCAGATAATAAGCCATTGTAATAGTCCAGTCTAGACATCCAAAAATCACTGTGGATACATAACAAAAAATAAGCAAAATAGTTGAGATCTTACATTAGAGCCGACATGATTCTGTTAACGCTGCACTGGTGGAGTCACTTCTAAAAACGATGAACAAACAACAAACGTCGCTGTTTTCATCCACAAAGACATTAAAAACTTAAAATTTAAACTGACATAAAACTTAAAAAGAAGAAAAGTATAGATCCAAATTACAGTAAGTGTACCTTTTTAATGGGGTTACAAGCGCCTTATAAATAGTTTATTTTCGACTTTGTACAACTTTTATGAAGCATTTGTAACACCGTTAAGGAACACCGTTGTCCCTCGCTCATCCTCTTGAGGATGCAGACGGCGGGTTGTGGCACTCCAGGTCTCAGCAGAAAAGGTGCTTTAAAACTATTTGATTTTGGGAAATGAATTAGGCTGGACAATCTGCTAATCTGGAGAGACTAATACATGATAAACTTATTCTTATAGTCTTGCTTTATTTAATTCATCCATAACATAAAAGTCTACAAAGAGAAAATAGTTCAGATTTATTGACTTTTGTTACAACATTTAAGAAAATCTGCTTCAAAAAAATAACAGTAGTTTATGTCAATTAAAATAAAAATTAAAAATACAGTTTTGCTTCTTAAAATAATCCCACAGCAGATCCATTAGAGCTTTTCATCTCAGGGTTTAAATTTATTTATTTATTTATTGTTCTTCTGGTGTTTATTTCCACAGGGACAGAAATTCTGACAGTTCAGGCAGCTGACAACGACGATCCAAAGACAGACAACGTAAGGATCTTTTACCGTTTAGTTGGACAGATTCCAGAGAGTCCTCGTGCCCTTTTCAGAGTGGACCGGGACTCGGGCGTCATCTCTGTCCAGGCGGACAGCATGGAGGGGACAGCCCCCCAGTACACCCTGACCATCACCGCCGAGGACGCCAAAGGTGAAAACAAATCACATCCTTCAGTTTAGTTTGAGCTTATTACCACAAAATGCAAGTCTTGCTTTGTTTATTCTTCCAGAACAAGAATATCAATCAGAAAAACTTCAAATTAATAATAACTAATGTATTTGCATGCTCATCAAAATCTGTTTGCAAATAAAAATAAATCTTTCAGGTCATGTCTAAATGGAATTGCTAATGATTTTTTTTTTCTATTTTATTTGTAAGAATATTTATTTGAACTCATGTAAAACTCATGTATAGCTAATAATGTGGGAAATATTGACAGTACATAACACATATATAATTTTTTTTTTTTCTAAAGGAGGGTCAACTTTACCAAAAATGACTAAATTCAGAGCTCAACGCATGAATAAAAAACATAATTTAAAAGAACAAACATTTATATTTACCTACAAAGCTTTGGTCAAGCATCCAAAGTGAATATTTTTAAATATATTTATATTCCTGGGGTATCTATTTCTTAAAATTAATTTTACACAGTTGTACGGGTCAGAAACGATTACAAATATCCCTGTGATGTTCTATTTGATTTTGTTTAAAACAAGCTCCAATAATTATTTGTTCACTGTGACAATTCCATTTATTTAAACCTAAACTCTAGAATAATAGTGAATAATAATATTTTTTCAAGTATAAAAATCAATTTGTTAAAATAAATAAACACATTGATCTCCAAAGTTATTTTACTGTCTTAAAATAAAAAAGTTCTGTTTCTGATGCGCCATCTGTGAAGGTATATGTGGCTTTCCAGTATTTTGTATTCCTGCTTCATATGGATTTAACTTCCATAAAATAATAAATACTTATTAGGGATGCACCAATACCACTTTTTTTTTTTTTTTCAAACTGAGCACATGTACTTACATTTGAGTACACGCTGATACTAAGAAATATGAGTACTAATAAATGACATCACACTTTTTATATTTAATAGAGCCTGAAATTACAAATGTACTTCTATCTAACAAATGATTTGTATGTTGAAAGTAATTATTTTGAACACGTTTTTCTCTTAAATGAACACTCACTTTTTGCTTTCAGCATAACAGAAGCAACAATTTTGTCCAGTAGTTTAAAAAAAAAAAAACTTAAATATTTGCAACAGAGATAAATTGATGGACAGAGTTTCATCACTCACCTCTCTGAAGGTTGCACTTATAGATTCTGGCCGAGAATTAATTTAGTGCCTTTCTCTGAGACAATGTTGCAGCTCCTGTTCATTAAGCAGCTCGTTAAGCAGCTTTTTAGGCTCATCAATGACCCGTGGTGGGGAAACTCTGATAACCTGTCAGTTTTAGCTGTATCCACACTTCCCATTTCATCCCATGTCCTCAGAATGGTGTAAACTGATGGTGTGGGCCCGCCTGGTGGGTCGATAGCTCTTTCATCGCACTCGTGCTTTTCAAAAATGTCCATTTTCACCTTTGAATTAGCTCCGTACTGCTTAGTATTATTATTCTGGTGGGTTTTGTCTTCAGTTAGCAAACAACTTTATGGTGCATCAGCAACAACTGGTAAGGAGTGTTTTTCAGGACAGCCACCTAAAAAAATATATAGCAATAATAATAATGATAATGATAATAAGAAGAAAAGGACGAGGAAGGTAAATATAATGAATGGATGGATGGAAACATGCATACACAAGTATCAAAACCAATGGCCATACTGGTATCAGCGCATCCCTAGTATCTAAATTGAGGAAGATTATAAAAATGTTCTACCTTTAATTTAATTGCAATCAGGTAAAATTTGAAAAAGCAAATCATTCTTTTAAGGACCATTACAATAAAAACAGCAGCTGTTGCAACAACCAGATGACATTAGCTTCATCAGCTGGTATAAGTAAATTATTGTCATGTTTGGGTCAAATGGACGTTGAACGTGGCCTCTGGGGCAGGAGATGATGTCCTCTCTGTGACTCAGAGACCCGGGGTGTGATGGAAGCGTGTGAAGCGTTGACCCTGAGTCACTAACAGAAGCTGTGATGATGTCCCTGGCAGGTCTGAACAGTTCCTGCACAGTGGTTGTGACGGTGCAGGATGAAAACAACAACCCACCAGTTTTCTCCCAACATGAGGTATTACAGCACACGCTGCAACACAAACACCGCCAGACAGAGGCATTAAGACTATCCTGTCCGCTCTGATTCTTCTGAGGGTTTAATAGGACAGGATAAACAACATCATGATGAGTAGCTGCTTGACTGTGTGAACGCATCTTGATTATTGCTGATTTAATGTTGGTGAGCAACAAAATACAGTCACTCATCTCCATCCTAGTGTTTATATGTACTTTTAAATAAAAAGTGTTTGCAGGATTTAACCTTATAAAGTTTTTGTTTATGGGTTTCCATTCATTCTTTTGTTACGGTGTGACTACTGTAAAAAATAAGCAAATAAAAATCAAGAAAAAAATCAGTGCGATATTAGGAACTAAAATGTCAGACATTATAAGTCTTCCGATTTATTGTTTTCCTGGTTATAGTTTCTTCTGGACTGTGTACTTGAGCATACTTTCAGTTATTTCAGCTTGTTGGGGACATTAGGACTACAACTTTTATTTTATGTAACTTTAACACTTTATAAAAAAACCTACCTTTATTTACAATTGTATTATTGAAATACATGAACATCTCTTCAAAACGTGCTCTTTAAAATCTACTTTGGCATATTGGTTCCATTTATGTCTCCTTATGCTTTCTCGTCTTTCACCATCTAATACTTTTTTGTGTTTTTGGATATTTTTGTCCCTCGTCACGGAGTGAAGAGAGGGAAATGGAAATATTTTATCTGCAATCTGCATCTGGATATTATAGCAAATTGGGTTGCCACATCAAAATCCAAGATGGCTGCCTCCATATATTTATATATACAGTATATATGTAAAACAACCACCCCAATCATTTGAGAAAATTATGCTTTCTCATTTTTTATACTGTTTAAAAGTATAGTTTCTTCAAGTGATTGGGTTGACACAAGATTAACCTGTGGTGGCCAAGGCCCCCATTGGCTACCCCCTAGTTCCACCATTGCACCTGGTCGTGAATAACATTGCTCACTCCACTCGCCAAGATCTGTCTCACTACGCTGCCTTGGACAAGAAAAAATAACTAAATAAACCACCTCTATTATTTTATACACACCTACCCATTTGAATATCTTGCTACAAAAACATTAAAGTTTACTTGCATTCCCTGTTGACTTCCTGTCTAGAAAAACACTCACTATTAAAGTCCATCAGTGACCTGCGGCATGTTTTATTATGTCTTCTTTTTAATTTATTGGGTTTCATCATTTGTCTTTTCTGTTGATTTTATTCATTTTGTTTTTCCTTATAGCTTCTTACGTCTCCATTTGTGCCTGTTTTGTCTTTATTTGACTCCATATTTTTGTCTTTTCATGCCTCATTATGATTCCTTTTTGTATTTTTTGTCTCCATTTGAGTTTTTTCTGTTTTTACATCTTTCTGCATTTTTATCCTAATGTTCCTTTTGTCTCGTCTTCTTTAAACTCTTTTCCATGACCGGTACTTTGACATTGAAAGTTCAGCTGTGATTCAACACACACTCACATTTTTAAGCAGCATTTTCACAGAAAATGCTAATTTTTCCAGTTCATGTTGTGTTTAATTATCATCCGCAGTCATAAAAATATCATGTGCAGCACTTTTATTCACCGCATTGTAATCTCACTGCTGTAGTCCAAACCGAGCTTTAAATCGAGCTGTGGTTTCCTATTTTGATGAAAACGTTTTTAAAAAAGAGGCTTTTAAAGAAATTCTCTTCACTTCTACCTACATAGACTGCATATTAAAAACTCACGAGGGTATGAAACGATGTGGGAGAGCTGTCGTACTGCGATAATTGGGCAGTCTTTAGCTGCTCTGTCACTCCAAAGCGACACTAAAAGCCTGCAAAGATTTTTGAAGCTATAAAGATTTTTTAAGCAGGGAGAACAAATAGGACTAAAATTTCAAAAAGAACATTGTAGAAATCAAGCAGTAAATATTCAGACTACTGACTGAGCCAAACATTTTAACAAGTGAAACTCTCAAACTATGCTAATCAGAGTCTAAAAATATCAATTTAAAATTTTGGTTCCACTGATAGAAGTGTGCTAATTACATGTTAGGCCTCTGACTAATCTGCAACTGTTAGGGACTCGTTAAGAGGCAGAGAATTCACAGAAAATATGTAAATTTTTCTTGTGGAGTTTCACTAAAATGATTTACAGTGAACCGAACCGCAAACAAGTTGAAATATTTGTATGATGGTCCGGCAAATGGAGATATCATGATCTGTTATGAGAGTCAGCAGACACAACGAACTCAGAGGTAAAATAAAGAAAACGGATTTATTAATAAAATAAAATATCTCTGCAGTTAAATCCTGGCTTAATAAAATCATAATTTCATTGCATATTCAAAATGGTGCAATTTACAGCCTTTTGTCCAATTAAATGTATTTTTCAACCAACTTTGAATGCTGCTTTTCACGCAGCTAAAACCGATGAACACTTGTTCAGATAATGGTTACCACAGCTGCACTCGTACACACAAACACAGAGGTGGAAAAAGCTCTTGAGCAAGTCACGCCTGAGGAGAGCAGCTTTTTCCATGGCAATGCAAAGGCAGCGCTGTGGTGGTGGTGAAGGGGAGTGTGTGTGTGTGTGTGTGGAGGGGGGAGATGTGGGAGGCGAGTGGTGACAGGACTGGGTTCAACAATGCTGAGGATGGGGCAGCCAGATCACAGGCACGGCTGCTTCACTGGAGGACATCTGTGAGTGGCAGATTAAACGGCTGTCTAAACACACAGGTTGGTGAATAAAGGTCACGTCGCACCAGGAGGGCAGGAGGCGCGAAAACAGACCCTCACATGCGCTCACATTTTATCACAAGAGAAAACTGGGCAGGCGTCCACATAAATACCATGAGAACTGCTGGAGCTGGAGCTAAAAACTAAATATTTGTCACCTGCTACAGAAGATGAAAGGGAGATAATGTTTTTGCCCGTCTGTCTGTCTGGTTTGTCTGTACCGTTAGCCAATTACAGTATACAATAGTCCCTCGCTACTTCTCGGTTCGTTTATCGCGGACTCGCTCTATCGCGTTTTTTTCTAAATAAGATTGGACATGACACACAGTTGGCTGATTGATGGATGAGCTGCATGATCGGCATGGATTTTTTAATTTTAAATAAATTATTTTAAATTATTTAGCACCTCCTGCACCTTTGTGCAGCCCATGCTAGAGGATAAACTTCCCGCTGCAGCTGATCAGCTGTTCACCAGGCAGAGCAGAGAAGTGGGCGTGGCCAAGAACACTTGCAAGTGACAAAGAGCAGAGGAGGCAGGGAGATGAAATCATGACATTCTGTGACATTTAAGAGTTTAGAAACATTGTTTAGAATATTTGCAAGATTATATATATATATATATATATTTATT
>NC_056499.1:8094239-8094394 GCF_014905685.2 Nematolebias whitei | reverse complement strand
ATCTATCTATCTATCTATCTATCTATCTATCTATCTATCTATCTATCCGTCCGTCCGTCCGTCCGTCCGTCCGTCTGTCTTTTTTCTTTTTATAAAAGTATTAAAAAGTTCCTTCCTTCCTTCCTTCCTTCCTTCCTTCCTTCCTTCCTTCCTTC
>NC_056499.1:8073654-8094229 GCF_014905685.2 Nematolebias whitei | reverse complement strand
TCCTTCCTTCCTTCCTTCCTTCCTTCCTTCCTTCCTTCCTTCCTTCCCTCCTTCCTTCCTTCCTTCCTTCCCTCCTTCCTTCCTTCCACCCACCCACATATTAATATAAGTAATTATTAATAATAATAATAATATAATAATAATAATAATAATAATAATAATAAAAAAATAATAATATTATTAATATAATGGTTTTCAGAAATGCACCCACAGAGTTGTGAAAAATGTGCGTACGCACTACGGATGAGAGCAGTCAAACACTTTTTTGCGTCAGTAGAAGAACAATAACAATGTTGGATAGTGCAGTGCTGTTTGTGCTAATCACTCTTTTTCAACATGTAGGACAAACCCACCTTCATCCTTGGTCCAAAATAATATTTTTGTATTTACCATTTTGGATATACCGGTCTTCACATTCAAAGCTGAATTGTCTGCACTGATATGCATCTTGTTGAAATCCAAAAGTCACAGCGCCAACTAGTGACCTAGCTTGGAAACTACAGTGAATTCAATGAGCACAGCAAGATCAGCGTCAACATGATTTTTCCACATAGATATTTAACAATCAACATTGGAAACACACTAACATCTTCTAAGATAATTTAGAGCTACTCTGTTAAAATGTTGTTTGTAAGTTGTTGAGAATCACCTCCAAATGATGCATCTGTTTTCAAACTCTTGCCATTAACTATTAGTTTAAATTATGCCTGTCTGTTAACAAAATATTTCATGAACCACCCGGTGGAGTTTAATTAATGTTTTTTTTTATTTTATTTAAAATCATGCATGTCTACAGTTGACTGACATTTGCACTCAACAGTGCTAAAAGTTCCCCAACATAAATACATATATATATATATATGGCTGTAATTCGGCCTGTTTTGTGGTTATTAAATTCAATGTTGATGTGGTTGTAGTAGATGAGTCGTTAGCAACACAAATGCTATTATTAATGCTAAGTTCTTGCAATATCACATGAGATTTTTGTGTACAAGGTTCATCCATCCTTTATCATTGACTAGCTTAGTTTTAAATGTCGATATAAAAGGCAGCAGATGATATGCAATCCTTCAGTGATTCTAGACCTCTAAGTACTTTACATTTATTTATTTTTAATGTGAAAATCAAGCCATGCAGCTAAAAGTCATATTTTTAGTTTAAACATTAACTCGTTGTTTTACTGCAAACAATGAAATCATATCTGACATGGGAGAGGTTGTCGAGTGATCTGATGTTCTGTTTCCTTCTCCACAGTATGGACCATTCCACATTGCAGAGGATGCTCCGGCGGGCACCACAGTGGCAGCTGTGATGGCGAGGGACGCAGATGTTCGAGGGGGAGACAGCTGGCAGGTTAACTATCGTTTAGAGTCTGGAAATGAGGAGGAGGTCTTTATGCTAGCGACTGACCGGCAGACCAATGAAGTCTCTCTCGTGCTCACAAAGGTGACGTCTTATTTTGCTAACCTGGTTACTTGTTACACATGATCAAATGAAGGCACATATTTTTGTGGCGTGCAGAAATAAACCAAAAACGGTTTGGTTCTTTGGTTTAGAAACAAAGTAAGCAAAAATATTAATTTCGAGAACAATTTTAAGAGCGTTTTAGACAAATTTGTCCTTGCTTTGTGCTCTCTTTGATGTAGAGCATGTAAGAAGAGGTTATACAGAACAAAAGTCACTTATGATGACTGGATTTTACACAGTGTGTGCGTTCAAAACTAAAGAAAATCACAGTCTGTATCAATAAGCCAACACCACAGTCCTACATCCCTCAGATGAAAAACTTGTTCTGATTATAATGAAAAGCTTTAGCCCAATAATGTCTGCTGTCCCCAGGGTGCATCACCCTTCGCCTGCCTCATCTAATCCTGCAGGACGTTTGAGGGATTCATGCTGGACTGAACGTGTGTTTCTGTGTGTTCGCTCTAACGGTCTGCTTTTTGTAAGTGGGCCAGGCAGGAGACAGTCCATTATTTTCAACCTCTCTGTTGGAAAATGGATGAGATTGAACTGTGTGCTACACATGCACATTTGAAATAAAGCAGATGTGGAAAAGCTAAAAATGGATCTTGACGTTCTATTTGAGATAATAAAACACAGGAACTGCTGGGTTTTTTTTTTTTTAGAAATGATGTCATACACTGTCCCTTTGATTGGCTGTGGTTGGAAGTCTTGTATCTCTTCAGCTGCGTGCGTATCACTAAAGGAGATAGATACTGTTGTTTATTTAACTTAACAGGATTAAAACTCAAGCTTAAATATTTCACAAGTGACGACCTGTAGATTTAAAAGCATAGAGTATAAGTGTGAGGTCAGCATTCAAAAGCAGGCTCAATTAATTATGACAATTTACAGTCGGCTCATAAAACAAAGGCATCTGTGAACACAGAGGCCTGAAAACAATGAAGGGTATCTAAGGGCATCTTTATTTAATAAGTGAAAAACTACAGTAGTTTGTCAAGAGGTGTGCTTACTAGAAACCATTTTGGAGCAGGGCTTATGACATAAAAACATAAACCAGTGTAGCAGATTTGTGTTTTGAGGCACTACTTGTTGCATTTATACTCAAGTAACTGGTTCACCATTTGTTCTCACTGTAAAGACGAATCGTCGCCGACTGTTATTATGACTGCAGTCTTTGACTCAGCTAACACTGTAACTGAAGTCGTGGCCATGGCTGTGCCATCAGTGTCAGGAACACTTCAATTACGCTTTTTAATAGTTGTTCACTGTTGCATGAAGGTAGACTGTGGATGCACTGAAGTTACTGCTCTTCTGAAAAAGAACGTAATTAGTTTTTATATCCTCCATCACTGACTGACAGTAGGCTACGCCTGCGTATATCGATCAGACTGTGATTGAGATGCAGCAGCTGCTGAAGTCAGAACAATAACCACAACCACCCACAGCTCAGACCTCCACAGCCGAAGAGAGCAACAGCTGGATGTGTCACAAATCAGCCATTTTAAAAGGAGTAACGAAGACCAAGTAACTTCATCTCGTGTTTAACTTGTAAAGGAGTGAACCAATGTCATTATGAGTCAGACTGAATGAAAATAAGGTGAAGGTTTGAATCTGACAGTTTCTGCTTCCAGCCACAACCGTGCCCTTGGAGGAGAGCGTAGAGGAACCCAGCCTCCAGAACACTGGCACCAAACCGGGGCCAGAGGAGCCCTCTGATGGCTGGCTGCATATGTATATTGGTCCATTGGAAGCATGGAAGTAAAAAAAAAATGCACAAAAAAAAATATATAAATATAAAATATTACCCTGATGCATGCTCAATAATCCAGGTAGAAAAATCTAAAAAAGTTCAATCTGGTCTGGAGGAGGTAGAAAAGAGAGCCTTGACGTCCTTTTCAGGGACACCACCAAGTCATTGGTTCAGGTATGTTGACGACACCTGGGTTAAAATTAAATCTCAGGAAGTCCAACATTTTACTGACCACATCAACTCTGTGGATAAATACATCAAGTTCACACGAGAAGATGTAAAAAATGGCAAGTTGGCTTTCTTGGACTGTGAGGTCTCAGTCTCTGATAGAGGACATTTGCAAACTGAGGTGTACCGCAAACCCACCCACACAGACCAGTATTTGCAGTTTGACTCCCATCACCCTTTGGAGCACAAGTTAGGAGTCATCAAGACTCTGTACCACGGAGCAGACAGCGTCTCCACTAATTCAGGAGCCAGGCAGAAGGAGAAATCCCACACAAGACAGGCTCTAGAGCAATGTGGATATCCTAACTGGGCCTTCCTGAAAGCAGAGAAGAAACCCAAACAGGACTCCAGTCAGCCAACAGGTGAAAAGGAGGAACACAGACCCAGACCAGTGGTCATTCCATATGTTGAGGGAGTATCAGAGAAACTGAGACGTTTATTTTCTAAACATAACGTCCCAGTGGCTTTTAAACCCCAAAATACATTACGGCAAAGACTGGTTCATCCCAAAGATCCAGTCCCCCGGCACAAACAGAGCAATGTTGTGTATGCTGTTCAGTGTCAGGAGGGCTGTGATCAGTCTTACATCGGGGAAACTAAACAGCCACTGGCCAAAAGGATGGCCCAGCACAGAAGATCAACATCATCAGGCCAGGATTCTGCGGTCTACACTCATCTCCAGGCCAGCGGTCACTCTTTCAGGGATGAAGATGTTCACGTCCTGGACAGAGAGGAACGATGGTTTGAGAGAGGAGTAAAGGAGGCCATCTTTGTGAAAAGAAACCGTCCATCGTTAAACAGGGGTGGAGGCCTCCGGGTTCAACTGTCCCCCTCTTACAATGCTGTGATTGCTAGTATCACTCAGCCCTCTGTGAATAGTAAACAGCCATCAGTGTGCTAATGATCCATCGTTAGGCTGATGGTTCTTCTTGACCATGTGATCAGCTGGTTTTGGTTGTCAGCAGCAAACTGGTTGATCCACTCTGAGAAGGTGCTATTTATAAGACTGCGCTGAATACAGCACCTCAGACTGAGGAAGTGTTTCGGATGAAAGACGAAACGTATCTACATTTTTTTGCTTTGTTTTGTTTTTTGTTTTTTTGAAAGTCCAGGGGACCAGATTGAACTTTTTGAGATTAAAAAATACTTTAACTTTCACTCACCAACTCACCATTTTCTAAGTACTTTTGAAAACCAGGTTCCTAGAACCAGTCTCAAAAGTGTTTGTGTCGGGCAATGAAACCTACAAAAACACACAAACAAACAAAAAACAAATCTGAATCTTTAAACTGAATATTGTGGAAAGTAAACTGGCGCTTGTCACGGTTTATAAGAGGTTTGGATCGAGAGCGTAGAATCACACACGTCGCTTGAAGATATAACTTGCATAACTTTTTAAAACAAAAACGCTGATGTGGCAGAAAAAAATACTTACAAGGATAATGAAGAGGAGCTCAAGGAATACAAATAACACAAGGAGGATCGGACTGTGGCACGAAAACCAATAATTGGTGAATAAATCACATTTTGGCATCTGTCACAGATGTTTGCAACAATCTGAAAACTGATTCGAGAAAGAGTAGCAGACATGTAGCAGTGTAATGCACCGATAAATCAATATCAATTTAAAATGATAAAACTTAAACTGGGTTTTCTACACATGGAAGATTTTAGCTGAAAGCTAATCGAATTGAATAGTCTAACTTTATATGTTGCAATTAAGGGATCTATTTATTACAGGAATATCCAACATTAGCTGACAAAAACAGATTATTTTAACAATTCTTCATGATTTTAAATTCAGGGAGCTCCACCTCCACACTCAAGACTTTCTTTGTTTTCACATTTAGCCATGTTACATTAAGTTCAAAACAAAATGTCTTCCCTGTGAGTTTGCTGTATCTAAAAAGAAACTCTGAGTTAAACACAATATATATTATCATGTGTGTTGTTGGTAAAACAGTGACTGAAACGATTGACTTTCGCCTGCAGAGATACAGTCATGCTCTGATGTACTGAAACACACTGAGTCGCTGGTGCGTCACTTCCATCCAACAGCAACAGTCATTTATCCTCCAAGGTTTGCGTTCCTTCTCCCCGGCAACAGGGCTACGTTTGGTATGATGTGAGCTGCATGATGTCAGTCAATGCCAGTTCTTAATGTCGTGTTTTATGGGAAGACAGGCAGGACACATGCAAGGCCTGGTCATGACAGTAAATACAAACATTAAGTCAGAAATCAAAGAATGGCAAGAGTCAAATTCAGGATTTTTATCAAGTGTGTAATAAAAATTCAAATCTTTTTATAAATGCTTATTTGTCTAAAACTGTATGATGAAATATGGTCATTATTTTTTATTTTATTAATACGTCCAGAGTTTCCAGAAATATCCTCCAATTTCAAACATGGATTTATCCAGCTTTCATGAGAGCGCTGTCACGTAACGGCTCCTGACATGCAGCATCATGGAAAATGTTTTATTAGTGACAGGCTGAATCTTGAGCTTTTCCCTGTGACCACAGTGTCTGCTTCATATTAGAAATAGAACAATACTCTGCCAGAAAGTCCAGATTTCTTGGAAGTCAGAGGAAGCAGAGAAAGGCAGGGGAGCTGCACTGTGTCCTCCATCTGCTGGCAGAGATCACATGCTGGATTTCATGGTTTGGTTGTAATTTCATTTATGAAATTTTAGCTGTATCTTTTTAAATTGTGTTCAAAATCTGGATTTAGTGGGGTTTGTAAACAGTTGGGATTTTCTTTTGCCGATTATTCTATATGAAGACCAGATTAGCAAAAAAAAAAAAGAAAAAAAGAAAGAACAATATTCCTCTCAACCAGGTGTTTGCTGTCATCTATGTCGTTTGCAAACCTTTGTGTATGCAACTGAAGAAGGTAATGTCTGTTTTCACAGGTGTTAGACTTTGAGCGCGAAAGCGAGTACATCCTGGTGCTCTGTGCCCAGAACCCAGTTGCTCTGGTCCGTGGCCGATATGGTCCTGCATCCACGGCAACGGTCACCATCTACATTGACGATGTGAACGAGGGTCCGATTCTGTCTCAGAGTCATTATGAGGTGACCGTCAGAGAAGGGGAGGAACCAGGGCGGGTCATTGCCACCATCCGAGGTTACGACCCTGATTCTCACCCAATAAGGTAGTAAACTCAGGGAACTACTGAGATGTGAATGATTGCTAATTTTATAGAGTATTATGTGCTTTTGCAGATATTCTCTTCAAGGGGACACCAAGAAATACTTCTCAATAGGAAAGTATTCTGGTGAACTGAAGACTGTGCAGGCCTTAGATAGAGAGGAAAACAGCACATACACCATGGAGGTCATCGCAGTAGATGGACGTAAGATAACACCAAAATTTTAACTAAAATGTATTATTACAAACTTAAGCATCTACTCTGCTGTATTTCTACTGCAATGATCTTAGGAAACTCCTCCTTATCTGCATCCACGTTGGTGACGGTCCACATCCTGGATGTGAATGACAACAGTCCGGTTCTGGTTGGAGATTACTCCTGGAAGTATCTGTGCACGCCTCGATGGGAGGACCAAGCCCTGGTGCTGGCTTCACGGGACAGCGATGGACCACAGCATGGAGGGAGACTCAATTTCTCACTGCGCAGTGATGACACAGTTCGACTTAATTGGAAACTAACTCCTATTAATGGTGAGGAGAAGACAGTCCAGATGAAAGCAGTCAGCCAGTTGCTCACATTTGCATATTTGATGAGAAGGGATAGCTAAAAAATGCTCTGTCCTTTTTTAGGAGATACCTTAAACTATATTCTACATAAATTTGACAGAATGACTTTGATCAGACTGTTTAAATTAGTTATATTGGTCAAAACTGTCCAGAGGTGGCTCAGTTGGAAGAGTTGTTGCCTCTCAGTGAGAAGGTGTCCAGATTGAATTCATCCTTTCTGAGTGGAGTTCGCATGTTCTCTCCGTGCATACGTGGGTTTTCCACGGGTACTCCAGTTTCCTCCCACAGACCAAAAACATGCATGTTAGGCTGATTGGTAACACTAAATTGGCCCTAGGTGTGAGTGAGAGTGTGAATTTGGCTCATTTGTCTCTATGTGTCCCTGTGATGGACTGGAGACCTGTCCAGGGTGTCCCCCACCTCTCGCATACTGACTGCTGTATATGGGCACCAGTGACCCTTGCAACCCAAAATGGAAGAAGCTGGTCAAGATGATGGATGGATGGATGGATGGATGGATGGATGGATGGATGGAAAGGAAGGAAGGAAGACTGTCCAGAATATAAATTCAATTCACTGACCTGAATGATATTAGGGATTTAAGCATGAACAGATTTCAGATCTGATATGACAAATTTAATAACAGCATTTTGCTCATAATCTCATGTGTGTGGTGGTGGGGGGTGCGTGGGGGTTGTCGTGTTAGTATATATCATGAACCTGTGAATGGAATTTATTGAAACATTCAGGAAGTAATCACTAGGTTGACTTCTGACTGGAGTTAAATCAGAATTCAAAATGGCTGCCACAGCAAAGCAACCTTAGCAAACACAAAATGGCAAAATATCTGAAACTTTTACAGATACTGAGCTAATATTTCATAGCGGCTGAGAGTCATCCACAACCTTTACTCAGAGGGCTAACTAATCAGAAACCACTGGACAGATTTTAATGAAACTTTCAGAAAGTAACTACTGGGTGTACACCTACAACAGATCACTTTTGAGTTAATGGCCGTTGAAACTAAACCATCTATGGAAACATAAAGAAATGTCTTAACAAAGCTACTTTTACAGATATCGAGCTAAAACGTGTTGTGGTTGCAGCTGAGTGTTATCCCCAATACCTAACCTACCATGTTTGATTTAAACCTTGGCATTACCTGTTACAGTCAACCTAGTCCCTCTGTCAACAAAATATCTTTTAAACAACTGGACTTATTTTAATAAAAGTCCCAGAAAGTACAGCTACAATTGATTGACTTTTGCAGTCTGTTCCAATCAAAATGGCCGCCACAACAAAGCAACCTTATCTTACACCAAAATGGCTATAACTTAGTGAATTTTACAGATTTTGACCTGAACTTTGGTGTGGTGGTCACTGACAGTCACGCACAACACATCCTCCAAGCTCTAATAGATCCATCCATCCATCCATCCATTATCTTTACCCGTTTATTCCATTTTGGGTCACGGGGGTCGCTGGTGCCCATGTCCAGCAATCACTGTGCGAGGGGCAGGGTACACCCTGGACGGGTCGCAAGTCCATCACAGGGACACCTAGAGACAAACGAGACAAACAACTATTCACTCTCACTCACACCTAGGGACAATTTAGAGTTACCAATCAGCCTAACATGCATGTTTTTGGTCTGCGGGAGGAAACCGGAGTACCCGGAGAAAACCCACGCATGCACAGAGAGAACATGCAAACTTCACCCAGAAGGCCCCTGGACTGGGGTTTGAACCAGGGACCTTTTCACTGAGAGGCAGCAGCTCTACCAGTTGCGCCACCGTGCTGCCCGCTCTAATAGATCAAGTGAGATATTACAATGTTGCCTGATATTATGCATGATGTCATTTTAAGGTTTAGCTAAAATGGTTATAACTCAAATTCACAATATTTAAGTCTAAAAGTTTGGCAGGAAAGGATGCAGGTGATCCGCATACCATTACAGCAAACTGGAAGCTTTATTATAAGTGCAATAGATCACTTTTTTTTATTATTACTCAAGCAGAAAACAAAGAAGTGGTCAGCGTGAAGGAGAACCCTCGACGGAAACATAATTGGATCTATGATAACAGGATTTTACTGTTTGGAATTGGTGGAAATCTGGATTGTCGACAAATTATGTGGAGAATGTAGCACGCTTGGCAGCACTCAGAACTATGTGGAAACTATATGTAGTGCTGTATCAAGCTGAGCAGGCTGATCCTTATCAGGACTGTGGTGTCAGTGTCCACGAATGGTTGGAAGGAATAAATCCTGGAGTAGCTGTAAGTTCGACTTGGCGTAAGTAATCATATTCGGCTGTTTGGAGTCGCCATGAGAGAATGTACTAGCGAGACTGTTAAGGCAGACATGGAAATTTAAGAGTTCAGCCTGATCCATGTTGATATCTGAATCTGGACCTGGCCTTAGAAGGCGTACTATCTCAATTTTCTCCTTGGATGTTACGGAAACAAAGACGCTCTGTCCCCCACCCACCCCCCCACCCCTTCCCCAAGGTTGTGGACCTGTGTCAGAGCTCAACCGAGAAGGCTGATAAACAAACACCTCTTATCTAAGCAACAGGGGCAGCGCATCTTAGAAGCTACAGCCCCCTGTACACTTCTGTCCATCATTAGGACGGCTGTACGGAAAGTTATTTTGTTGTATTTCCCTGTGCAAGGATAATAAAAGCATTCTGATTCTGATTTATTGATTTGATTAGGTTGTGGTGATGACAGCTTGTTGGACAAGCCTGTGACAGCAAGAACTAATTTTTAAATATGTACAGTACATCAAATGTGCTGAATGTTTTAAATCCTGTTGTCAGAAATAAACTGTCTCACATAAAAACACCCAAAGAAATGTAGCGGTCTGGCTCAGAACATGGGAATATTGCCCTGTTTTGTTTCTGTTTTTTTGTTTTTTAAATTTCTGCATATTTTTTCCAACTTTAAAAAGAAGGTATGATGAAATCACCCTTGTAAACTGTAAGCGTTGGTTTATTCAATTCCAACTATTTCCAGCCGTGACGCGTGTCATTAAGTCATTCAGACAGTTTACCACTTCCCTCTCAGGTTCTGTTTTTTCCTGTTTCTCTTTCACGCTCCTGTTCCTGTTGGTATTGATTGAGCCCAGATGTAATTATATCTTCTGTGTAATTTCTTTGGCGTCACTGCTGGTTTCCTGACAGCTAATGGAGGCTAAAAGAGAACTCTCCCAGAATGCTTTGCACCTGGTCGCAGGCAGTAACATTTGTCCCGTTAAATGTGCACTTGTGTCGGTACGTTTTTTTGCTGCACTGGTTTCTTTGTCACGAAGAGAACGAGTGATGTCATTCATCTGAAGTCCTTTTGGGACTTGACTGACAGCCCTTTCAGCACAGAAACTCAGTCAATGAGACGATGTGTTCTGGTTCCACCTTTGACAAGCATAAAAGAAAGAAATGTTGCACATTGAGTATTCATGTGCCACTTTTGATGAAGCGGTAATGTAAAAAATAAAAATAAATATTGTTGTGTAGCCCTAGAGAATAGTTTCAGAGACACAGGTGGTTCCACATTCAGTTTGCAGGAACAGTCTGTGCAGAAGGGGCTGCAGAGGTTTCAATTCCTTGACTGACAAATGGAACATGAAAGAGCCTTTCAGATAAGGGTTCAAACAGCTCGATAAAACTCTCCTTGCAGGATAGGGTTTGTTCTTACGTCACACAACCAGGCTTGTATTTTAGACCGATTCACAAAGATAAGATAAAAATGAAGAGCTGCTCTGTTTGCAACCTTCATAGTCTCTTGCTCGTGTGTTGCTATGCAGCTTTTGCTTTTGCTGCTTCCTGAATTGAACATGTAAAATATTTTTAAAGCTCTGCATAGCTGGGAATAATGCAAAAAAAAAAAAAAAGAAGTTTATATTTGTATATTCTGATCTATTAATTACAGCTACAGTGCAGCACAGATTTGCCATTGTGCTTCTTGCCATGTAATAAAACGGTTGCCATGACAACCTTTACCTCATCAATCAATCGAAGGTCTTTTTGCTACGGTGTAATGATGTCAAAGGAAAATAATGAACATTAGTGGGAGTTTGTGCTGGGTTTTTTTCAGATACTCACACCAACTTGTCGTTAAACATCCCATACCTGCCGCCCGAGGTCTACATGGTGCCTTTCACCATCTCTGACAGCAGCTCTCCACCCAGAAGCACCTTCATAAACCTGCCAGGTAATAAAGACATTTCTTCTTACAAACTGCAGGGGGGGGTTATTGTATGAAAGTGTTGGAACAATCAATACAAATCAGCGCCTGTGTGCCAGCTCATCCTGGTCCTGCTATTGTTTATTAATGATGTGGCGGAGCTGTACAAATGATTTTTCCAGGCTTGTGATTACACGCCTCTCTTAAGACTGTAATCTGCCCAGCAGAGCCTGCTGACTCTTTTATACAAAACATGAAAAGACAGATAACCTCTTATGTGGAGGTTAGGATGTTGGCTGAAGATTTAAGATGTAGGCGCACAGAGGTTTTTTTTTCTTGTTTGCTTCCAGCCTACTGTCTGTTTTTACTGTTCTTTCTTACACATTGAATGCACACGAAATATAACATTTACCTGCTGTGTTTTAATGAGGAGTAATTACGGTGGCCTTAAGATGTAAATCAACAACTTTTGAAAAAACTAAATTACATTTGAAAAAAACACAACAAAAACACAACATTTGAAAAAACGGAATTACATTAAACCAAATAGAAGTGATTAAAGCGGAAGTGACCAGAATAACGTTTGAAAAAACAGACTCACGGAATTCAAGCTCTAACCCTAACCCTGCCGAGTTTTTCCAGCATCATATCTTATTAAAGCTTGAAGAAAACAGCTCTCCATTTCTACTGGCTAAAGGCTAGCATGCTAACTGTACCTTCTTTGTGTGTGCTAGCCTGCTAAGTGTACCTCCATTGTGTGTGTACTGCACATTGCTCTGTTGTTCTGTTTTATGTTGTTAATGAAGGAAAAAAAATTTTTTTTAAAGACCACTTCCAGTTTGGCTTAATGTAATTCATTTTTTTCAAATGTGATTCCGTTTTTTCTAAATGCGATTCCGTTTTTCCAAATGTGATTCCTTTTTTCAAATGTGATTTCTTTTTCAAATGTGATTCCGTTTATTCAAATGTGATTCCTTTTTTCAAATGCGATTCAGTTTTTTCAATTGTGATTCAGTTTTTTTCAAATGTGATTCCTTTTTTCAAATGTGATTTCTTTTTCAAATGTGATTCCGTTTATTCAAATGTGATTCCTTTATCAAATGTGATTCAATTTTTTCAAATGTGATTCAGTTTTTTCAAATGTGATTCAGTTTTTTCAAATGCGATTCTGTTTTTCCAAATGTGATTCCTTTTTTCAAACGTGATTCCTTTTTTCAAATATGATCAGTTTTTTCAAATGTGATTCAGTTTTTTCAAATGCAAATCCTTTTTTCAAATGTGATTCCATTTATTCAAATGTGATTCTGTTTTTTCAAATGTGATTCAGTTTTTTCAAATGTGGTTCTGTTTTTTTCAAATGTGATTCTGTTTTTTCAAATGTGATTCAGGTTTTTTTTTTTTTTCAAATTTGATTCCGTTTTTTCAAATGTGGTTCTGTTATTCAATTGTGATTCCTTTTTTTCAAAAGTGATTCCTTTTTTCAAATGTGATTCCTTTTTTCAAATGTGATTCCGTTTATTCAAATGTGATTACGTTATTTCAAATGTGATTCAGTTTTTTCTAATGTAATTCTGTTTTTTCAAATGCTGTTCATTTACAACTTAGAAATTTACACCATATTTGTGACTTTGAATTAAAAAAAAAAACATCTGCCCCAAATTTGTCATCCTAAGATTTATTTCCTTAAGATTAACTTTTATACATGTGCTTCCATAATTTTCTGCTGCGTGAACTTAAACATTCCCAAATTGTAAATAATTTTAGTTTCCCCCCTTCACTTCTCCTGTTAGTGACCGTGTGCCCTTGCAACGTCAGAGGGAACTGCAAAATACCAGCCAAGCCGTTGCAGGGCATGCCAACTATTCAGTCTGCAGTGGGGACGCTGCTTGGAACCTTTACAGTCATCGGTAAGCAGAAAACAAGGAAACATTAAAAACTGTTCATCTGTATCACATATTTTAAAGAACAAAAGCTCATTTTTTCTGCTGTTGTTCCAGGAATCATCCTCATCGTTATTTTTGTGAGGCTGTCCTACCAGGACCCCAAACAGGAGAGTAAAACCCACCAGGAGAAAGTTCCCCTAAAGATTTCAGTCTGAATCACATGAGTAGATGAATAATGTTGTTTTATCATCTGCTGTATCTGCACCAATGTAGCTCATTTGCTTTCAGTGTAATGTGAATATTTTAGCTTTTTTTTTTTTTTTTTAATAGAACTGATCATTTGTTTTAGTAAATCTTGTAAATGTGTAGCAGTCGTGTGCTATGGCCATGCCAAAAACAGAAAGGCACACATGTTAGAAAAGAAGTAACTGATTTTAGGAGAGTAAGAATAATCTGACACATAGGGAATTGACCCTTTTTTCTTTAAGGTCATTACTATTTTTATTTTTTCTATTTTTCTCTTGTAGCTGACATTTCACTGTAAAATAATTAGTTTTGAACACAACTAGTAGATGAAATGTGAGGCTCCAGAGATGATCATGATAAACTGCTACACAAACATCATTAAAGAATGCAGAAATTAGAAGAAATGTGCCTGTAAATGCTGTGATTTTATTCAATTTCACATACCAATAAGTTAAACTAATCACCAAATAAACTATAACTTGATCACTGTATTGTATTATGTATGAATTGTTTTAATTGTATTTATTCTGTTTAATGGATATAATAATTTTAATGCAGATTAATGGCTGCTTCCATGTATTTTCCACATTTGAAACTAAAACTCTTAATTTAATGAGCCGTCCCGAAACATGTTATTGCATTAGCGGCGTGCTGCCGTCTCTGTGATTAAGGCTTTTCAGACGATGACCCAGAAGACCTAACGGACCAGCGCTGCTATTTTCAGACTAAAGTGTTGCTATAAATAGTCCAACAACTGAAGGTCCACTGAATGACACTCGACTGCTGGTGTCCAACAAAGCAGTGACCTCTCAATGACGAAAGACCAAGCTATCCAATCTGAATTATTTGTGCAGGCAGTTTATGAAATGAGCTTTGGATAACTGTTCATGTGAGAAAAAAAGATTTGTTGCAGAGTTAGTGCTGGAATGTTCCATCACTGGAAGAACAGATAATTTTTATTAACTGCTGCTTGTTTTAGAAAACAATTAATTTAAACGAGGCAAGATGAACTCTGACAGATTTTAATTGTATTAGTTAAAACATGATCAGACATTTTAATCCAAACTTAGTCCAACTTAAAACTAAGTAAACCTGAATATTTAGTGGGGCAGCTGTGGCTGAGTGGTTAGAGCAGTCGTACTCCAATGCAAGAGTTGGGGGTTCGATTCCACCAGCAGTCACATGCCGAAATGTCCCTGGGCAAGACACTGAACCCCTCATTGCCTCCTATGTGTGTCCCGTTGGTGTATGAATGTGATTTAAAGCTCTGATTAGTCTTTGTAGAGATTGGGTAATGTATGAATGGGTAACTGAGGGCACAGATTGTGTTGTAAAGAGCTTTGAGTATCTTAATGAGATAGAAAAGTGCTACAGTCCATTTACCATAATATAACAAAGGGACATTTCTGTGGAAAAGCAATGTGAACACAAAAAGCTGAATGATATCGGTAACTGACATTTGCTGAAAAATCTAAGACAGCAGTTATAGATAAAAAAGTAGAACATTAGCTACAAAATAATAGAAGCTAAATGCTAAAAACTACAAACAGCAACAAAAACAAGTCTGTTAAAAGCAGCAAAATACCAGCTAAAAGCTAAAATTTGAGTAGCTAAAAGATAAAAGAAGCAAAAGGCTAAGTAAAAACTAAAAATGGCATGAGAAGATATAGATGTGTTGAAGCAGGTTTTGAGGAGAACAATGTTTTTAACAGTATTCAAAGATGTCATTGCATTTCTATGGAGGAAATATTTGTAAATAAAGTTAAACATGTAGAAAAGTGTAAAAGTTGGAAAAATCAAAAGTCATAGCGCCCATCTCGCTGAATGTTTTGTTACGTGAATGGCTGAAATGGAACAAATACAGAAGTTATTAGTCAGCAAACTGACTGTTGTCGCTAAAAGAAATACAGTTACAAAAGTTTTTATCATCCCAGCATGTCCATCAGGAGCTAAAGTTTGGAGAGGACGCAGATGTTAAAACTAGAGAAATTGTATTATACGAAAATGCAGTGTGAATGCTTATTGCTGAAGAACTTGCTGAAAAACAGCTGAAATTAGTGAAAAACATGCTGAATTTTAGCTGAAATTGAAGAACAAGCCTTTATTAGCAGGATAAAACAGAAACAACACATATTTGCTGAATTGGGTTTAAATAAGCAGAAATTAGCACAAAAATTAGCTTAAAGTAGCTAAAATTTTAAAGAAAAAAGTAGTCCAAAAGTCAGCAAGAAGCTTAACCTATGGGAAGGAAGTGAAAAGAGCTGAAATCAGCTAAAACATTTTGAATGAGCTGAAAAAGCTAAAATTTGCATAAAAACAGCTAAATTGCGGCTGAAATACCAGAAAAGGCTGAAACTAGCTGAAAAAACCTGAAAGGAGCATAACGAGCTGAAATGAGCAGAAAGAAGTTAATTGAGCTGAACATATTAGAAATTACCAAGAAAAACTTGGATTAATCTGAAAAGAGCTGAAATTAGCTATTTTTCTCAAAAGGAAGCTGAAAATGTAGAAAAGCTTAAATTAGCAGAAGAAAGCAGAAATAACACGTTTGACTGAAAGAAGCAAAAGTGAGCACCAAAAAGTGGAAATTATCGGAAAAAAGCTCAAATTAGTAACAAAAAAAAAGGATGAAAAGTAGCTAAAAAGGCAGAAAGAAGCTGAAATTACCAGAAGAACGTGGAGAGAGAACGTTGTTGATGAATTAGGCTGAAAAAGGTTTAAATGAGTGCAAAAAATATGGAATTAGATGAAAAAACTTAAATTAGCATAATAACAGCTAAATAGTTGCTGGAATAGTAGAAATGAGTTAGAAGAAGTACAAAAATGTTGTAGTTAGCAGAAAGAATCTGAAAAGAGCACAAAAACAGCTGAAAAAACAACTGAAATTAGCTAAAAGTAGCTGAAACTGTTTAAATTGGCACAATTGGAAGCTGAAAGAAGCTGAAGCAGAACAAAATGTGTAAAGAGCCGTAAAAGGTTGTAAACAGATCTAAAGACTTGGATGGAAAATAAGCTCAATTCATTTTCTATGAGGAAAAAAATGACAGAAAAGGTTAAATGTTTCAAAAAGCTAAAGTTGCACCAATACAAAAAAGCAGGATTGTCCTGAAAGAGCTGAACGTTTTGATGTAAGATTTGTAGAAATAGCTTCAAAACTGCGGGACGAGAATCACGCCAACAAATGTATGGAAGAAAAATGGATCACAATAGTGTGATTGCTTCGTAAGCGTTCACACAATAACTACAGTAAAATATTTTCTGCCTCAAACACATACTGTGTGTGTAATGATCAGGTCGTCACTCACCTAGACACTTTCAGCGTGCACTGACTCACCGCATGAACAGACAATGGACTGCGCACACACTGTCCATTCTGTCAGGCTATTTCTATCTCCTAACTGCTCCAATCGAAGCCAGTTCCAAGTACAAAAAGCAGAATAATGAAAAGCCCACTGAGAGAGATGAGAGAGCAGTGGAAAGGATTAGCTTGTGATGTGGGGTCAAACACAACATTTGGGAGGTTATAAGCCTCCAGCTTTAGCCTCGATGTGTTCTTACACTGCAAAAAGTACACATCTAAAAATAAGTAAAAAAATACTAGATAATAGTCTGAATCATCTCAAATTAAGTGAAATAATCTGCCAGTGCAGTAAGATAATTGCACTTGGTAAGATTTCTTGAAATAAGTAAATATTTCTAGGCTTTAGACAAGTGAGACATGTCTTAAAACAAGTTGTAAAAAACTCATTACAAGTACTTTATGAAGTAAAATAAACTCAATACTAGTCTGTTAATGCTTCTTTCAGTTTTCATTTTTTCTCACTTTGACAGAAAATATCTTAAAACAAGGCCAACTAAACAAGATGGATCTTCTGGAATTAAGAACTATTAATAGATTTTCCATCTTAAAACAAGACAAAGCATTTACACTAAAATAAATCAGGCATATTGTGTACAAATGACCTTTATTTAAATTGTCTGTTCAAATTGCAACAATTATTTCAATCATCGTACACATGAATGTCAAGACAAATATGGTGAACTTATTTGGTGTTCTTATCACAAATAACCAACTAACATAAAGCTACAAAATCTTCAAATTTCTTAAGCAACATTTGAGGCACTTGTTGATAGAAGAAATAAGTACTTCATATCAGATTATCAAAAAAAAAAAGTACTTCATATCAGATTATCAAAAAAAAAAGTAAGAATTTAAATAACTTCACAGCCTTCAGTTCAAAATTTTCCAACCCAGACTTGAAAGTTATTTGCACCTAACTGAAATCTCTCTACTCAATAAATCTTTTCACTCTGTCATGTCAAGACAAATTCTCAAGATAAACTTATTTTGTGTTCCTCTCAACTGTTAAACAACTAACCGGGATCCACATATAACGTTACAGACCCTCACATTTAAAAGTAGAACATTCGAGGCGCTGTGCATATATAAAAAATATTACATTTCAATGTAAATAAGTTTTCAGGTCAAAAATTCAAACACAGACCTGAAAGTTAATAACACATAAGTGGAAGAGCTCTACTTAATAAAACGTTTCCACTCTGCCATGACTCTTGTATGAGCCTGTGGTGTCTTTCTCGTGGATACTGTCCTTTAACACTTCAGTCTGAATGACAGACAGAAGGGTTGCCACACACTTTGGATAGGTGAGATGCATGGTGTAGTAGTGAGATGCATGGTGTAGTAGTATGCCATCAGATACAGCAAACCTTCACCAAGGTCTTCTTTGGCAAATGTGGTGAAGGGAGTGGTTCCAATGGCCAAAAGACAGCGAGACTCATCCAAGACCAAAACAGGGCTGTAGAAAGATCTCCTCTGGAGGTACACAGCTGGATCTTCGGTTGGCTAAAAAACGAACAAAAAAAGGACAAAAACCTTTATTCAGGTTACAACAAATAAACTGAAACGCTACCAGATCAGTTCAAATGCTTAGGCACAAATCTGTACTGTCCATACATCCATGATGACAACAATAGAATAGATGTGTAACAGAGCATATTCATATCATTTTATGTTGGGTTTTTTTTTTTAAGTTGATATGTGTGTCAATTAAATACCCAACAACTTGTGCCACAGACACAAGAGTGAGTCCTAACACACTTTGGGAAATGACAGATACTGCACTTCTGATGGTTAAATCTAAAATCATTTCCTATTTGGATTTTGATCATGTATACAATTCTGTTGAAGGTTTTTAAAATTGAGCTTAAGTCAGTTTATTTACTGTTATTTTTACAAGTGTTTTCCGTGGAAATTTACAAGTGTTTCAGTGCCATTTGTATTATGGGTGGCCACCCTGTGTCATGTGACCCACACAATGCTGCAGATTTCCAAATATAGATCATGCTGTTTTATGACCACGGATGCATACAATGGCCAGATGGCAATTAAACTGTTAATTTGTCAAAATACACAATGAAAGCCTTTGTGGACATATATTAATTGATAAAAAATAAGAACAAACACTAACCTAAAGGACATGAAGAACGCTTCACTGGCATGTCCCAGCTTCTTGGGTGGCGCAACTGGTGATGGGAAGAGAGTGGGGAGTGCCCTGAACAGGGCGATTTTTTCCTCCACTAGAACAGAATAAATCAACTTCTAGTTAAACATTTCTCTGCCCAAATTAGACTGCCAGCTTCATCTTCAGTTCACAAAACAATTAGGGGTGCAATGATACTAAAAATTCACACTTTGGTTAGACACTTTAGTGTCAAGGTTCGAAATTTTTTCAATACAAAAAAAAAGAAATTTCCATGCCCTTTACTTGTAATTTATTTAAATTAATTAAAAACAGTTTAACCTCAGAGAAGTTTTAAATGTTGCTAAAAAAGCAGGTTTTCAAATGCAGATCCACTGAGCCTTCATTGCAGCGCATCTTAAGAAAAGTTGATAAAATGATTTAGATCCGTAATGTTGTTGGTGCATATTGAACCTAGAGCACTACATTGAACAATTCAGTACAGATGCATGTTGCACCCCTAGTGCTCTGTTCAATACACATTATGTATTGAACGTGCAGATTTTTTAATTTTAATTTATCAACTTGTCTTCTGGGACTTGTGACCCGTCCAGGGTGTACCCCGCCCCTCGCACTGTGATTGCTGGATATGGGCACCGGCGACCCCCGTGACCCAAAATGGAAGAAATGGGTAAAGATAATGGATGGATGGATGGATGGAACTTGTCTTCTGAAGATGCGCTGTGTAGAAGGCTCAAAGGACTACTGCGTTCGACTACTCCACTTGGCTGCATTGTCGAGCGCAGATCCACTGAGAAACTTGTAGCTTTAGCAACACTTAATTTAAATTACAAATTAAGAAAGGCATGAAAATTTCTCGTTTTTTTAATTGAAAAAAAAATAAATAAATAAATAAATAAATAAATACCAAACCGCGACTCTAATATATCCAACTGAACCGAATGGTGACATTTCTGTATCACTGCACACCCTATATAAAAAATATAAAAATAATATATATATATGTATATTATATATATATATATATATATATTATATATATATATATATATATATGACATGTGGTGTCATGTCTGAGCAACATGGTGTATGAAAGACAGCACAATTACTAACCTCCATCCAGGTTCTTGGGTGGCTTCAACACCTTCTTCCAAACACCGTAAAACTGAACCATAGAGCAAAAGTGTTCCCATCTCTTCTTCAATTCTGTGAGGAATGTGAGGTTGCCCTTATCCAGGATCCGCCACAGCTCATCCATCACCTATAGTGCAAGAAAGCATTAACACCTCCAGCAGTGCTTTCTTTTTGAGAAGCCATAATAAAAAATAAACCACTTACATTGTGAATCTCTTTGAAACATGGATATGCTTCAAGAATCTTTGTTGCCCCATCTTCTTCTCTCAGAACATCACAGTCGATGAAAGCTCTTCTTGATTGAAATTCAAGGTCAAGGATTTGGCGGACAGCATCTTGGTTGGGCTTTGGCTTCTTATACATCTCCTGCAGAGTCTTGTAATGCCTGGCCTGTGATGCAATACTATCCATGTTGGCTAAGAGGAAAACACAATCAGTAACTAGATCCAGCATATCAGGGATGGACAC
>NC_056499.1:8063911-8073254 GCF_014905685.2 Nematolebias whitei | reverse complement strand
GTTAAAATATCTTGTTCTGTCTGGGGAGATGGAGTTAGATGTGTTCATTTCAGCCATGCAAAGTTTTCCTTTGTCACCCATAGACATACGTGACAAGCCATGCCCCATTAGTGTCAGTACCCTTGCATCGAATGACAATAAACTTAAACAGTCTTCAGGGCAAATGTTGATATTGTTGAAGATCATTCCTTTTCTGCTCAATACTATAGAAAAAATGAATATGTTCAGTTTGTTTTGGACTTAGTTGAGATAGTTCAGATACTTTTTGCCCCTGTTTTGTCTGTACAGAGTGTGTTAAAACTGAAAAGTATGATTGAACAGCATTTGAAAAAGTTTAAGCAACTTTTTCATGAGAATAATGTAATACCTAAGCAACATTACATGCTGCATATCCCTGCTCAAATTCTTCATTTGGGGCCTTTAGTAAGGCACATGTGCACGCGGTTTGAATCAAAGCACTGTTAAACAGTGGTCATCTAAACTGAACTTCAAAAATGTCTGTAAGTCACTTGTGAACCATAATGTGCTTTTTGAATGCTGTCAAAATGAAATGGGTACTCATCATCCAATTTTTGCACATGAAAAAGAATTGGGTCCTGTCTCTGAAGTAACAAATATTGAGTACATTTCCGAGAAGATGAGAGATTTTTGGGGGATTTATGGCATGCAACATGGAGTCAAAGTAAAGTGGCTTATTCTTAATGGGAACAAATATATAAGTGAAAGGTCTCTAATAATCACCAATGCAAATGGCACAGTTCCTGTTTTTGGACTTATAAAGAACATTTTTGTGATAAACAGTTCATTATACTGTTTTGAATACCAGCTTTATGAAACTGTGGGATGGAATAAAGATCTTTTAGCTTATGAAGTTACAGTGCCTAATCTTGCCCAGGCCACTGAATGTATAGATGCTTTAAAGCTAGTTGATCATACATCATATTGTCCAGTCAGTTTCAATAGCAGTGTGCATGTTTTGACAAATATAACCTTGATGATGTCATTGCACTTAAAAATTAAAATGAATAACCTTGAAACAGTGGAAGATGTATGTTCATAATATCATACATGTGATTTGTTATTGTATATGTATATTGTATATGTTGTAAAAAAGTAACGCTACCCTGCAGCTTTGTAAAGATCGGAAATAAATGTGTTGAGCAATTGTTACTGGGTGGTCTTGAAACAAGTTTTTACAGCTAAAAATTGTTTTTAAACATACAGTATGATCTCACACATGTCTCTGTGATACAATTTTGCTTAATATGCATGTAAAGTAACTATTTTTAGGATTTGGTAACTAAGTAAGAAATAAAAGATGTATATTCTCAAAACAAGAGTAATAATCTAACACTTTCTGCTCTTGTTTAGCATATAAGTCTCAAAACAAGATCAAAAAATCCTTTTTGGCTGGATATAAGAATGTAAGACTAGGTTAGATGGACTATATTTGCAGTGTACAGACCTTCAGACGACAAAGACGGCTCGGTTAGCTGATTGTGGGTGCAAAGCCATGCAGAGAAATTGGGGCAAGGTTTGAAATGACTTCAAGTAGGTTGGGAAATGCGAGATAACTCCTCACATGTGGTTTCAGGGACAGGAAGAGTGGAGCAGTTTTTCCCCAGTGGGACTACTGGTTTTCCATTGCTCAGATGCAAACACAGACAAGTGTTTTTCCTAATTCACGTCCCCGTGGACTTAGTTTCCCCACAGCTTTGACTATTTTAAGCTTGTTTTAAGATTGCATATTTTCTCTCTGACTCCATTGTTGATAAATCCCTAATCAGACGCTGGAAACTTGCTTTGAATGAGCGCTGCTACGAGTCAGTTCTGAGATTTTAATGTAGAAAAATATGAATCCCAAATGCAGCATTTTAACAATAATTTTCTATTTTAAGAGTCATTGCAACATTTAGCTACTAAAGAGCAATAAACGGGCAGCATCAAACCAACTTAGAGTCTATGGGGTGCCATTTGTAAAGTTACACAGTCAAAATTAACAGCAGTATTTTGATTTATTTATCCTTTCATAAGAAAAAAAATAGTTGTTTTTTAAGTCATATTTTCAACATGTTATTCATATATTTATAAATATCATAATTCCAAAATAAATGTTTAACTTACAAGCTAAATATTTAGTTTACAAACTAATACTTAACTTGCAAGTTAAGTATTTATTTAGTTAACTAAATATTTAGGTGTAAATAAAATATTTAATATTCAAGGTAAATAGTTATTTTCAAAACTAAACATTTAACTTCCAAACTAAATATTTATTGTCCAAGCTAAAATTTTAATTTACAAACTAAAAAAAATGTATTTTCTAACTAAATATTAAACTCTGATCTAAATATTTAATTTGAAAGCTAAATATTTTGGTCCAATCTCCTAAATATTTAGTTTGCAAGTTAAATATTTAGATCATGATTAAATATTTAGTTAGAAAATAATTTTTGTATTTTGGAAATTAAATGTTTAGCTTAGATATTAAATTTTTAGTTTGCAAATTAAATTTTTAGTTTTGAAAATAAATATTTGGCTTGGAAGTTAAATATTTTATTTACACCTAAATATTTAGTTTACTAACTGTAAACTAAATATTTAACTTGCAAATTAAATATTTAGTTGGGAACTATGACATTTATAAATGTATGAATAACAAGGTGAAAATATGACTTCTTTTTTTTTTAACTTTATTATATATATATATATATATATAAAAGGCTAAATAAACCAAAATATTGCTGTTAATTTTTGACAGTGTATCTTTACTAACGACACCCCATAAGAGTCAGAGAGGTTTTGGAGAAATTGTCCAGATCAGATTTAGCTTCAGGAAACAACAAACTTCTATAGAATAGTAACTTGAAATATCTTAAGTTGTGAGAGCACAAACTGCACTGAAATTTAATGTTTCAGACTAAATAATTGAAGTGGGGCTTCAATATTTATGAACTTTTCAGATTTAAAATAAATATTTATTTAGAGTTTCAAAAAAAATTATGCTTTTACATCAATTACTGTGTTTGTATGTACAGTACTTTATTATTTGACTTGTAAACAATCTGCTATTTTTGGTCAATTTTACGTAAAAACACAGACAATAATAAAGACCTGACTCTCCTATATTAAATTTTTGAATGTACTGATCAGGTGCAAGTTCAGTCGATTGTGTGCAATTTATTTCAGTAACACATTTATTGTGAATTTGAGAGAATTCAGGCATTTTATTAAAATTTAGATCAAATCATAATGAGTAAGATGAATGACTTGATTTGTCAAATCTTTAAACAAATCGGGGTTAAAGAATTGTAATTTCAGTAAAATATATTAGACTTTGTTTCATTTCATTCCTGCTATTTATGCTTTTATTTAAAGAGATGGGACAGTCATGTGAGGTCGGACACAGGAAGTGCAGACTAACTCTAGTTTTGGTTTATTTGTCTTATGCAAATCAACACAAGGTCTAGAAACTTAAATAAAATAAAATAAATAATAAGTAAATAAATAATAACAACAATAATAATAATAATAATAATAATAATGACATTTTATTTTAACAAAACCAAAAAGGCAGATGAGGAAGCAAAAATTTACAAAAACCAATGATCAAGGAGATTTGAGGAGGTACGGGGAGAACTGTATGTGGCGTGTAAACACATAATGCTCCACAGACAGGAACTGATGAGAGAAGAGGCTGCAGCTGTGATGGGTGAAACATGGAGCAGATGTTGATGGGTGAAACATGGAGCAGATGTTGATGGGTGAAACATGGAGCAGATGTTGATGGGTGACACATGGAGCAGATGTTGATGGGTGACACATGGAGCAGATGTTGATGGGTGACACATGGAGCAGGTGTTGATGGGTGAAATATGGAGCAGGTGTTGATGGGTGACACATGGAGCAGGTGTTGATGGGTGACACATGGAGCTGGTGTTGATGGGTGACACATGGAGCAGATGTTGATGGGTGTGGCAGGCAAACAAAACACAAATTGCACAAAAATAAATGTGAAAATGAACCTCAATAGAAAACTGGACTGAGAAACACTGACCATGAGAGACATGAACAAGAATTCAACATCATCCATCCATCCATAATCCATCCATCCATCAAACATCATACATCCATCCATCATCCACCCATCCATCAATCCAGCCATCATCCATTCATCATCCATACATCATCTATCCATCATCTATCCATTCATCCATCATCCATCATCCATCTATTCATCCATCCATCATCTTTATCTGCTTCTTCCTTTTTGGGTCATGGGGTCACTGGTGCTCATGCAGCCATCACTGTACCAGAAGTGGAAGACACCCTGGACAAGTCTCCAGTCCATCACAGGGACACATAGAGACAAACGAGACAAACAACCATTCACTCTCTCTCTCACCTAGGGACAATTTAAAGTTACCAATCAGACTAACATGCACGTTTTTGGTCTGTGAGAGGAAACTGGACTACCCAGAGAAAACCCACACATGCACGATGCACGGAGAGAACATGCAAACTCCACCCAGAAAGGCCCCCGGGCTGGGATTCGATCTGATAGCCTTCTTTTTGAGAGGCAACAGCTCTACCCACTGTGCCACTGAGCTGCCCTTAATGGAAACTCAAAAATATGAATTTGAAATTACTTGAAGAAACGTAGCTGTAAATGACCAGCTGAGTCTGGCCCTTTTAGAAAATGATGTTTGACTGTTACAAAGTGCCAACAATTAACGGACAGCTGAGTAAGGTCATGGGGCTGTTGGGGTTTTCCATTTGTGAAACAAACGGATTTACCGGCAGGGATGGTGCTGTGTAACATTTCACTGCTGCGTGGTGTTGCATAAACGAGTCCGCCTGCCTTTACAGTTAATGAACTCAAAATTTTTAGGTTTGCCCTGGAGCCCGATCAAGAGGTGCTCATCTTTGTGGGGAATTGTTTGTTCCACTCTTTAAATTTAGATCAAGTGCAGCTGAGCTGTAGTTCTAAGAGGTTGTACTGGTTCAGATAACACTGTTCCCAGCAGTGTGGGAAACCGGCAGGAAGCCGTTTGGCTTCGGTGTGCCAGTGTCACAGTAAATCATTACTTTTTGTTCTATTATCCGTGCAGAAGTGCTCAGGTACTTTCAAACGAGCATGTGGTATTTTACAAATTTGTGACTTTACTAACGTTCTTAAAAACAATTTAGAAACATTCATTGATTTTTGTTTTAATTCTAGAGCTCGTACTGAAAATTTTAAATTCAAGTTGGATTGATTTTTTTTTTATTCAAATATTGCATCACATGTAGATTTAAGGTATATTATTTAAATTTATGTATATAATGTCTAAAATTATCGAAGCTGTTGTTTGCTATTAAAGTTTGGTTCAGTTTTTTGAAGTCAGGTTCTGTGGAGTTGTTTTCGTCGATCAGTATCTTACCTGTTCAGGATGCACAATATTGGATTTTTGGCTGATATCCGATATGCTGATATGTTAAAATTGATTTGGCCAATAACCAATACCAATACCGATATTTTCCCCTTAGATCTACTTACAGAAATTGCACAGATTTCTCTGCTGTGGAATTACATTATTCTGTATGGTCTTTGTCAGTTTGGACTGCACCAAATGCAGATGCTAAAAAGGGGGTTGAAAATGATGCAACACTTCAACTTGGATTATGTTTAATGCTAAATATATTCATGACATTTACTCTCTCTAACACCATGACAATACTCGAACAGTGCAAATTTGTAAATTTTCACAAATCTAAACTCAACGGCACACGTGATTTCATAACATTGTGCTGAAACAGCAACTTTTATTTCGGTGAGTTATTTTGATGGAATGGCAGATGTCCGATATTTAACTTTATCGCTAATATCAGCCAATACTGATAACATGCCGATAATATTGTGCATCCCTAATACCTGTAGCAAGCAGTTGTTTGACTGTTCAGGGAGGATTTCAGTTGTCTTGAACAACTTAAACTTAAACTTCTAAAATGTCTTGGCTGTTCATACTAATGCTGTTTGAAAACATTTCCCCAGTTTAACTTTTGATTTAGACACATTTTTATTTTCTTCTTCTTCTTTTGGCTGCTCCCTTCTTCAAGGGTCAGCAATTATTTTTATGCCGGATGTCCTTCCTGACACAACCACAGACCAACGAGCTACCACATGTGTGGAGCAGAGAGCTGCCGTCTGTGGCACCTGGGGGAGCGGATGGTGGGGGTTTAGGGCCTTGCTCAAGGGTCCAGAGTGGGGCAAATGAGGGTGGAGGCAGGTGTGGGCGTTTTATCCCACCCACATTTTGATGTTGTCAGTACCTTCCCTATCCTCTGCACCACCACTCCCTCCTTTTGCTTCAGACAAATATTAACATAAAAATCTGGTCATTTTTTGGTGCCTTATTGTTTGTGTTAAAATCCATCCATCCATCCATTTTCTTTACCCGCTTATTCCATTTTGGGTCACGGGGGTCGCTGGTGCCCATGTCCAGCAATCACTGTGCGAGGGGCGGGGTACACCCTGGACGGGTCGCAAGTCCATCACAGGGCCACACAGAGACAAACGAGACAAACAACCATTCACTCTCTCACTCACACCTAGGGACAATTTAGAGTTACCAATCAGCCTAACATGCATGTTTTTGGTCTGTGGGAGGAAACCGGAGCACACGGAGAAAACCCACGCATGCACGGAGAGAACATGCAAACTCCACCCAGAAAGGCCCCTGGACCGGGGTTTGAACCAAGGACCTTCTCGCTGAGAGGCAGCAGCTCTACCAGTTGCGCCACCGTGCTGCCCCTTGTGTTAAAATGTTTGTGTAAAAATGTATTTGCAAAATTAGATGTGATAATTGTTGAGCCTAGAGTCTGGTGGAGAAAAAAATGTATCAAAGTAAATTAAATAGCATTTGCTTGCTGTGATGGGCTGAGTGACAGAAACCCAAAGACTCACAGGAATTTCTGAAGAAGTGGAGTTTATTTAATTTTACCCACAGAATTTATTTACTAAAATGTATTAAATTCAGAAAAGTAATCAAAATATCAAACACTAAGTTCATCCATTACCTTCAACAATGTTAAATTTCATGGACAATAGAGATAAATATCATGGCTGATCAGGCCATAAAACTAAGGTATATAAAAGAAAGAACAATAAAATGATCAACAAAGAAACAAAACCGAGTTAGTTTGTTACTAAATCCAAACACAACAATGAAAAGCCAATCAGAAGATGTTTACACCTAAACAAATCTTTGAAAATTACTAAACATACATAAACAAAGATTCTGTACTTTCTTTTGCTTGCATTTCGCTACTTGTGGCATTTAGTTAGCATTTTCTAGCATTTTGCACTTTCCCTCTTATCTTTAGCTCCTGGTATGACGCAATTTACATTTTCTATATTTAGCTGCTTCAAGTCATCCAATATTTTGTTGTTTTGCCATAGAAGAAGAATTTATAGCTTTTATTAAAAAGCAATAATAAAAATAGCCATCTATAGCCATCATGTGGTACAGTGGCGCCATTGGTAGAGCTATTGCCTCGCAGTGAGAAGGTCGCCGGTTCAAATCCCGACCCGGGGCCTTTCTGGGTGGAGTTTGCATGTTCTCTCCGTGCATGCATAGGTTTTCTTCAGGTACTCCGGTTTCTCCCCACAGACCAAAAACATGCATGTTAGGCTGGTTGGTTGTCTCGTTTGTCTCTATGTGTCCCTGTGATGGACTGGAGACCCATACAGGGTGTCCCCCACCTCTCACACAGTGATAGTTGGATATGAGCACCAGGCAGCTGTGGTGTAGAGGTGGGAAGCTGGCTTGGGATCAAAGGTTCGATTCCCAGCCATGCTCACATGCCATGGTGTCCTTGAGCATGACACCTAATCCCTAACTGCTCCCCGGGCACTTATCTAGCTGCCTACTGGTCCACCTGGGTGTATCTTGTGTGTGATGGATTAAATGCAGAGAACTAATTATGTCATTACATAGAAACATACAATGATGACAACACATAGCACTTTATTTTCATAACAAACCAAAGATAACGAATGAAATGTTAAAAAATGCAAACGTTAAATAAACGTGTGCATTTGCAAATAAAATAAATGCACAGTACTTGAAACACAATAAACTTTATTTAAAAAATTGTGTCATTATGTGTTGTTCAAATACAAAACATTACAGTGCAAACTAAAAGTAGTGTGATGGTGAACAAGGATTATTGAAATATAACATCATGCTATCATGTAACAACTACAATAACATTTGTTTTTCTATTTCAATGTAATTTCACCATTGAAATTAAAAACCACTTTAATAATGAATATTTTGTTGGAAATGCAGTCTCAGAACCTTCTTTAAGTCATGCTTGCAGCTTCGCTTTGGACATTGATTTACATATTTTATTTTTAATTCTTACGGATTTTGAGTTGCATGCAGCCAAACTTTGCAGTGAAACTGCAGTTATTCTTCCTAACTCCCTCCCATTCCTTCAGGCGTGTTGATGACATCATAGTATTGATGTTTACATTACTTCCAAACAAAAACTGAAGTTTTTTGGTGAGATATGTGCGCCAGAATTCAAATTTCCAAATAAAAAAACCTGAGAGAGGAAAAAGTTAAACGGTTTGTCCTCTATTTTCTATTTGTTGAATGCAGTAATTTGATGTTCTGTGGAGGAAAACAGCTTAAACGGCTTGTCAAACAAAATGGACGTTTGACGGCGTTTGTGCGTCACTCGTGCTATTTATGGCCTTTCAGAAACTGTAATCACTCATATTTCTGACTATCAAAACAGGAAGCTGGAAATGAACGAGCTCATTCAAGAAGCAGCTGCACAACACACGACAGTTAACTGCAAACTCCATCACACTGCCGTGTGGAGGTGTTGCCCTGTTGTTTTAAGATGTTTGAAAGTCAATCAGTTTTGTTGAAAACCTCAGAATGCAGAAGTTCAGCTTTGTTAAGGTGCTCAGGCAACAATAATCAAAGATAATAACATATTTCCTGAACCCTAACTGGGTTTGTAACTATTTTTGCATAATATAAATAGCACAATAAATAGGACTCACCATGTATTTTAGATACCCTTGGAACTGTCAAATGATTTTAATTTTAATTAATTTTACAAACGCACTAATGATGTTACTGAGGAGCTTTCTGGTTTTAAAGATGCGCCGTCAGGTGCCACAGTACATACTGACATTGGAAGGTTAACATTTTTCAGTAACACTTTACAATAAGGTACACAAAATTTGCTTAACTGCTAGGGAACAACTAAGGAACAAATCAGGAGTACTGGTAGTTAACCAGTACTTAATGGGGAACACACAGCCAAGCCTTATTGGGCGACT
>NC_056499.1:8057787-8063901 GCF_014905685.2 Nematolebias whitei | reverse complement strand
AACCAGTACTTAATGGGGAACACACAGCCAAGCCTTATTGGGCGACTACTGGTTAGTTACCTTGTAAATGAAGAGAAACTAATCAAGAACTAATAGGAAACCAAAGAAGAACGAATCAGGAGCTAATGGGTAGTTAACCATAACTTACTGGGGAACACACAGCCAAGCCTTATTAGGGGACTACTGGTTTGTTATTACAGAAACAGAGGAGAAATTCTCCATGTGGGTTCTGAATAAACCCTGCACCAGTGAAATCACAGCTCGTAATTGTCAAAAACCTGTTTCCTAGTGATTATTGATTTTATTACCCATTAGCTCCTGATTTGTTCCTCTTTAGTTTCCTTGGTAACTACCCATTAGTTCTTGATTAGTTCCTCTTCATTTACAAGGTAACTAACAAGTAGTCCCTTAACAAGGCTTGGCTGTGTGTTCCCCAGTAAGTACTGGTTAACTACTTATTAGCTCCTGGTTTCCATGTTAACTACCCATGAGTTCCTGATTAGTTTATCTTCGTTTCACAGTTAACTAACCAGTAGTTCCCTAATAAGGCTTGGCTGTGTGTTCCCCAGTAAGTACTGGTTAACTACCTATTAATTCCTGATTTGTTCCTGATTCCTTCCTGAGGTGTTCTCTAGTAGTTAATCAAATTTTTTGTACCTTATTGTAAAGTGTTACCCATTTTTCAAACAACTAAAGAAGGAAAATTCCAGGTCCTGGCGGTATAGAGGGGGTCATACTCTGAAGAACTGTGCCCTGCAGCCAGCAGATATGTTCTGTTTTCTATTTTAACATGTCTCTCCAAACCTTTAGGGTCCCACACAGTGGTCTACATTTTTGTAGTGGGTTTACTGTGCTTAGAAACCAAAGTACACTGATTAGTACAATGCAATCTTCAGTTTGATTTTTAAGCATATTGAACATTTCCAAATTTCTCTGATGCTTATATTTGAATAAATGTACAACAAATTTTGTACAGTTGGCTTTGTATTAAAAACATGTTATATAATTTATAAAACAGTATCAAAGCTCTGGAAAGACTCTGTTATTGTTCCCAATGGTGATGAGTCTGCATACAGGAGGGAGGTGGACCGGCTGGTGACCTGGTGCAGCAGCAACAACCTGGAACTCAATGCCCAGAAGACAGTGGAGATGATTGTGGACTTCAGGAAAGCCACAGCCCCTCTGCCCCCCCTCACCTGTAAGGATACCCCCATCACCACTGCAAATTCTTATCGGTTCCTCGGCACCACCATCACCCAGGACCTCAAGTGGGAGCCAACCATCAGCTCCCTCATCAAGAAGGCCCAGCAGAGACTGTACTTCCTGCGACAGCTGAAGAAGGCCAAGCTGCCGGCCAAGCTTATGGTGCAGTTCTACACGGCCATCATCGAGTCCATCCTCAGCTCCTCCATCACGGTGTGGTACGCCGGGGCCACTGCCAGGGACAGACTCAGACTGCAGCGCGTTGTGCGCTCAGCTGAGAAGGTGATCGGCTGCAGCCTTCCATCCCTCCACGACCTGTACGTCTCCAGGACTGTGAGGCGAGCAGGTCGGATCACAGCTGACCCTGCTCACCCTGCACACGGACTGTTTGAACCACTCCCCTCAGGCAGGAGGCTTCGGTCCATTCGGACCAGAACCTCCCGCCATAAGAACAGTTTCTTCCCCTCTGCTGTTGGACTCCTGAACACTCATAATGCTACCTCATAATTTCTGCTTTGGTCACATTACATCTGTATTATAACTGAATACTCCATCTGTACTGTTTTCGAAGCTTTTTTATTGTTTTCTATTGTATGGGTGTACATATGGTTATGTTATGGTTTTAATTTTACTTTATTTGTGGGTGTACACAGGCTTATGTCTTGTGTAATGTTCTCATTTTTACTTAATTTTTACTTTATTTTTACTTTATTTTACTTTATTACTATTCGCACCTTATGTCGAAGCAAATTCCTAGTTTGTGAACCTCGTTCATTGACATGGCGATAATAAACTGATTCTGATTCTGATTCTGATTCTGATTCTCTGAACGACTTCAAGCCTGTTGCCCTGACTTCTTCAGTAATGATGTCATTCGAAAAACTGGGCCGGGACACCCTCATGTCAAAAGTTGAAGTTCATTCGGACCCCCTTCAATTTGCTTGTTGTTCATGTAGAGGAGTGGAGGACACAACAGGAACTCTTTTAAAAATGATGTTAGGACACCTTGGCGGTACAAGAACATTTGTAAGATTATTGACTTTTCATCTGCTTTTACACGTAACTGTATTCAGCCCCACATTATAGCAGAGAAATTACAATGCCCGTACGGTCTTGACTCTGGTCTCATATGTTGGCTTGTGGACTTTTTAACTGGTCTCATCAAGTGAGGGTCAACGGGGTTCTCTCTGCTGTCCTTCTGTCATCTATTGGTTCCCCTCAGGGCTGTGTTCTTTCACCCCTTTTATTTATTTTATATGCAAACAATTGTTACAGCCAGTTCCCACAGCGTCACGTTTTAAAGTTTGCTGATGACTCTGTCATCCTGTCCCTTCTCAGCAGTGATGACCCAGACCCCGGGCCTGTGGTTGGGGACTTCACTGAATGGTGTGAGTCTTGTTTTTTAAAGTTAAATGTTTCTAAGACAAAGGAGATGATCATTGATTTTAGAAAAGACTCTTCAGTTTCAGCTCCTGTGGTCATTAACGGTGAAGCTGTTGAGGAGGTGCGTCGATTTAAATATCTGGGAACTGTTCTTGATGACAAACTGACCTTTGACCCCCATGTGAACTCACTTTGTAAGAAGGCCCACCAGGGAATGTATTTTTATCTGAAACTCTGTAGTTTTAATGTTGATTCTGCTTTTACGAGAAGGTTTTATTCATGTTTTCATGAGTCTCTTTTATCTTAATTTGTTGGTTTGGATTGTTAACATGCAAAAACAGGAACAAACTCTCTGGGTTTGTCAGGATGTGACTGCTGGCATAGCCCTACAGAACCTCACTGACCTACATAAGGCGAGGTCAGTGAACAAGGCCAGGCTGATTCTGGCAGATCCTGATCACCCACTCCATGGTGGGTTCAGGTTGCTTCCATCTGGATGCAGGTATCTGCAGCCCAGATGTAGGATGAACAGACTGAAAAACACATTCATCCCTGTAGAGATCAGGCTTCTTAATGAACAGTGATGATTTCTGTATTGGTATTTTAATGTTGCAGTTATTGTCTAGTATGGATGTTTATGTGCCTACTGACTGTGAAACAAATTGCCCTTTGGGGATAATAAAGATTCTTGAACTTGAACTTGCAGAACTTATTTCACTCAATATTCGAAGAAGGAAGCATTGGTATATTTTCATGTACATTGCCATTTATGTACATTTTAGGAAAATGACCATCATACATCTACTCCAAGTTCATTACACTACAGAACACACAGTCTTATGACCAGTAGCTGGCTGTGGTTTAAGGTACCGTTTGTGTGCACAGGGTCAGGAAAGATGAGTTTGTCCCATTTCGGCCCATGGTCTTGGAATGATCTGCAGCTTAATTTAAGGATGGAGTTTTTTATTATTTTAACTAGTTTTAAACAAAAACTGTCAGAGGCTTTAGTCACATCTTGCACCTGTAATGTTTAGGTGTCTTAAATTGTGATATATTATAAACTTGCATTGTATTTTATGTCTTATTACCAGATGTTTTTTTTTTTGTAACTATTTTAATATTACTGTTAATGTTATTAAGACTATTGTTGTATCTATAATGGCTTGTTTGCACATTGCCCAGGACATCCTTGAAAAAGAGATTAATAATCTCAATGTATTTATTTCCTGGTAAAATAAAGGTTTAAATAAAAAATAAAAATAAGTTAAAGTAAAACAGTTTATTAATTACGCAGACTGTTACAGCAAGCACCATTGGGCACAAAGTCAGGACATACACCCGTCCTCATCATTCTTCCGCTGCTCGTTAATGAAATACATGTATTTAATTAACGCAAATCACCCACTCAGCAACAATTCTGGTCTGATCATTTACAGAACAAGGCAAGTAAGTAACACACACAGAATCCAGAATGACCGCTGCAGTCCCGTCAGTTGCACTGAAATAAAAAATATGAACGTGTAAAACTGAGTGGCTGTTGTTATTAGTCAAACTTTGTCCTTCTTTATAGCTGACAAAACTTTAAAATGTCTTTGAGTCAAATTAAAATCACAAACATGTACAACTACATATCTAAAAAGTTTGTGTAAAATATAAAAATAAAGTTTTTGTTCCAGATGAAACATATTAAACATGTCAGATGTTGAAACTATGAAATTGTACCATATATATATATATATATATATATATCAAAATCACCTCAATTTAATAAAAAAAAATCATTTTGAGGTAATTTTGAATTTTATGGTGGCAACACATCCCAGATATGTTAGGACAGGGTCATATTTGCCACTGTAAATCATTCCGTCTTATTTTATCAACGTCTATAAATATCCAGAACCAGAGGGGACCAACTTTTGGAGTTTTTGGAGGGGATTCTCATCTGATGGAGGATTCTGGCTGCTCAGCAGTCCTGGTTCTTCTTTCCTAGATCGGAGAATATGTTGTTCTAAAAACCTATATATGCCCTTTTCCAATGATGGTGTCTTTCCTGATGTGTAAGCTGCCCATGCTAAAGACATTAATACATCCCAAGGAGTCTGCCATTGCAAACAAAAAAACTAAAGGACAGCTATAATCCACAAGCTGTCAGATTACTAAACTCTTGATAATAACTCTGAACAACTGGCAATAACATTGCACCAAGCCACATCTGTGACACCAAATATGAAAAATATTAGCTGTTTATTGCTGCTGCACTATGTGGCTGTATCATGTATGATACAGTATCTATGTATCTACCTTACCATCATAATTCAATCTCAATGTTGCTCTCTACTTATGTAATAACCTGTCACACAACTTGTGTAGTTTATGTTAGTTATGTGCAATATATATCATGTGCATTTTAGCTTATATTACTTCATTTAAATACTCATTCAAATTCATCCTGCTTGCATCGTTATATTCTACCACAATGTATACTATCTCTCTTTAGAACCATGTAAATACTTTAATTGCTTTTTCACTTTTTGGTACTTTATTTTGTACCCTTATTGCATGCTTTAGTATTTCTTGTCTGTTTGTTCTTTGTTTTTAGCGAGTCAAATCGGTTCTTCTCATCCTGAGCATTTCATTGTACCTTGTGTTAACCTGCATTTGACAAATATACATAACTTGAAACTTGAATACCATCAGAGAGGCAGGCTTTTGAACTGTGCACTGATAAGACAATGGACAATCCCTCTCCTCTTTATTATGGAAGACACAGCATCTGTAGATTTTCAGAAAAAAAATTCTAATGTTAATTGTTTTGACCACAGAACAGTTTTCCAATTAGCCTCAGTTCATTGTAAATGAGTTCTGGTCCAGAGAAGATGGCCATATTTCTAAATCATGTTCATTCATGACTTTTTGGTCACATGATAAAGATTTAATGATATTTGCACTTGTGGATGGCACACAAAGACACACAATGATTTGTGGAAGCGTTTTTGAGTTTATGTGTTGAAGTCCAGAACACAGTCAGAACTGTTTTCAGTGCAGTGGCTCCTCAGGGCCTGAAGCTCACCTTCAGTCTTGTCCTTCGAGCTCAGATTTTTGATAATACTGTTGATAATGGGAGGGCAGCACGGTGGTGCAGTTGGTAGAGCTGCCGCCTCCCAGCGAGCAGGTTGCCCAGGTTCAAATCCCGGCTGGGGGCCTTTCTGGGTGGAGTTTGCTTGTTCTCTCTGTGCTGTGTGGGTTTACTCCGGGTACTCCGGTTTCCTCCCACAGACCAAAAACATGCATTTTAGGCTGATTGGTAACTCTAAATTGTCCCTAGATGTGAGTGAGAGAGTGAATGGTTATTTGTCTTTTTATGTGTCCCTGTGATGGACTGGAGACTTGTCCAGGGTGTCCCCCACCTCTCACACACTGACGGCTGGATGGGCACCAGTGACCCCATCATGACCCAAAAAGGAAGAAGCGGGTAAAGATAATGGATGGATGGATGGATGGATGGATGGATGGATGGATGGATGGATG
>NC_056499.1:8026491-8057777 GCF_014905685.2 Nematolebias whitei | reverse complement strand
GGATGGATGGATGGATGGATGGATGGATGGATGGATGGATGGATGGAGTATTCAAAGTCTTCCCAATCTTCCACTCTGCCTTTACCTTTGGTGACAGGCGATATTGAATAACTTGCAAAATTTTATTTGAAATAAAAAACAACTGCTTGCGTGACATTATTTCAATACGTGTGACACCAAATGGCACCAAATGCTCCAGACTCATTCAGCACCCACACATCGAGCTCTGACACATCTTGGCTCACACACACTTGTATGAAAGTGATGCTCAGACTCAACATACAGTGAATCAATTCAAGGTTCAAGATGAGATTACTCACAAGAATTATTTGCTGTATGAATAAGGTTTTTTTTTAATCCTTTGTGTACCTGCTGTAGCCATGAGAAACATCGAGAAAGACACACACAGTTCAGCTACACCATCTTTGCTTATTCAGAATGTGGCTCCTACCATCAGTCATGAACTGATGCCTGAGTGGGATGAAACCGACTGTCCTTGTGTGGGCAAAGCTGCTCCGAACTGGTCTGGATGAAACACATGAGAGAATAGAAGGAGAGGAAAAATAAAATTAAAAAAGTTTGGGGAGGAGGAACACGCTCAGATTTTCCACAGGGAGTCACGATGTTTCCTCCTCAGAGTTTTCTTCAATGGTAAGTTCACGGGGCTGACTGATCAACATCTCCCCACAGAGTGTAGGTGATAAAACTCCAGAGTCACAGCTGAAATACTGCATGGTTATATAACCTAATCGTAGTTAATAACTCCACATATAACTCATAATCTCTCGCGCGCGGTTACATTTGTTCAGAAGGTGAGATAGAAGAGATTAAACCGTGAAGGCTGTTTCTTCCATAAACTTTGATTTTGCTGAATCAGTCACCCATCATCAAAACTCAAATGATCATGCAACTGCCTGTGTCTGCACGTGTCTCTTTGTCTGTTAGCAAAATTTCTTATGCCCATCTGGACAGCTTAAAAACTAATTTAGCAGACACAAAAATGGCTTTAATTCAGTAAATTTTGCAAATATGAAGCTAAAATTTGGTGTAGTAGTAGCTGAAAGTCGTCTCCAACATATTTTGAGCACCAACATATACAAAGGCTCTTACTTTAAAGCTTTAGTGCCAACTGTTGGCGTCAACACAGTCTTTCTGTTAGCAAAATCCCCCCTCCCACCCTCGACCTGAAGAGAGCAATCCACCCTTTTCTGACTGAGGACCATGGCCTCAGATTTGGAGGTGCTGATTCTCATCCCAGCCGCTTCACACTCGTCTGCGAACCGCTCCAGTGAGAAATGAAGATCACGGCACGATGACACCAACAGGACCACATCATCTGCAAAGAGCAAAAATGGAATCATGAGGCCACCGAACCGGACTCCCTCCGCCCCCTGGCTGCACCAAGAAACCTTGTCCATAAAAGTTATGAACAGAATCGGTGACAACGGGCAGCCATGGCGGAGTCCAACTCCCACTCTGAAAGGGTCCGACTTACTACTGACAATGCGAACTAAACCCTTGCACCACTTGTATAGGGACCGAACAGCTCGTAGCAACGAGCCCCCAATCCCATATTCATGGAGCACCCCCCACAGTATACCCCAAGGAACACGGTCGAACGCCTTCTGCAATTCCACAATTCTGTTAGCAAATATACAAACTAGGGATGCACAATATTGGATTTTTGGCTGATATCCAATATGCCGATATATTAAAACTTATTCAGCCGATAACCGATGCTGATACTGATAATTTATATACGTTCCCTTTGTCCGAACATAGCCCTCTTATTTAGGCTTGTTTGCTCCAAAGATTGTGCAAAAGCTGTAAAAGCTGGTGGTATACAGTATATTCAGTAACAGCAATATGCATAGCACTTTAACTTATATTAAATGAAAAGTGTTAAATGTTATGTATTAGCATTAATCACCTATGATGCTCTCTCTTGTGGAGGCTTGTTCCAGGTTCCTATAGCTGCAGTGTGGGATCCTCTGCACTTCTGTCCATGAAGGACAGCCTTTTTAAGATCAAAGTTTTGTCTATCCATTGTGCCGTAAAACTAATCATGCTAACGGGTCTAACACAACGTCCAAATGTCTGTGGTAAATTCACCCAAGTCGTGCTATCGGCTATTAGTTTCTCAATGACCTTAGAAATGACGGTTTGTAACTCGGGTAACGTTACGACGGAAAAATATCTCGAACTGGGGACGATGTAGCGAGGCTCAACGTAGTCCATAAATCTTCAGAATCCAACATCCTCACCAATGAAAAATAAAACTTCCACACTGCCGACATTTTTAATTTTCCTCTCCATTGTGAGATCAGGTGGGTGCACGTGACGTCATCACATTGTGCTGCCGCTGCAGGCAAAGACAGCGCCTTTTATATCGGCGAGTTATTTTAATGGAATGGCTGATGTCCGATATTGAACTTTAACACTAATATCAGCCGATGCCGATAATATTGTGCATCCCTAATACAAACCAGTTGAAGAGATTTTTTTTTTTTAATCTCAGAAAATAATAATTGGATGAACATCTACAGGAAGATTCAAGGATTCAAATTGTTTATTGTCATGTGCGCAGTTGGAAACACATTTTCTTGAGCGATGAAATTCTTACTTTGCTGTCCACACGTCACTGACCCCTCCCTTTCTCCTCTCTCTTTAAAATCCATTTTAACCGTCCAAAATCATGTTTTTGGATCATTAAAAACAGATAAGCTGAGAAGCTAAGCTACGAGCTAAGCTAACAGGCCGACCTCAGGAAAAAACATCCGTCTTGTCAAAGCTCCAAAATCCACGGTTGAAACCCGTGTCTTCGTGCAAAAAGTTGTTTTTCTTTGCAAAAAGAAGCTGAGAACTTGTTTACTTATTTTTTTATTAAAAGCTTTGTGTGAAAAATGCTATGCTAAAGAACTCAAATCACAACAAGCATCCGCCATTTTGAGAATTGAAAAAAGGAAGGACAGACCTGTGGGAGAGACAGCCCATGTCACGTCAAGGGGCCTCCCTCCCATTTTTCTTAAAGCGACACGGTGCTCGCTCCCTCACTATCCATCCTTCAGTTCAAACAGTCTTATACTGCCACCTGGTGGTTAAAAAACAAAAAAAGGTACTGCATACAAAACAAATTAAACATTTCTTCTTAAATTTGACAATAATTACTAATTATTGTCAAATTCCAAACAATATTATCATTTATCGCAATAATTTCTGAGACAATTAATCGCCCAGCAAAATTTGCTATCGTGACAGGTCTAGCCATAGTGACACAATCCTTTCTGCAGATAAAGATCAACAGTTTGAATCCATCATTGTCAAACTTATGTTTTAAAAATAGATTGAAAATGTATTTATAAAAAGTCATTGTTTTTGGGCAAGACTTCTAACTGCAGTAGTAAAATGTCCAGAGGGACAGAAACGCAGACATGACTACTAATATGAAATGCAAAAAAAAAAAAAACACACACACACACAGCACAACTGAAAATCCTGACCTACTGTACATTAGCATTAATGCTTTCTATTTTTGCAGCTTTCATTTAACAATAGTTCCTGCATGTGACAGTCGTAATATTGTCAATCATCATTTAACAGTAGAGGACGCGCTTATCTTTCATCAGAGTGGGGCTCCATAAACACTAAGTTGATGGAAAGAATCTCAGATTAAGAACCGTCAAGCTGTTAACTCAGCAGCTGTTTTTGCGGTTTGTTTCTCTGAGGGATGCACGCTGGCTTGGACCGTGTGCTCGCTGATTACCGTTTCACCCACAGTGCTTTCCAGTATCGGGCCAAGGGCTCGACACACATGTGACTGTGACTGGAAAGCTTTGCAAGTGTTGCTGTCAACACCAGGACATAAATAAAGCTAAAGATAGGGCGATGTGGCTTGAGTTGAGGCTTCTGGTCAGCCAGGTGCTTTTTATAGAAACACTCTGACTTATAAAAGACTAAGAGGGACTATTTTTGACCTGCTGGACCTGAGGGATAGGGCCGTTGGAAACTTGTGACACTTCGGGGTGCATGACTGACCCCTCTGACTTGAACGTGTCGATGTTGGTTGGTTGTGAGAGTTGCGGCAGATAGTTGATGCGGCAGGGAACAAACCAGCCAGAGGCCTGTGATGTTTTCGGAGACAATCCAGAGAGACAGACATAGAGATGATCACATGAGTCCGTCTCTGTCAGGCTGTTTTACTTATCAGATGGCTTTTTAATGGCCTTGTCTATAAAGCCTGTCAGCTTTACTTGATTAAAAAATTCACTGTCGTATTGGGAAAGAAAACATATGTGTTGGACTTTATTTATCTTTAGCTTCTTCTATGTTTCACCATAAACAAGTTAGTAAAAGTTTAATTAATAAAAACCTCACAGAAGTAATTAAGTCCTCACCTACGTTATGTATCATTACCAGCTGGTGAAAGGCGAAGGTAGAAGATTATGTTTTGACCATGTCCGTTAGTGACTGTGTCTGTCTGTCATCGATCTATCTCAAAAACTACAGGGCATTTTAAATAAAATTAGCAGAGAGTAATCATTAGATGTCCACTGATGTGAATTCTTGTAAAGCATTCACACAACTCAGATCCATTTTTCTTCCGTATGTTTTTTGGCATCTATCTCGTTCCGCAAATTTTGTGCTATTTCTACAATTTGTGTATCAAAACGTTCAACTCATTCAGGACATTACTGCTCTGACTATTTATTTATTTATTTAGTATTTGTGCAATTGTTACATTTTGAAAAGTTGTGCTTTTGTGTTATAATCTCCGCCTGCCTTCGAGGGGCTCTACGATGCATCATAATTCAATTAATCTCAATGTTCTTCACTTACCTGTGCAATAACCTGTCACACAACCTGTTTAGTATATGTTAGTTATGTGCAATATATATCAAGTGCATTTAAGCTTATATTACTACCTGTGAAATACTTATTTATAACAAGTCATCCTACTTACACCATTATATTCTACCATATTGTTGTTAACCTGCATATGACAAATAAACAACATAACTAACCTGTATAAACAAAGGCTGAATGAACAACACCTGCCTTCAAGGGGTTCCACGATGCTTCTCCTTCTGCAGCCTTAGAGAATGTCCAAGAGGACACGTCTCTTAACATCACCACAGATGCATAGTTGTCCACCCGAGCTTCACCTGTGTCCTGAACGGCCTCCGAGCCTTCTTCCCCAAGTCTTGCCTTGCTCTGGACAGTCCCTGGGCCATCCAACTGAACTCTTGTCCCCAGAGTGAACGTGCTGAGATTTTGTGTGTTCTATTGTTAAGGTCCCAGGAACGTTCCTTGTCGGTCTTTTGTTGCTCTTTGTGTTTTGTTGTTTTGCCCTCAATCCACGTTCTCCCACCCCCTCCCATCTGAGTTGGTATTTTAGTTTTTTGTTTGTTTTGTTTTTGTTTTTGGGACATCAAGAGCCATCCCTTAAATGGGGGTACTGTTATAGTCTGTTCTGTTTATTTTTTTAGTACCTTGAGTTGATGTGTTTTTGTTTTTTTATTGTTTTTGTGTTAATGCATTTTTCTAATTCATTATTTTTACGTTTTTTTTGTTTGTTTGTTTGTTTTTTTTGTTTTATGTTAAGCCTGGGCTTGATTCCAAACTGCATCCTGTGGCAAGATTCCCGACTGGGAAGATTGGAGTTTTGGGGATAGTGGTCGTCCCTTAAGGCCCCAGTATACTCGGGCGTACGTCAATCTGCGGAGGTCCGTGCATACTGGATTAGAGTCGAAGTGGACACCCGCAGGGCATGTCCATGCAAAGCTCAATTTTTACGACTTCATACACGTACTCTGTGTCGCACAATAACGTAGGGATTGTGGTCTGGTTCCTGGTGTTTAGCCCCATCTTGTGTTGTGTTTATGTCTTGTGTCCTTCTTATCCTCTGTTTCTGTTTTCTATAGGGTTTGTGTTTTCCTAGTGTATACCTCCATCTAGTGTTGTGTGTCTGTTCCTGCATGCCATGGTTTCCTGATTTGTCATTTTCCCTGATGTGTTTCAGCTGTGTGTCCTCACAGGTGTTTTGTCTTGTTAGTCACTGTTTACAAGTCTGTGTCTCTGTGTTAGTCCTTTGTCCTAGCACTGAATACTGTCCACTGGTGATATCATGTCTGCTGCTTGTGATTCCATGTAAGTTTTGCTGCACCATCAGCCTTTTTGAGTTCTTGATAATAAATACCTTATTTTATAATCTCCTGAGTTTGCTACTGCCTGCCTGCACCATTGGGTTTGCCTCCAACAGCCCTATTATAACAAATAAACTGACCAGCGACGGACTGTTTTGTATGTGACACCAATGAATTGAATTTCCCTTCTTCATCCCTAATCTGGTCTTTTCTTTTGTTTGTGGTTTTTTTTTGTTTTGTTCTTTTTGCCAAAAGGCAAGTGATCTCTTCCTCCTCCTTCATTGACGCCATGACTTTTTTTTACTTGTTTTTTTTGTTTGTTTTTTTTTGCTCTTTTTTTAGTAATTCAAATCAATAAGGCAAAAGTGTCTGGGCTATGCATGTTTCGTATCGACAATGTGCAATATTTTTTCTTGCTGTCTGTTGGTCTGTTTGTTTGTCTGTAGTGTAAGCAAAATATCTTATAAACCACTGGACAGACTTTGCTGATGCTCTGAGTATGTAATCATGATGTGTACATCTTCATATTTTTACATTTTGGAGTCAACCCAGTTAAGTCAATTCTACAGACACAGAGCTAAAATTTGGTGTGGTAGTAGCTGAAAGTTATCCTCAATGCACTTTCTGAGTGCTAACATATCTCTTAAGCAGGTGATAATGCACTCCGTCAAAGAGTCCCATGCATTAAATTATAATAATAATTGTGTTGATAGTGGTTTACATCTATCTCCACAGCTGTAATTGAAACAGCGTTCATAAATCCTCATTCTGAAGATGTTTCCGTGCATGAGCTCAGCCAGCCAAACATTTCTGATGCGGATTTTAAACATCCGTGAGTGAAACAGATAGGGGTTGACTGAGAGCTGGCGGGGTGCTTGCTGTGGGTGGGTCGCTATGGACACGGTGCAAACACAAGCTCGTGGACTGACTCAGGGTCTCTGAGTAAAGGTATTTCAGTTCTCTGAAGACTGCGTAGGTGAACCTCTCCCCCGTAAAGGCTCAACGCTTGGTAACCCGATAAGATCAGACGTCGAGGGTCAGGGCCGTATAGCTCACACACCACATGTTCAGGTTTATTGATCATCTGTGAGATAAGGTCCCAATTAGACACCAAGGTTGAAATAAACTGTCAATTCTAAGAAAATGTTTCATAAATCAAAGCCCTTGTAGGAACATAAGCTGACGCTCAGACATCACCTTAACAGATTGTGACCTCTTTCCTGTGACGGTGACGCTCTGTTTTCTTAAACTTTCACAAGTGACAAAGAAAGACGCCTCATTTTTCTGCCTCTGCTGTGATTTATAACGCGCTCAAAGAAGCGAGGCCATTGTTCGACAGTCATGTTCGTACAGAGGCCACGGATGTTGCGTGTTGTTTATCAAATTGTAGTACCTAGAATTTTGACCCTGGACCAGGATGAAGGACACATGTCAGGATCCAGGAAAGACAGGTGGAGCGAGTATGTACTGTATATGTGTGTGTGTGTGTGTGTGTGATCTGGATAGAACAAGCTGTAGATTACTGCTCCTTTCATGTCAAAGTCAAAGATCTTAAGCAATCTGTTGGTTTTCAGAGCTCAACCTGGGAATGACTCTGAGCTACTACCACATAAGTTTTTAGCTCAATATCTGTAAAATTAACTAAATTATAGCCATTTTGTGTTTCATAATATCATCAGGCTATGGCGGCCATCTTAAATTATGTTGACTCCAAAATGTAATCAGCTGTAGGTGCATGCCCAATAAATACTTTCTGACTTTTTCATTAAAATCCTTTGAGTGCTTCCTGAGATATTTTGCTAACAGACAAGTTTGACTTCAACGGTTAATGCTAAAGCTTTAGCTAACAATCTTGCACAATCTGTTACATTTCAGGCTGTGAGTTGGGCATCACTCACAGCTACCACCACACATGATTTCAAGTAAACGTCTAATAAATGAACTGAATGATCATTTTTGTGTTTTTAAGCTCAGCTGGATTTGGCGGCCATCTTTAATTGAGTTGACTATATAAGTTGATTAGTTGTAGGTGTACACTGTATTTGAGTGTTTCATTGAAATCCTTTATGTGTTTCATGAAATATTTTGCTAACAGACACACAACCACAGAGGAAACACGAGTCGCACCGCAGAGGAGAAACAAGCGTTCGATATTGCTGCTGTATTTTCTGACAAGGTGATTGCGATGCTTCACTGGCTCAACAAGTGGAGATATGAGCCGGCCAAGCGTTTGTTTTCTGGTGCATGTGCTGTTCGTCTCCATGGCAACCACACCACGGCCGTGTCCTCCGACTCCCTGGGAGAATCGCCCTCCTCAACAATATTAAACAATTTTAAACGACTGAAGAGTCCAGCATCCTGCTTTTGACTGTAATGATAAAAAGGATGCCATGACTCATTGAAGGGCTTTAGGAAATAAAAGGTTTATTTAAAAAAAATAAAACATTCTGTTGAAAGGTCAAAGCAGCTTTACTCAAAGACCGTGATTCAGAACCACATGGTTTATTCTCGAAAGCTCCACATGAGGGAAAAGATCAAGTCAAACGCATTAAATGTTCTCATCACAACGTAACAATACAGAAAATAATAATAATTTAAGCAAAGTAAACAATTAAGCAAGGAGTCGTTTCTTTTATTTTATTTTAGGTTTACAAGTCCCATTTTTTTAAATGTGTCTTTTGATTTGAACAGAGTAGGCTTTATCAAATCTTATCTTTTATTTTGTGCTTTCATATGTAAAACTTTTGGTCGTTTAAGCCTTTTGTTTATGTTTTTATTTGTTTTATCCTTCATTTTATACTTACTTAGTTGTTTATTTTGACGGTAAAGCACCTTGGTCCACCTCAATTTATTAATTTTATCCAATAAATAGGCACTGACAATCAATCAGTCGATAAATACATTAAAACCAACTATTCACTATTTTTTTATTTCAACTAAAAAAGCATTTTTATGACTTAATAACGTACTTTGAAGACAAAAACCCATAAATAGTCAATTTACAGACTGTCCTCTCGTATACACATTCCTGCATGAGTTAACTTTGATTTTATTTCTATACATTGATGGTTTGATGTGAAGTTTAGCAGATAAGAGGTGAGGCTCTGATTCCACTCACCTTCTACACTCCATTCATTTTTTTCTGCTCGTCTCGTCCCGCAGGTTCGTGTTTCGTGGTGTCGCTCAAATGTTGCTGCGTCCGGAAAAAATAAAGTCACTACGACAAGCTTGTAGACATCCTGATGCTAAAAATACGAGGGTCCGACTCTATTTGTGAACTCTGAGTGGAATCTCGTGTTACATGGCACATCGATCGAGGCCCGGGATGATGAGCCCGCTCAGGTATTCTCTGTGGCACAAAAAAAGCTCACTGGTTCTATTTTAGAGATGATTTGTAAATATACTCCACACACGCTTCATTGCTTATTCATTAGGCTGAATTTATTTATGTATTTCAACATCAGTGTCAGTCATCAAACTGAAAAAAGCCATTCGAGGTAATTTAACCTCCTGAACGAGACACGAGCTGAGAGGGCGGATAAAGACAAGGTCGACTGTTCCTGACTGACATCCAGAAAAATCAGGTTTTACTTTAGCTTCCTGGTGTTTGTGCTGTGGTCAGCCATTCTCTAATAACTCTGTGACCTTTGTTTTTTGCATATTGGCTCTAATTAACTGTTACTTATTTATCCCAACACTCCTGTCTGATAAACATAAATTAAAGTTGTTTTACATGCAATGCAGTAAATACTACAGGAGGTTTAACTCAATTTAGGATCTAAAGAATGAAGATAAAATTACATTAATATAAAATAATTCTGTCAAAAACATACATGAATGGAAAATTACTTCATCAAAGAATAGGATTAAATGTAATTATGATCCAGCCCCTCTCCAGTCAAATATTTGCAATTCTTCAGTTGCAGATTTAACTGTATGCAAGAAAATATAAATATTATCTAAGAGATGTGCACCCAAACACACATGAATGTATAAATATAATATTTACATCCACATTCACAAAAACTTCATAATAAATATTTATTTCAGATTTTGATTAATCACATTAGACTCCTCTTCATTAAATTTTTTTGAACATCTTTATATATATATTTTTCAATTCTTTTAGTTCAAATGTCCATTTTACACCCAATAAATGAGCACATATTACTCACATATTCTATTTTAAACAATTAGGAATAATAGTTTTTAAGGGAGATGTCAGTTTTCTTAATTAACCTTGATTACTCAATTGTTTACCATCATTTGATGAGTTTAGTTCAACAAATATCAAAAACTGCACAAAAAGTCAACACAGTGTCTAAACTGGTTCTGTTCTGCCCCCTGCTGGAGAACAGTTGTAATCACATACTGAGGATAACAAAATAAATTATAAAAAATAAGTTTCTTTCATTTTTTGGCTCCAACTTGAAAAATCTATTCAGGTTTCTTCAACATTTATACAAAAAAAAAAAAAAAAAAGGCAAAAATAATTTTATTTTTAAACATGGTTTTTTTTTAACGAACTAAACTCCTTAGATTGCAATTTCAAAAGGAGTCAACACATTAATTCCCACCTTTGTTTTAATACATATTAAATACAATTATCCATGTTTGGTGTATGGTGCAGCCATTGTATCACCCCACAATGCACCACCCAAATATCCACTCACTGCCATAATTACAGTTCACCTATTTACCACCACATATTTTTTTATTATACAGCTCTGTATTTTTATTGTTGCATCTATTCTAAATCTCTAATTCCACTAATTCACAGGCCAGACTGCTGAGCGCATGCTTCTGTTGTCCATATTTAATGTTTTTTAAACTCCCCTCTCTATCTGTGAACATTTTTATATACATTTTCTGGTGGGAAACCAAATCTTACGCTGTAGATTCTTGGCCCAGTTTTATAAAAGTTAATTTAAAACTAAAAAAAATGTAAAGTTTTACAGACAATTGTGATTTAAAGTCTCACTATGTTTGCTAAGATGCAATGGCCTTATACAAATCAAATTCAAATGTCAGTATGTTTATAACAGATGTGTTAAATGTTAAACAAGTATGTTTTATTCTATATTTGCACCATAATTAACTAACTATACACCCTATATGCACATACACAATGTTAATTATGCACAACTATATATATTGTGCACTCTTTCCCTTCACTGTGATGATGACTGAACATGTTTCATCCTGACACCTGTCTGATTTAATAATATATAATAATATACAATGTGTTCATTCTCGTGTCTAATGGCAGATTGATCTGCTGCTGGCACGAACAGGCAGGCGTGCACAGCCGGCAGGTTAGAGGGACATGAGAACCATTTTACATATTTTAAATATCAGAGCTTTAACAAAAGTGTCTTGTTTTGTCTTTTTTAAATGTGTGGATGCAGCATCCTTCTTAAATTGTTCTTTAAAGCTGAAACGTTCAGAAATGACTAAAGACGATCTTTTAAACATTTTAAGGAACCAAACTTACCCTGTTGGTAAATAATTGATCAGACCTCATGTTCCCTCTCTTTGCCCTGTAATCTATAGCGTTTATACCTGGCTACTAATTACCCAGAACCCAAGATCACCTCTTCTGATTATACAGTATGTGTGTTTAAACATTTGCAAGACATGGGTCCTGCTACAAAATAAAATAAACTACCGTATTTTCTGGCCTATAAGTCGCATCAGTCCAAATTTGTCTCATAATCTGGAAAAATCCATAAATAAGTTGCTTCGCCAAATGCGTCGCATATATTATGCGTTACCGGTGACGCATCGCGTTTTTTTACGCGTCATCGCTGACAACAAGGAAATGTGGGCCGGTGTTGTGCTAAAAATCACTTGGCTACCAAATGGTGGCCACGGGAGCGTGCACGGGAGGACTTTGACAAGAATGTAATTACAAAGTAGATTAACCCTTAAAAACAACTATTTGTTTACTCGAAATTATAAAGGTGTGTCTCAGTTGAACTTTTCATTTATGAATGCACTTTAACAGTCAAATAAGTTGCATTTCAAAAGCCGATTTGCAGAAGCAGGAGAGCAGAGGGACAACTCACTGTGCATTTCTTTGAAATTTAACAAGTTAACCGCCTAAAAACAATTAATTATTTCTCTAACTATCTTCCAGATCAGATGCAATGTGTTCAACATAATGGTGCTTCCTCCAGTTATTTAACAGTCAACAACGGTGTACCACAAGGCTCAGTCTTAGGAACCACCCTCTTTACAATCTGCATATGTAATGTAGGTAAAAACATCCCTGATGCATCCTTACATTTCTATGCTGATGATACAGTTGTTTATTGTCGAGCTAAAACTGTTGATAAGGCTTTCCAGCTTTTGAAATCTGCATTTGACATCATCCAGACTGATTTGTTCCACCTCAAACTTGCCCTAAATGCTGACAAAACCAAAGGGATGCTGTTTTCAAACAGGAAGTCAGTTCCAGCAGTTCTTCCTCTGATTTCATCCTCAAATGGTGTCCCAATTGAGTTTGTTGATTCCTACAAATATTTCGGTATCTTGGTCGACTCGCATCTCTCTTTTAAACTCCATGTGGAAAACCGAGTAAAGAAACTGAAAGTTAAACTGGGTTTCTTTTTCAGAAACAGATCCTGTCTAACTCTGAATGCTGGGAAACACCTTGTATCTGTGACCTTCCTTCCCTCCATTGATTACGGTGACATTATTTACATGAACGCTCCTACAAGAACCCTGCAGATGTTGGATGCTGTCTATCATGGTGCACTAAGATTCATAACTGGCTGTGATTATCGTACCCACCATTGCACCCTGTATTCACTGGTTAACTGGACATCATTAACTTCACGCAGACTCTCTCACTGGTACATTTTCATCTTTAAATCACTTCTTGGTCTGCTGCCTTCATACATCTCCTCCTACATGTCTCTGTGTGAGTGCAGCTACAGTATGCACTCTCAGGACATTATTACCTGCAGTGTTCCCTAAGTGCAGACTGAACTTGGCAAAAGGGTCTTCTCCTACTCCGCTCCTGTTTCCTGGAATATCTTACAAAAAGATTTGAAGCTCTTGACCTTGACCTCTCTAAGAGGCTTGAAGCATCTGTTGGACTCCTGGCAGGGACCGATGCAGACATGTTCCTGTTTTTAGTTTTCTACATTCGCCTTAGAATCTAGCTGTATTTTGTTACTTTTTTTTTTTTTAGCCATCCTATTTGTTGAAAAAAAATCTGTATGCCTTTTTATAACTGTCTATTGTTGTCGCTGTCGTCCATTGTTTTTCGTCATTCTTTGTTGAAATCAGGTCTCTCTTGTAAATGAGTCCTCGAGGCTCAATGGGATTTACCTGTCTAAATAAAGGTTGAATTAATTTGTTTGCTCAAAATTACAGTAAAGGTGTATCTTAGTTTAACTTTTACTTAATAAATGCACTTTGATGGTCAAAATGCTGCATTTCGCCGGGGCAGCGCAGTGAAATGAAGCTGATTTGACGGTTGCTCCAGGCATGATCCTGGAGTTGGATGAATGTGCCAACTATGGCAAGCCAATTGTGTAATTAATATCCACTTTTACCTATTACATGACACAACGGCATGCCACACTACTCGAATGCCATCTAGCGGCTGAAAATGGTAGTGTTCATTATTTTCAAAAAACTGGTCCAGATAACTATTTAACCTTTTTGCTGTCAGAATGAATGAAAATGGTCATATTTCAGTCAAAAATTGGGTCATTAAATATGGGAAAAATCCATACATAAGTCGCTTCAGCATATAAGTCGCAGGGTATGCAAATTAGGCAAAAAGGTGTGACTTATAGGCCGGAAAATACGGTATTTAAAGACAGTTCTGAGACCAGGTAAACCTTTTCAAAATTTAAAGGTTTCAAGAAGGACTTTGTAGCTCAGACGTAAAACTGAGAATGTAAAACATTAGATTAAAAGTATATTTTTTTTTATAAATTAATAGGTTTTGTTCCTGGATCTGTTGAGTCCTGGTAGGATGCGGATCAAATGGCAACTTTCAAAAGTTACTTCAATTTTATTCCATCTGTCAAACATGACAAAATTACAAAAACATGCTTTACAAAACTATTAAAACCATTCATAAATTCCCCTTTTCTCTACATAATCTCGCACAGCATCAATTGAGGGTCCCAGAATTACACAGAGCTATCACAATTTACGCAAAGTCCTCTGTCAGACATTAACATCTAAAGCTGAACAGTAAGTTAGACGTTAATATTGTTGCATATTCAGTCATTAAAATCTGCAAAGAAACAAACAGATGTGACATTTCAGATATTATGAAATTGATCAATACATTGTGGTTTCATTCTGACTGTCACAATTAAACAAATTCAGATTAATCACCTTGTTAAAACAGTTTAAAAATCTCTTTAACCCTGAAGGCCTCAAACATTCTTGTCTTGTGTATTGCACGATGGAACGGTTCGGATAAAATCGTCCGACCGGAGGGAGAATTCACCGTCCGACGGCTCGATCAACAGATACAGGCTCAGGGAGAAGATTGGTGCTCTGTGGTTCACAGCGATGGTGAAAACAGCCTTTCACAAACGGACACGGCTCGTTGCAAGTTCCTATATAAACGTTTAGCTTGTTTTCATGATCAAAGTTTAATTAAAAAGGTTTCATTTTCAAATTATTTGGCTCCCATGCCATTATCATCTCCACAAAGTCCCTTTTTTTGAATTTGCTTAAGCAGTTGCTCGTTGCTCTTCCCCTTCTATCCAAAACAGACCAGATGTCTACAGGACAAACTACCACGGTGGTTACTAACTTATTATGAGCTGAAGTGGCTAATTGGAGGAGCGCACCGCCCTGCCTCTGAGAGGCTGAGGAGGCCTGAAGTTGTTCTCCATGCGCCTCCGCTCATCTTCCTCCTCTCCGTTGAACAGCAGCATTCTGAACATTCCCAGCTGCAGCGGGACACAGAGACAAAGATGCATCTTTACAAAGATTAGGTTTATTTTCGTAAAACGGGTTAATTTTCCTTAAGCATGTCAAAGAGTGTGTCGCTTTATCCCTGCTTGTAGACTTAACAGATTTAAAATTAATTTGTCCCTACATCAGATTGTTAAATAAAGTAGGCATATAGTCTTTTGTCATGCTGCTGATGCTCTGGCCTGATTTATTGTTTCGTTTACTTGCTGGATTGTATGTGGGAATGTGCAATATGTGCTTTTATTGAGCAATATGTGTTGTTGTTTTTATTGTGTTCACATGACTTTTAATGTTGTTGTGTATTTAATTGTTTAATCTGTTTAGCGCATGGTGTCCGAGTCAAATTTCCCATTGGGGACAATAAAGTATACATCTATCATCGCTATCCATCTTATCCCGTGATAACACCAAAATCAAAAATACATGTATTTGAATACTCCCTCGCTTTCAAAATGGACTAAAAATGTTAATAAAAATAGAGCCAAACAATTAATTAATTACATAAATAAACATCTGAGTTCAAGCTGATAGTAAACAGTATGACTGCAAGAATATAATCCCAGAAGAAACTGCAGTCCACATCTGTGCACGAAACAAACACTTGTTTAGTACAAATATTATTTTTAAGTTTGTTTTGTTTTTTTGAATATGTAAAAAAAAAAAATAATACAGCATGAAGCATAATGTCAAAAAAAAATTTGTTTTACATTTTCAAGGGTAGAAGTATAAACTTATCAAAAATTCCCACTCCTTAACAACTTACATAATCTTACATTTATTACATGTATAATCCGTACATAACAACTAAACCCATATTTAACCCTTCAATATATTGAAGTTAACTAGAGTAGATAAACAATTGTTATTTATTTAACTTCACCCCAAAAAACAAACTAGCATCAACAATAATTGAATAATAATATTATATATTATATCCAACGATAAAAATATGTTTATATGATGATTCGAGCAGTTTATAGTTTGGACATTGTCTAAGTTCAATATTCAAATTATGACTCCACTTCCTGAAACACAAAAGTTTTTTCTAGTAGTTCTGAATTTGCACATTTTAAATTGTGATTCCCCCTTAACGTATAAATTTGCTCCTTAGTCTTAAACAGGTTTTTGAATGTTTTCCGGTAATTAATTGTTTTTTGCTTTGTAAAGAATTAGAGCTGTCACTACTTTACTACTGAACTTTAATAATTTAGATTTTACAAATAGTGTATTAGTGCTTTCTAGATATTACACTTTATGGATTATTGCTTGTTTTGTAGTTTTGTTAATGCCTGTAGTGTAGTTCTGTAATTATTACCCCAGATTTCTGCACAACTTGAATAAGGTAAGATTAACGAACAGCAGATTACATGTGATGCTTTTTGTTCCATGACTGACTTGGCTTCGTTTAAAAGGGCGATATTTCTTGAGATTTTACTTTGAACATATCGGACGTGTGGTTTCCAGTTGAGTTTATCATCAATAACGACACCAAGAAATTAGTTTTCATGAACTCTTTCCATATTCACTCCATGTATTTGTATTTGAATCTCCGTATGTGATCGACAGTTCCCAAATAACATTATTTTTGTTTTGTTTAGGTTCAAGGACAGATTATTTTCATCAAAACACATTTTAAGTTTGTTTTACAGATTAACTGATTCTGGACAATACAGCACAGTGTCATCAAGGTTATGAAAAACTTATACAATGCAAAGAATTCGATGTTAAATATTGTTCTTATTTTTGAATCACTAAAAAATAGTCCCAATGCATAACGACATGCATCAGTGGGAACAAGGCGGAAAGTCTCAGGCAGGTTTACCGACTCTTTGAGAAGGTTTTTTTTAATCCTTGAAACAGCAGTCATGTTGTGTTTGGTACATTTGAGTATACAAATGCCTTGGCTCGATAAGAGACACGCTGCTCAGATTGAGTTGCAGGAAAGATTCAAGTCAGAGACGAACCATTAAACTTTCAATGACAACACAAAAAACAGTCAGGAAATTGTTTTTTTTTTAAATGACTAAAGTTTTTCATCTCAGCATTTTGCTTTGAGAGATTTTCATGTCCATTGCTCCACTGCTGACATGAAACAGAGAGGTCCCACCCCCCAAGACAGTTGGTGTCTGTTTCATGTGCCACATGACTTCCAGACAACAAAATATGATCAAGGTTTCACACCTAAACAAAAGTAAGAACTAATTTTTAGATTTAGTTCTTCTTTCAGCTGCTCCCTTCTTCAGGGGTCGCCACAGGGAAGTAACTCGCACGATTGTTTTTACGCCGGATGTTCTTCCTGACACAACCGCAGACCACCGAGCTACCGCAGCCCTCTGTGTGGAGCAGAGAGCTGCCATAGGGTGCCCATGGGAGCAGATGGTGGGGGTTAAGGGCCTTGCTCAAGGGCCCAGATTGGGACAAATGAGGGTGGAGGCAGGTGTGGGTGTTTCATCTTTCCCACCCACATTTTGATGTTGTTGGTACGAGGAATTGAACCAGCAACCTTCTGATCACAGTGGGCCCATAACTTCTGTGCCACCACTCCCCCAAGCACAAATTTTTCAGATGACAAAACTAAAAAGTCCTCCCCGTTTGACTTTTCTCTGATTAAAAAAAAAAAAAAAAGGATTCCGTTAGTCGTCATTCACTCAACGGACTAAACTACTAAACGGTCATTTTAACGTGATTTTATGGTGCAACCAAAACAACAGCTGTGTCACTTCCTGCTGGAAATATCTCGTGTTTTATGTTCGAGCCTGTGAATCTCACCTGTTTTTCTGAAACGACGATTGGCTCCTTTAGGAGGATCCAGGTGACGCTCTCGTGTAAGGGGGGCGTGGTCAACGATCCCAGGTAGGTCCAGTAGTGGAGGCTGCTGGGCAGGAGGCACTTAGGGTTGAAACCTTTGAAATCTGTGACGCTGCCCTGTTAGAAAAAGCAGCTTTAATACAACAGCGTATGTATTCTGTATGTAATAAAATCCAGAACGCACCTTAAACTTCACCATGAACAGAGCGTCGGTCAGCAGATGAAGCCATCGATGGTCGTCACCTGTCTTACAGGACAAACTGTTTTAATCCTATTTGTCATGTTTATTGAACTGTCTTTAAATTTATTGTTCATTCTTTGTGGTTCTGTTTTTTTTTTTTTATTATTATTGATCTTAATGTTTTAACAACTGTTTTAAGTGTTTAAATGTTCTTGATTTTATGTGTACATCACTTTGTGGCAGCTGTGGCTGTTTTAAAGGGCTTTATAAATAAAGTATTTAATGTAATGCCACATTCATTTTATTTCACAGCTGTGTGATTTTGTGTTTCCAAGATCATAAGACTTTAACCTCTTGTTTTTTTTTAAGAACTGTTTTAGGATAGTATCTCACAGGGCTGTGACTGTCAGCAACAAACTTTGAACTTCACAAGAAATGTTTTAACATGTCTCAACATTCAATTCAATTCCGTTTATTTATATAACGCCAAGTCACAACCGAAGTCATCTCAGTGCACTGAACAGAAACATCCATAAACAGTATAAAAATTATAAGTTAACACTATTTATCTGAGGAGCAGACTGCTTTGAGTTTAACTCCATCACAGAACTCTCATCTTGAGCGAACATGAAGGCGACAGTGGAAAAGAAAAACTCCCACATGAGGAAGAAACTTTAGCAGAACCAGGCTCAGGACAAGCGGCCATCTGCTACGACCGGCTGGGTTTGAGAGGAACAGATACACAATGGCAGGTCAAAAATCACATGTTAAGATAGTAATTCAATTTTAACAATTCATTTAAGGAAATTAGGTCATTTTGTCCTCCACTAGTCTAAGCTTATAGCAGCATAACAAGCCAACTCTAACTATAGGATTTATCAAAAAGGACAATCTTAATCCCAGTCTTAAAACTGGACAATGTGTCAGCCTCACGGACAGAAACAGGAAGTTATTTCCACAAGAGAGGAGCCTGATAACTGAAAGATCTTCCTCCCATTCTGCTTTTGGAAACTCTAGGGGTAAACGGTAAACATGTCTCAACATTCATGAGTGTCTTTAGTTTCCTTGTGAGTCGCAGAGCCTTGTTCTCTTTGAACATGTTTAAGAAATTAGTGAGGCAATTTAGAAATTTTGTCTCAAAATAGAGTCGTGCGTGTAAAACCCATCTTGAACTCTTCTCAATTAAGTATCTGGAAATCTAGAGTAATCGTTTTGGCAATATGTACAGTATGCAAACTCCAGGCAAATGTCGACCCAAATTGGGCCAAGAGTTTTTGCAAACATGTCAGTCATTCCAAGAGAAAATTTGCTTTTGTTTTTGTCTTGCCCTTTTTTTTTTTGTGCATCTCGAGTTAGTTCCCATTAGCTGCAGCCCAGTGAGACACTGGCTTTAGAGAGGTCATGTCAGAATTTACACCAACATCTCTCGAATATCCTGAAAGTCTTGTGCTCCCTGAACCACTCTTTCATACTTTCAGCACTGAATCCTGGCATTATTGATCTGAAATATGTCAGTGTTCTCAAAAAAGATTAATAAATAAAAATATGGACTAGAAAAGGAGTAAATCATTCAATATTCATGAAACACGAGCCTGATCGTCATATCAAGATGCATCACTCTCTGACTGCATGGCTTTCTTAAACTGAGCTAAAATCCAGTTCAGGAATTGCCTTCACCCTCAAATTTTTTTTATTTTGATGTCATTAAAAGTAACTACGAGTCTTAAAACTCAAATTTATGAATATAGCCATCTGAGTGCCATGTTACACAGAAAATACACAAAAATCTTTGCAGCCAGTGCTGCAAAGAGTTAAGTGAAGATGCGACAAAGGTCTGACTGTTTTTGCTTCACACCCAAGTTGACAACGTGCACATCTCAGTACAACTAAAAAAAAATAAGGTACAAGGGTAAAAAATGGGATTGCATAACAAAAAACATCCTACCTGTAAAAAGATCCCAAGCACAGCGAGACCATCGGGGGCTGTTGCTGCGTCCCCAAACGAGCTGTACTTGACCGCATTCCAGTGAACTAAATGAAGCTAAAGAGAGGGATAGAATAAAAATTGAAACATTTTGCCTTGAAAAAAATAATCTATGCATGACAAATAAACATCAATGTAAAAGCTGATGACTTTATTTATTTATGTAAAAAAAATACAGACAAATGTTCTACCTTATACCTCTAAAATGTGTATTTTTATGTAAAAGCAGGAATAACAAAATACTGATCATACTTTTTTAAATAAATGTAAATTTCAAATATAATAACTATAATCATAAACCGGATTAGTTTTAACAGACAAAAATCATTTTATTTCACAGAAAAATGATACCATGGTACACCAATGTACTGTGCCAGAATACTGTATTTTCCGCCGTACACGCCGCGCCGCCCTATAAGTCACATTAATCCAAATATGTCTAATAAAGTGGAAAAATACATAAATATGTTGCATCTATTGTGCATCACCGCTGACGTGTCGTGTTTGTTTGGCGTCACCATTGATAACCCAGAAATGTGGGCCGGTGTGCCAAAAATTGTTTGGCTGCTAAATGGTGGCCATGGAAGCATGCACGGGAGAACTGTAACAAGAATTTAACAAGATAACCACGTAAATACAATTATTTGTTTGCTCAAAATTATAGTAAAAGTGTGTCTCAGTTGAATTTTTACTTAATAAATGCACTTCAATGGTCAAATTAGCTGCTTTTCATTGGGGCGCCGCAGCGAAATGAAGCTGATTTGACGGTTGCTTCAGACGAGCTGGACGAAGGTGGCAGGCTCTGGCAAGCCACTTGTGTCATTAATAGCCACTTTTACCTATAATGATACAACCGCATGCCGTACTATAGTGCCATCTAGTGGCTGAAAATGGTAGTGTTTAATATTTTCAGTCAGAATGAATGAAAATGATCATATCTCAGCCAAAAATTGGTTTATAAATATGGGAAAAATCCAAAAATACATTGTTTGGCATAAAAGTTGCAGGGCATACAAAATTATGCAAAAAAACTGTGACTTATAAACCGAAAAGCACGGTAATTATCAGGCGCTGACAGACTCAAGCATTTCATCTAAAACTCTGACCTCTGATGCGTAGCCAATTCCTGCAACAGTGTGCTCGGAGCCCTCCTGTCGCTTTTCCCCCCAGTGGAAGTGAAACTGTTTCAGTCTATACGGGTTGTCAAGAGGTCCTCCTTGGATCACTGGTAACAGGTGAGACAAAAAGAAAGTTAGGAAGTTTAGCACATTCATCCACCTTCACACTCCTCCGCTCCGTGGGTGTTACATAAACTGCTTTCCAGCAAACTGAGTGAGTAACAGCACCAAAAACAGCTTGGATCCTTCATCTCGGACACCACAGGATAAGTCAACCTGGCAGATTTCATCAAATTTCTCATTAAAAGCCATTGGCGACTTTAGCCTCTTTTTGAGGGGTGCTTAAATTTTAACTCAGCCCTTGAAAAGTTGAGAAACCATCATTAGGATTTTGTAATGAAGCTTATGATTTTTTTTTTTTTTGCCTGAGTCGAATCCTCAGTGCCATCAATCAATCCAGTAGGCCCATCATCTGACCCATCAGTGATCTCAATATATCCTAAAGTGAAACACCCTTTACCTGCAGGAGCTGCACCCCCTTCTCCTCTGACAACATTATCGAGGTTTTACATTACGCACGCTTTGTGATCAGAGGGATTTTGTGAAAAATGATTCGAAAAAATGGTTAAACGTTGTCAGTGGAGAACATGTAATTCGGACAGTTGCCCTGAGTATTTAGAGGGTGGAATACAGTTCATTCCATTTCCAAAACCTAAACGGAGTCTGGAGAAATGTAAAAGATGGATAAAGGCCAGCAGCTGACCTCATGTGCAGCTGAATACAACAGATATAAACAGGAAGTACCACATGTTCATCTGTACAAAGGTAACTGTAGACAAATCCTCCATTTATGTCATAATTACTTTGTACATTGTATGATTAGTTGATGTTTAAAGCGAGTTGTGCTTTCCTTCGTGTGTTTTGTTTGTAGATATATGTTGCAACTTCTGGTTACATAAGTTTAGTCTTTGTTTGCTGTGATCCTTTAAAAGTCCCATTTGTGACTAATTATCGCCACACCACCCTCCTGAACACGCCCGATCTCGTCTGATCTTGGAAGCTAAGAGGGTTGGGCCTGGCTAGCACTTGGATAGGAAACCGCCTGGGAACACCAGGTGCTGTAAGGTTTTGCACTTCTCACAAACCACACCGTGGGCTGTGTTGTTCAAGCCAAGAGCCATTGTCAGTACTGGGGGCTAAGCACCCCTAAAGGTCAGATCCTAGAATCGCCCCTGTTCAAAACTAAGACATGACTAGACGCGCTGCCTGGCCAACCAGGGATCACATCTATTAGAGCTGTGAGGCACAAACTTTGGTCTGAGAGGCAAACAAATATCTATATCAGTGGAAAAGGAAATGTCAAAAGCTTAGTCATCTAACTGCTGGAGAATTGTTCCTGGCAACAATTTGGAAAAAAAAAAAAACCTCAGTGTATGATAGTTTACAAATGGTCACCAGGTCTAATTCTCTAACCGCCTCACTGATGCAGCATTATTAATAGGATTTTAGTAACTCTCGCATTAAGTTCTGAGAAGATGAAACTTGTTGAATTTAGAGCCAAAGATCTGTTAAGTGCATGTGTCTAAAGGGTAAGTGATTCAGTTATTCAGGGTTTTTTTAATTGGAAAAAAAAAACTTTTATCCAGGGTTTAATGTAGTAGGGGATTTAGCTGTATTTAATTTATTTATTAATTCAGTTATTCAGCTGTATTTCTTGTCTAGTATGTATGGTTCCAGTCTCACTGCCATACAGTAGAGTGCTGATGACACAGGCTTGATAGACTTGGGACTTTGTGCACCTGGTCAAGTCTTGCACAGCCTGGTGACAATGGAGGCGGTTTTCACTGGACAGGTGAAGTGTCAAGCAAAAATGTGTTAATGTTCTTATATTGTTTAGAGTCTTGTGATTAATGTATATGAAGAATTGGATATTGGTCCATGACATCAGTTTCTTTAATGCTGACGATAAGAGCAAACTCATTGAAAGCATGTAAGAGCCAATCCATAAACTTCTGGAGCTCTGATTCCACGTGGGATACTAGCACCTGCAAAAAGCATTTCCATCAAAAACAAAATTGTCTTGGTCTTGGTCCAAAGTTAGGTAAAGTTTAAAAGTTTGCTGTCATCTCTGGAGTGGGTTCAGGAGATGATCCAAATGCAAGTGACAGCAGGAGAGAGAAGAAATTCCCAAAAAATGTCAGAATATACTGACCAGTGTCTTAACAAGAACACAACACTGTTTCACTCCACTGTAGTTAGACGCTGTCAAAGGAAATTATTGTTTAATTTGGGAGGGATCAAAACCAGGCTTTTAAAATTCATCCCCGCCATCACAGACATCTAGATGCAGGAAGAGAGCCACCTGCATCATGAAGGATCCCACTCACCCAGCACACACACACTTTTTACCCCACTCCCCTCAGGCAGGAGGTTGAGGAGCATTAAGTGTAGAACCACTAGACTGAGGAACAGCTTCTACCCTGAGGCTGTTAAACTCATGAATCTCTAATCAGGATAATCACTATGAAAAATCACATCATGTTGCTGCTGATTTATTTCATGCTGCTGCTGATCTGTTTCATGGTGCCGTGTTCATTCGTGCTCATCTGCTCACACAGACTCATGTTCGTGCTGCTGTTTGGCGTATTGTTTTTGTACTACTAGTGCTTTGTGTATTTTTAGTTAATGTTATTCTTAGATCTTATTACTGTTTTTCCTTTTACATTTTATACTTTGTTGGATGTAACTGGGACACTGTGTACACAATTTCGGTCCACCTCATGTACCACATGCGATGCAAATGACAATAAAGAATCTTGAATCCTTGAATTATCTGTTTAAAATAATTTTGTTTCAACTATACAAGTCAAACACCCTAAAAACATAAGTACACTCATAAAAGTAAACTCTGTGAATTGTTCAATGAAATAAACACACCTATACTAAACTTAATTAATATTATTGCATTGCCATTTTAAACATAACACACTTTAGCAAGTTTAACTTAGAATTTAAACTTGTTATAATTAAAAAACCGTCTTTGTTTGATACAATATGACAGAGCTGCGTTAGTTCAGCAACCTGAACTATCCCTTTACAAAATCCCGTATCATATCGCGGTAAAGAAGACATCGCGCATGCTCAGACCTCACACACATCGCGCATGCTGCTCTGAGCCTCATTTTGGAGTGCACTTGTTAAGACTTCGCTCTTCTCTTGGGAAACATCTTATCATATACCAGTAAGTATGTTTTTTTATCATAATGTATGAAGTTGGTTGGTATCAAAATGTTTTTAGAAATTAACAGGCGATGTTGGTGTGCATTTCTCCCAGAAATATGGATATTGTCTAAGCAGTGTTAGCTAACGGTAGAGCTAGCCATTCATTCATTCAACCTTTATTTATACAGGTTAATTCCCATTGAGCCTCGAAGACTCATTTACAAGAGAGACAACTAATGATACTTAACATAATTCTAGGTATCGTCAATATTTCACAATATAATTTTCAATTTTCGTTTGAGGCAATTGTGCTCGCGCGTGCCATGGAAGATTCGCGGGGAAAAGAAAGGTGGGGGCACGCGGGGAAAAGAGAGGTGGGCGCATGCGGGGTTTCTTTCTCCAGTTGCTTCTTAGCAGTAAGCTAAGTGGAGATACACGAGTGAGTAGCACAGACTACAAACACTTAAAAAAATACGAGCAACCTGAACCAAGCTTTTGGTTCTGCTGCCCCTTGTTGATCACGGAACAGACAGGCCACCAGGAAACCTCCCAGTTCTCAGTCTGCTCAACAACAACTACTAGCTAGCTTCTTTTAGCGGTGCAGCAGCGTAAAGGGCCCCTGTGAAACGGTGAGCATGACGATCTGAATTTGTTCGGGCTATTTAGACCGTTGTCAGTCTAATCTTTCTCTTGAGCCGAAAAAATACAACACCCCCGACCTCGTTTTGGTCTGAAGCCATCAATGGTAACTTTTAAATTAATGTAACAACAACAACATTTTTTTTCTCAAGTTTAAATATAACAGTGCTTTTTCTTTTACACAATGCGGTGTTTCTCTTCTTACCGTTATTAGGCAATGCCATGACATGCCTATCTGGTCAGTTAACAATTCTCCTTTGTCGCCCATGCAGTTGGAAAAAAAAAACCTTTTTTCTCTCTGAATGTTTATGAGAGGAGCAGTCTTAAAACTTTCCCTAAAGAAATTTAGTTTGAGAAATTACAAAAAAATGTAACTGCTTTCATATGCTATCATACAGGGTATTTATTTTTTAGTGTTGCTTTCTGTTCATAGCATTGTGCTTTAGACTTAAGATTTTAAGGTTTAACAGCATCCTGTCTTAAATAAACCACACTAGTTGAATATATCTGCACAGCTGAGCTGATAGTAAGCCTCCATGAAACTTTTCAACTCATATACTGTTTCAACAGTCTGCAAATTAATAGCCTACTGTGATGGTACTCGGACCCACACACATTTCTGAGCTTGACATGTAATGAACAAGTTGTTGTTCTCATGTTTAATGTAATTAGAACTGTAAAACTAAAATAGTTTTTTCTTAATTTTATAATTTATAACCACAAGTCTGGTTAATATGTTAATTACAGGAAATCCCTGTTTGGAAAAGCATCTTCAAGCTTGAAGACTGGGCAGGCACAATTCCCTTTAATGGTGACGCTTGACGTAAGTAAAATCCATCACCATTAAATGACTTATTCATTTATCTATTCATCTTAAACATCATAATGAATGTGTCTTATACGGCCCTCTCACACTTGAATGTTTTAGACAACTTATGCCAACTTGTGAAAATTTAGGAGATATCTACATTGAAGATAGGGCTGCTGTGTCTGAGTGGTTAGAGCAGTCGTCCTCCAACGCAAGAGTTGGGGGTTCAACTCCCCTAGCAGTCACATGCCGAAATGTCCCTGGGCAAGGCACTGAACCCCTCATTGTCTCCGATGTGTGTCTCATCGGTGTATGAATGTGATAAAGCACTGATTGGTCTCTTTAGAATGATTTGTTCAATTAGCTTTGTAGAGATCTAGTAGAGCTGTATGAACGGGTAAATGAGGACACAGATTGTAGTGTAAAGCACTTTGAGTATCTCGATAAGATAGAAAGTTGCTATATAAGTACAGTCCCATTTACCAAGATAGAAGTATAAAAAACCAACTGGAAGCCTCTTTTAGGTGTGCACATAATGTTATGCTAACAAATGTATCAAATATATAACTTATTAGTAATTTAGACTTAAAAACTTTTTTCATAAGTTAGCACAAATTGTCTAAAATGTTCAAGTGTGGTAGAGCTTTTAACAATTTCCATAAGGATATTTAAAGTTAAATATGTCATGTAGTTGTTTTGTTTGTTTTAATTTCAGTAATATGAATGTGGAAGTGTAAAGAGTGTGATGCACAAGAAACTACAAGATCTCTGTTATTGAGGCACTACAGGTTAAAGCATGGCCACTTTGGTCGCAGACACCCTTATCCATGCACATATTTAAAATGTCCATGCACTTTTAAAACTTGGAATGCTCTCCGAAGTCACCTATGTAGATCACATGTTGATCAGACATCTCAGAGATCAGTAGATTCCACAACATTTAGCTGCCATCATTGTTCACGCAGTGGCATTGCCTCATTGAGAGAACTTTTTATTCATATTAACAGCCATCTTAAGAGACACGAAACTATCTACTGTGTGTTTAATAATTGTTCCTTTAAAACAAATATATATGGAACTTATCAAACTCATAAAAATAGAAAGCACTGCACTTTTACACTTAATGATTTCAAAGCTGGAATTGTGAAAAGGGATTCTAAAGACTCACCAAGTTGTTCTTCCAGAGATACACATTTGACACAAAGTGATGAGTTTCTTTATGATGCTGATCATGAAGATTATTCATTAGTGCCAGAAAAAGAGGACTTGCACAAAGTTGTGGAACAGAAATTGGCATTAATTTTATTGAAATTAGAAAATTGTTTCCACGTACCAAGCGCTGCTGTTGATCAGCTACTAAGTGAGTTGCACTATTTGTTAGGTTCTGCTCTGGTGCCCATATCTCACAACATTCTAGTAGATTTCTTCAATAACCATAACCTGCAACTTGATCAGTTGCTCATCAAAGAGTTAGGCTGTGCACTTGGTTCATCAAACCCTTTCTCAAAGTGTTTAGGAAAGGAGGGATTATTAGCCACATCTTTTAAAAGGAAGCAGTACTACAAACATAATTTCAATATTGTTGATCCAGTTCAGTACGTACTTGATGCTAAGGCTAAAAGAAGCTTTCAGTATGTTCCTTTGCTAATGATCCTGCATCAGCTACTTAATCAAACGAATGTGTTCATCAAGGTTGTAGAAAGGAGGAGACAGCAGCAGATAGTGAGTGACCACCTAAAGTACAGATTTTTTGAAGACGGTCAGTATTACAAGAATAATGCTTTTCTCTCAGGGGAGGAATTGAGAATCTCAATCTGTCTTTATGTAGATGACTTTGAAGTTTGCAACCCACTTGGAACATCACGTAAAACACACAAACTCTGTGCTGTCTATTGGATTTTGGGAAATTTGCCTCCTGGCAGCAATTCCACTTTGTCCTCGATATACCTTGCTCTTTTATGTAAAACTGATGACGTGAAGACTTACGGCTATTCAAAAATTTTTGAGCCACTACTCAAAGATCTTGTTGCTCTCGAGAACCAGGGCGTTTTTATCTCACAGTTGGGTACATTTGTAAAGGGGACGCTTCAATGTGTTGTGTCAGACAACCTTGCGGCACATGGAATAGCTGGCTTTGTGGAAAGTTTCTCAGGTCAGTTCTTTTGTAGGTTTTGCACAGCTCAGCGACAAGATACTCAGGTGAAAGAAGTCAAGTCAGGTGCTTTTACAGCAAGAAACAAAGAACTTCATCAGGTCCACGTAAATGCTGCACAGGTGAAAGGAGGTAGTGCTTTTGGTGTTAAAAAAGCCTGCATTTTTACAGAGACACTTTCTCACTTCTGTGTCACATCGGGATACCCCCCCGATATTGTCCATGATCTTTTCGAGGGCATTGTCCCTGTTGAGCTTGCACAGTGCTTTGGTGTGCTAATTTCCAAGAAGTTGTTTAAACTTGAAGATCTTAATAAAACCATAAAAAACTTTGAATACAAGTGGAGTGACAAAAAAGCCCGGCCTCATTTGGTGCCACTTACTTTTGCACGTCGCAAAACAATCGGTGGCAACGCCCATGAAAATTGGTGTTTGTTAAGGTTGTTACCATTAATGATTGGGCAGTTGATCCCTGAAGATGAGCCAGCTTGGAAAGTAATTTTGAACTTAAAAGACATTGTAGAGCTTGTTGTGGCACCTGTCCACAGTGACGAATCAGTAGCATATTTAGAGTTTAAAATCTCAGAGCACAGACAGTGTTACAAGGAAGTATTCCCAGATCATGGGCTCCTGCCAAAACACCACTTTCTGGAACATTATCCAGAAATGATAAAGCTGTTCGGCCCCATTGTGATGTTTTGGACTATGCGTTTTGAGGCCAAACACAGTTATTTCAAACAGGTTGTCAGACATTCAAAGTGTTTTAAGAACATTACACTGTCCTTGGCAAATAAGCATCAGCTGATGATAGGTTATCATTTGCACACTAGCAGCTATGTGAGACCAGCCTTTGAAGTGACACATGTCTCAACAATCCCAAAGGATATTATGAAAGATGACATAGCACTTAAACTAACTCAGAAATACCCTGACCTCACAACGGTTACATTGGCACAGAGTGTCTCCAGTAATGGCGTTGAGTACAAAAACGGAATGATTATTGTGCATGGATCAGTTGGTGGACTGCCAGAGTTTGCAGAAATACTTCAAATGTGTATATTGGAGAACACATTGATTTTCATATGCAAAAACTTGGCTTCATGGTACAGAGAACACTACAGAGCTTTTGAGCTCCAGTCATCACCATTGAGAGAGATTGTGTTGGCTGACTTAAATGAACTGACTGACATCTATCCCCTGGCTGACTACAAGTGTGGAACACTTCGAATGGTTACCCTTAAAAGATACATACACATATTTGGTAATTTTTATTAATTTTTTTTACATGACTGAATCTCTTTTTTTTAAGCGTGAGAGTGGAATAGGCACTCTGCTTAATTGATTTTACACCAACAGGTACTATTTTAAATGCAACAAAACCTACTCTTAAATGTGTTTTCTAAGTGAGTTTAAGTTAAACTTTTACAGTTTTGCTCATTTACTTTTAAACATTTTGCTGCAGTTCTACTGAATTTCTCTGCAGTCACTGTGGACAATAAAATTGTTATTCTTCATTTAATAGAATTGTATTAACTATAGTTGCCTTGTATAATTTTCTTTTTCTTCAGAATAACCCATTGACCAGTATGGAGACCTCAGCAGTTCTTCGCATCATTCTTGGAGAAAATGATTTTGCCAAAGTTACCCTGCCTTTGGGAATACCTGACTCTGTTGAGGAACTTAAAAATGAGATTCAGAGACAGTGTGAGGTGTTGGGAGAATTCAGATTACAGTACAAGGACACAGATTTTGATGACTTCATAAACCTGACATACACCTCCGTCATTAAAAACAAGGCTACACTTAAAGTAGTATACCACCCTGGTGCTTCGTCTACAAGCAACTCCTTCGATCCTCAGACATCCAGCCTAGATGAGTCAACTTCATCTGTGGACACTGACATTCTTTCATCTTCGGAGTCATCAACATCATCATCATCATCATCGTTCCTCAGGTGCGAACCATGGCCCAACTTCTTTCCTGTGCCTGAGTTTGTCTATGATGTAGAACTCCAACTCAAGCATGCAAATGGTGACTTTGAAAGTAACCATACCCTTTTCAGTCCCAGTCCAAGAATGAAGTCTGACATTCTTGAAAGTCTGGTGTCACAAATCATTAAATATAAAGCTTATCCCTCAAGTTCTGAATTTGATGCTGTTGCTGAAGCACTAGTGAAGAAACACCCATGTTTAAGGGAGCAAGGCTCTGTTTCTGGCTTCTATGGGTGGAAAATAAGTTTGAAATATAAAATGGCAAACTACCGTACTAAGTTGAGAAACCTTGGATGTTCAGAGCTGAATGTCAATTCCTTCAAGCGTGGACTGAGTGAGCCACGCACAGCTCCAAATCAAGTGAAGAAACCTAAAAGAGCAGAGGTGAACTACTGTCCAGACTTCCCAACAGGACAAACCAAAGAAAGCTTAGAGCAAAAGCGGTTGGAACTATTGACTGATGTGCAGAAGAGCAACAACCAACAGACGGTTAAGGAGAAAATGGAAAGGACCTTTGCTTACAGGAGGCGTGAGGTGATTGAAGACAAGCCTTTCATTGCCGATTTCAAAAGAAGGTGGCCAGCACTCTTTTCTGAGCATGAGGTCAGTAATCATTACATTGTGTTGATGACTGCATTTTTTAAAAAAAAACTCTTATTTTTTGTAAAGGGTTAAAGTCTTAATTTTCACCCAGAACTGGAAGTTATTTTCTAAAAACTTGGAAGTTAAGAATGAGCAACACTTCAGTCCTGTTTATTTGTTTTAACTCAAATGCATCAAGAAATAAGAAAGCGTTTCATTGCTGTCATTATCCTATTGCTGTGGTCCACAGAACACTTTTAAAAATATTTTACACTGTTGTTATTAAATAATTGCAGGTGGAAGCAGAGTTTGCGCGCATCACCACTGTGCCACTGAGATCCAAATTCATGCAGCAGCTAGATCACCACTCCTTGCAGCTAATGAGAGCTTTCCGAAGGAAAGGAGGCAATGCTGGACAAAAAATAAAGAACATCATGGCAGACTTGGACAAGGTGACATTTGTTCAATTATTTCTATTATGTGAATGCAATTGCTACTCAATTCATATATCATCAGAATTTTGTATGTTTTTAAGTTGGTGATACTTTCATTTGTTACTGGTATACTTTTTATAATCTTTTCTCACAAGGTTTTTACAAAGTAGATTGGAAAAATCTCCCTAAACTTAAAATTTTCAACTGTATAAGCTGCTACTTTCAGCTACGGTAAATTATAAAGTGGTCAGCTATTGTGGACATTTTCCC
>NC_056499.1:8000754-8026391 GCF_014905685.2 Nematolebias whitei | reverse complement strand
ATATATATATATATATATATATATTTTTTTTTTTTTTTTTTTTACTGTTTTTAAAAAAATATATAAATATTTAATTTTACTTTTTGATGCATTTGTCTCTTAAATACTTCTTGTTTATTTTTTTTCCAACAAGTCTTTATTTCCATGTGTTTCTTTTACATTTTTCTGTCTCCTGATTTTCCTTTTCCTTATGCATTTCTGCCTCATTACGTAAATAATGTGGGCTGCCCTTCTTGGATCAGCTCCTCTATTGGTCAATAGATAGGAGGAGCAGGATCCTTGTGCAGATTGACTGTGCATGCTTGTGCTGCCTCAGTTTAGCTTAAAGTTTACAGTTCAGTTTAAAATAAAGGCAAGGACGAAAGACACTTACCTATGCCTCTGTTTTAAAGGAAACTTTAAGCTAAACAGAGGCAGCACAGTCAATGACTCTATCTCAATTCAGGGGCTGCATCCTTCTGAATGCGCGTTTCTCGGCCACTTATGTCACTGCCTCATGCTGAGGGCTGTCCCAACTTGTTGGCTCCTTCTCATGCGGCCGACGAATGTGGCTCACAAAATATCAAAAGTCAGGGATGCATCAGAGTATCCTTCCCAGCCAAGGATATCCCAGGATTCAATGCCCCGTCAGCAAACTAAACGGAGAAACAACGACCGTTTTTTTTTTTTTTTTTTGACAAATGCACCTACAAGTAAAAGGAAAAACAGAAAATATGTAGAAATAGAGAGAAGTTGGTTCGGGCCTCTGGTAAGGATATCGCCTGGACGTCTCCCTAAAGAGGTGCTTCAGGTATTTCCGACTACGAGGAGACCCAGAGGAAGATCCAGGACATGCTGTAAAGACTGTTTCTCGACTGACCTGGGAACGATTTGGAATCCTCCCAGAAGAGGTGGCTGTGGAGAGAGATGTCTGGGCCTCCATGCTAACGCTGCTGCCCCTGCAACCCCACTCTTGAACAAGTGGTTGATGATGGATGGATGGAAAAATATATATTTTTAAAAACAGAAAAATGTAAATTATGTGCTAAAATATACAAAATTTGCTGGAAAAATAAATATTGGGTGTCCTGAAAGGCGCTATATAAATAAAATGAATTCTTATTATTAATAAATTATAAAACGAAGTAAATTTCTTCTGTTTTAACTGGTGCTTTTTAATTGTATTTATTCATTCAATGGTCTATTTATATATTTCTGCTTTTAGTTCAAAATATGTCAGTTTCAATCCTTCATAATTTACTGCACAATAAAACAATGATCTTACACATTGCCTGTTCTTTCCTTCAGGATGACGCCATTGAAACTAAAAGAGCTTGTGTCCTGAAATCGCTAATTGTTTATCTCAATGAAGACCCAGAAGCCCTCATAAAGGAGTACATGGTGAGTTTTTTATTTTTTTCGGCTTCTGCATTCCACAGATTTGCTCTTGGAAAATGTTAATGTTTCCAATTTTAGAGCAGTTTGTAATTTTTGTGTACATTAATAAAAATTAATGTATCTAAAATCTTTGCATTTAAGGAACAATTTGTTGCCTTCCAACATCTTTTCAGTCAGGTCATCTGGACAGTTTCTTTTTTTTTTTTGCTGAAACGTTTCACCTTCAATCCAGAAGGCTTCATCAGTCAAGGACACACACAAAACAAAACTGATTCCTCCCCCAACAGCTTACTCCAGAGTGGAAAAAAACAGTTATGTTGGTGTTAAGATGGTCTCTTTGGCCCGCCCTCTTCTCCAGTCTCGGCCCACTCCCTTGTCGGCAGTCATGTCCAAAATGGTTGAAAACCAACATAGGTCCTTGTTGTGTGTGTCCTTGACTGATGAAGCCTTCTGGTTTGAAGGTGAAACGTTTCAGCAAAAAAAAAAAAGAAACTGTCCAGATGACCTGACTGAAAAGATGTTGGATTGTTTACCTGGATTACTGAGCATAGACTTTTGTTAATTTGTTGCCTTGTTTTTGCTATGCCAAGCTTTGGCCACATACACAATACTTGTTAGATTATTTTGAATTTTCAAACTACAAGGTCTGTTGACATTTAGAAATACAGAATATTGACAGATTTACCATATAATAATGCTATATTTCCCTCAGGACAAATTAATGCGTGCAATCTTGCATTGTAAATATCTGTTCTAGTTTACAATAAGAATTTGTAATTTGTTTAGTTGTAAATTTTATAATAGTTGATATTTGGTTCTCCAGAGAAACATCCTTTCTGATATCCATGGTTGGCAACAGTTGCGAACAAACCAAAATTAGATATTGAAACAACTGGAAATGGTTTGGGGCCGAGTATGGTGCAGCAAAAAAGTTTTTGTGTTTTTGCTGAAAATGCATTTCTTTTGTGTTTGAGGATGTTGAGGACAACCAGGAGGCAATGCAGCAGATGATCCTAGGAGTCTTTGCCATTAAGAAGGAAGGCGCAGAACCTACAGACGGACTTGAAGAGGTTGGAATAATCATTGAAGGAGTCGAAGTGCTTCATAATCTTGGTAACATTGCAAATGCAGTCGCCATTTTGTTTGGCCTCATTTACTCACTGGACTTGAGCTACCCCACAAAACTCAAGTACACATTTGAGGTTTTGCAAAAAATTATGATGGAACTGGATGGAAAATGTCTCTCAACAAAAGCACAAGTGCTAAAAAACAAGCTGTATGAATGACTTGTTCAGACAAGAAGTTGCAAGAAAACAGGAGCACTAAAAAACTTGAACTTGAAATGGCACTGCAGAACACTTAAACAAGGGTTTTAATCCCTAACCATCAACAGAACTGGAATGTTTCGGATCCATACATTGAGCTTTGGAAGTTATGTCTGAATATGTTTTAGCAGACTTTTTGTATAATTGTTCATATGAGGTTTTTTGGTGTTATGTAACCCAGAGAAGGAGGGAAACTAAAAATGGAGAATGTAACTAAAATTGGCATGAAAGAGGCAGCAATTATAAATGTCAGAAAATTATAGCAAGATTGTTGAGGGTGAGAGAAGTCTTAAAAGCACAAAATGAATGTAACAATTTTAAGTTGCTTTGAAATATTTTGCAGAACTTGTTGATTTTGTAAGTGGTAGTTTTGGAAAAGGTCTGTCTTTAGCTAAATGTTTTCAGCTTTTCTTTTGAAATTGTTTTTTTTTTCTGAAGGGAGAAACCAAAAAATTACTTTAAAGTATTCCTTATGGCATAGCACTGTTAAACCATTTTATATGTATGTTCTGTTTGTCAAATTAGTGTTAGAAAATTGAATTTAATATTGATTTCAGTTTTTATTTTAATGGAATGTTTCTCTGGGTTAGGATTGTGCAGGTCACACATTCCCAGAAGATTTTTGTTAATTGCACATTTTATGATTTTTACAGGTAGAGAGAACATGTTGGATTTAGTTATCTTTAAACACTCAACATTTGAAGGTTGTTAGAGTTGAAGGCTAATGATTTACTTTTTATGTTTTACTTCTATTGACAACAGGTTCAAAAAGTAAATGTATTCACCATAGTTTTTTTGTTTTTCTAAAGCCTGGTATGCCTTATTCCTTTCCGCCAGAGTCCATTTGTTGTTGGTTATTTCAATACGATTTGACAATTTTTATAACATAAAACATCACCACAATTGTATTTCTTATGTGAGTGAATGATTATGTTTCCTGCATTTTTTATTTATTTTTTTATATTTGGTGAACGTTGTAAAACATTAAGCCTAATGAAGGGAATGGAAAATGTTTATTGATATTCAGAGGGTTTATTATCTGTTTAATTGATAATAAATGTTTGTTACACAAAAACCAAAGCTGTTTTAACTTGAATTTACATAACTACACTGTGTGGAAATTGTTGACATATGTTTGTTTAGTAAGTGGACTTAAGACTAATACATTTATACCAATTAAAACAAGTTAACTAAAACAAAATCCAGTAATTGCCACACTAACTTAAGTGAGTTAAGTTGGAGCTGCAACTTATTGTTTGGTTGATTTTACTAAATACAGTTAAGTTATATTTATTTAAATAAGTTAAGTTGGTGTAATGAATTATTTTATGTCAGCATTAATTAACACCATTGAGCATCATTTGGGTCAGTTTAATTGGGTGAACACAGACCTTTTAATTAAATCGAAGGTGACCTGATAAGGTTGGAATTACTTGATTTGGTTATGTTGGTTACACATAAGTCACTTATTAGCATCTTAATAATCATTTGGAATTATATCGAACAAAACTCAGTTTAGTGGAAATTGTTGACATAACTGTATTAAGTAAATTGAACAAGTTCCTTTTTTGAGTGTAGCAGAGTAGGTGTTTGTTATTAGAACATTACTCAGTCAGCTCTTGTGCACATTATATTTTTATTGTCGTATTATATTATTTATCGTGACTCACTGAGACTCACCTGTATAAATAAAAGTTGAATTGTACATTATACTTTTGGGTGTGCCGTTGTTCTGCAAACACACATTTGTTGGTCTTCTCTTGTAACTACTTGCTCGGATCAGTACTGGAACAAAAGGTTAGTCCGCTACGCATAAGATCGCCTCTTGCCATCTGATCAGAACCGTGAGCTTGTTCGGCTGCTAATTAGCCACACCAAGAAGAGCTACAAGTTACGGCTGAAGTGTCGCTGCTCCAGGGCTGCCTAAAGATATGCTGCTGCTTTGCCTTTTTGGATTACCTGCTTTACCTTTTCAAATGATCTGATTTGCTTTAGGAATAAAGATAAGTACCTTTGAGCTAGACCTTTGAATATCTTTGAATCTGCTTTGCTTTGTCATTTTATGTTACTAAATGACAAGATTGGGTTTAAAGCAAAAGCCAAGCTGGCCCAGCTTTGTTACAGAGTTTGTTTTAGATTAAGAATGACAAACTGCTTAGTGTAGGTGTTTCTGAACCGATGTGGAATTTGCAAAAAGGAAAAAACATGTTCAATATATGCCAATGAAAGCGGGTCAGTCTGTACTTATTCGTGACTTCACTGTATAAACCCAAGGCATCTGTCTTATCTATGTGGACTTCTCTGATGCACAGGGTTTATAAAGCAACTTAGTGAGATGGTGTTGTGTATATCATTACACCAGTGTGTGATTTAGGTGAAGTCAAGTGATTTGCACTTTGTTGAATGCTGTCATTAATATGGAGTGTCCTGTCTAATCCCATGGATAGTGCACCTGGTTTTAATTAATCCCATTCAGAGCATCAGTTTTCATGTGATGACCTGTTTCTGAGACAGGAGACCCTTTCTAATGCTGGTACTGTCTCTGTGATATTGCAGAGCACTCTTCCAACACACATTCAACCAGCTGAGGGTCTTGAATCTAGGGATCTGGTTCCCACTGTGGCTATATTTACGATGGTTTCTTTGACCGAGGTAATGGTAACATCTTTCGCTGTGGCTGTTCTATCAACTAACTAGGAAAAAACACTATGCTAGTGTGCAGCACCACAAGGTCAACAGCTGGCCACCAAAGCTTACCATTATCCAAAGTCTGTGAGGAGAACAGCACAAGAAGCTATGAAACTTCTGCTCATGGATCTCATGCATTAGTAGTTTTTTTAGGCCTTGGACAAAGCTCAGCAGTTTTGATTTATTGGTCAGTCTTTGGGGCAACAGTTCAAAACAGGGAGTAAAATGTGGCAGAGCATGTGTTATTTGCTTTTAACCTTTTATAGGACATCAGCCAATCAGTTCATGGTGTGCATCATAGGCGACCAATAACAACAGCTAGTGTTACTTTGATGTTCTGATCTCTACTCACCTTACCTGACCACCATCATCCTGCAGGTCATCCTCCTTTGCCCCACTTGGATCAGTATTGGTGCACACAGTTGGTCATCTAAGCAGGAATCACCTCCGAGGTGCTGCCTGATTAAAACTGTGAGCCCGGTTTGCTGCTAACAAGTTAGCAAGCAAAAGATACAAGTTCCTACGAACGTGTTACGGCTCCAGTGTTGGCTACAGGGACACTGGGATTAACCTGTATAAAAAAGGGCTGAATGAATGAAAAACACTGCTGCTGCTTAGTCTTCTTGGATTAAACGCGTTGCCGTTTTAGCATAGCTTTTTCTTTTCAGATGATCAGCTTTGCTTAATGAATAAAAATAAAGTACCTTTGACCTTTGACTATCTTTGAATCTACTATCTATTTAATTTTATGCTTTGGGTTGCTGAAAGACAAGACTGCATCTCAAATAAAAGCCAAACAGCACAGCTGCAGAAAGAAAAGCTTTGCAGAGAGTGGTGAAGGCTGCACAGAAGTCTGTTGGAGTCGGCCTCCCCACCATCACAGACATCTACACATCCAGATGCAGGAAGAGGGCCGCCTGCATCATGAAGGACCCCACTCACCCAGCACACAGTTTTTGCCCCGTTCCCCTCAGGAAGGAGGTTTATCACAGATTTTGTGTCATCCCAGATCTTGTCTGTTTTGGACTGGAAGACTGATTTCAATATTTTCGTAGTATCTGGTTCACCACCGTGTGGGTCTAGGTGAGAAGCACACGTGTTTTAATGTCATCCAAGATGGCCACTCATTTTCCACTGGTAAGCCTTGGCTGTCCAAGATTCTACATTTAGCTTGACAACATTTTAAGTGTTTTATACTGTATAACATTAGTATGAATGGAACGGTGTTTCTCATCTTCATTGATTTCACTTCCCTTTTTATTGTTTTCATTTATTTTATTTTAATTAATTTTCCCTGCCTTCACTTCTTTCCTTTCCTTCTTGTTCCTTCATTTCAGTGAGGTAATGCGACCGATATGCATTCTTTTACACCTTGTGTAACAACAATCCCTGATGAAAACCACTTTTGTCTTTTCTCCATTTTAGAAATGTATGAATATTCTGTTTCAGGTTCCAAGGATTCTGGTTATGACTTCCAAATTGATTTGGTAGTGTTAAATAATTTAAGTCAGTGTTACCATATCTGATAACAGAGAGGAACTGTGAACGAAACATATTATCTGACCTTTAAACAAGCTTGTGTCATATAATCTACTGTGTTTCAAGAACATTTGTTGTAAACGTTAGGGACATTTGATCCTCGTGAAACCAAAGGTATTATGATTTCTTGCAGATGAAAATGTTTTGTTTAGATTGATGGATCTTATGACCCATCACTGTGGCTCAGCTCCTCTGTGGTGGGGCACCTTCTGTCACTGGCTCCTGATACACACAAGCCCCCTGGAGAGTTCCTGGAACCTGATTGGCTGGTAAGTTGGAGCTTGGGTGAATTAGGAGCATTAGAAGATACGAAATCTTTTGTTTGTTTGTTTGTTTGTTTGGGGTTGTTACTGGTTGCAACTTTCTCAGATTTCTGTAATCCGAGGAACAGGTCACCTACAACTGTATTCTTCTTGTTTGATCTTTATTTCTTTTGTATAATGAATGCCACAAAACAATTGAGTTGTTGAATAGTTGAGGTTAACCAGAGGTTTGGTAACTGAACCTCCCCACTTACGCTGCTGCAACTTTAGTAAGTATAGTTTAATACTTTTGTCCAGTTTGTTTATTTTAATCTGCTGTAAAAGGCAGGTGAAGGGGAACAATAAGATGTGCTTTTGTCTTAATTAAGAACACATGAATTATTTCCAGTCAAATGTGCTAATACTCTCAAAATTCTCCACATTTTGTTGCTTATCGCTCACAGTAATGGCAGGGTGGCTAACATGAAGCCACCCATAAAGACAAATATTTTCATAACAGCCACTGAGATCACCTTCAGGTTATTATATCTTTTGTCCAGCAGACAGATACTCATGCAGTTAAGTGTCAGCTGCACCTTCCTGCAGTATAATGAGAGGTTTATTTGCACCCTTTTATTATGCTGTCAACGCGATTTGCACTTTCTAAAATCTCTTTGATTGTATTTATAGCACAGATTTTGTTTTCTGCACATAGCAGCAGATAAGAGGGGCGAATTATCTCCGAACTGTGACCTTCATCAATAGTTGCAAGGCAGTCAAATCTCTAAATAGACTAACTTGACGATAAACATTTCACATTTGGACACAGGTGTGAGTTACGATAAAATTACTCAGTCATAAACCTAGAACATAAGAAGTAATTTGCTGGTTTGTTTGTTAATTGCTTATTTCTGTTTATGTTCTAAAAAAAAAAAGCATTAGAAGTTACAGCTTCTTACCTGAGCGATCATCAGAGTCCACAAACTCCACAACTACAGAGTGTCCATTGTTGGCAATGTTAATGGAGGTACAGCTGTCGTAGTCCAGAACGATGGGACCCAGGTCTCGGTCACGCGTGGCCTGATCAGGGATAATGTCTATAGGGGACTGGCGATTTCCCAGGGCAACAGGGTAGTTTTCATGCCACAATGAAGGCCCTTAAAAATTAATAATAATAATTAATATATGGCTATATGTTTATAATACAGTCAGTTTAGTACAAAAAGTCATGTAAAAAAAAAAAAAATTAACACATGGGTTCAATTGTTTGTGTTTTAAATCAGCAGCTCAGGAAACAAGTAGAATGTCAGGTTAATGAGACTAGACATCCTTTAAATAGCAGAACTAATCCCGCATTAACACCAGTTTACCAGAAGAATTCACTGGTGACCCCTTCCACCTGCAAACTGGGATAAATTTCATTCACATTTACCGTCCTCTTTTCCATATCCCCACTGTTGTCCTGTCATGATGTCTGCAGAACGAGTTGGACCAGACGCTCCGAGCTGCTCTGCGCACGCAGACACACGCACAGATCAACCGTAGCAGGTATCAATGAGGTTTATTAGGGACAAGAAAGGGAGGGGCCGTTAACTCCTGGGTGACACGCCCCTTCACGCAAACACGCACGCAAGCACACGTTTTTCTTGTCTGATAGATGCGCGCAATCGTGATTACAGTGAAAAGATAATAAGAGGACAAAATGAGGAATGAAAGAAAAAAGTTTTCTTTAACTATATACAAGTGCAAATATGATTTTCATAAAATCTTAGTTATTAATTTATTTGTTTAGTTGTTTATTTATTTTATAATAGTCAGGCCCGTGTATTACAATTTGGTTATAAATAAATTACAATAAAAATAAATCAATCAACGTGCTTTATAACAGGTGCGCTTACTCTCTTTTTGTCTTTTGTTTTATTTTTAGCTTTAAGCAAAGTAAGTTTTTAACTCCTGAAATTCCGTGAAACAACAAAAATATTGTTGTTATTATTTGCGTCATTTATTTATCGTTTTTAAACGCGATTTAATTTGTGTAACATCTCGTCACGGTGAAGTTTTGTGTCGAAAGTGCGGGTTGGGATTTTTTTACGCCTGTGTGTCGAATCTGGCTTAGCGGAAGTAAAAACGAAAACATCGCTCATTGAAAAGCGACCATGGCAGCCACCAAAGACTCTAAAGAACAAAAATATGATAGACAGCTCAGGTTAGTTTAATTCACATCAAAATCATTGAAAAAACATTCCGTTCCAAAAGTTATATATGACGATTTTTCATCGTGAGAGGTCACTCTCGAGACATTTGGCTAGCTAAAGTGCTAGTAATGATGCTTCGCCTTAGCTTCATTTGTTTCACGTTAGCATGTTTGTGAAATTAATTAAAAGAGCTACTTTTGAGTTCCTGTATATATTTGTCAGCCCACCAATGTTGCCTGTTTTTCTAATCTCACCTGCCACCCTATCATAACCTGTGCTATCCTAATTTCTGATGGTAAAACAGTAACCCGTTTACACGATGATGATGATAAAGGTGCTGAGGTTGATGTGTTTGTCCAGATGTCATTGTTTATGTTTAATGCCTTCAGACTGTGGGGGGATCACGGCCAAGAAGCCCTGGAAAATGCACACGTATGTCTCATCAACGCCACAGCGACTGGAACAGAGATCCTGAAGAACCTGGTACTTCCAGGTAACCAAATGAGGTTGTAGTGATTGTGCTGCTGATGGTGATGCAACATCTGTCTGACTGGGCGAAATGGTCTTTTTGTCAGGGATTGGAGCGTTCACCATAGTTGACGGCCACACAGTCTCTGGGGAAGATGCAGGAAACAAGTAGGACTAATTTCCAACAGATGAGTTGTTCCACGTGTGGGTTAGTGACTGACCTCTGACTGTTATTTTGCAGCTTTTTTCTTAGTGTTGACAGTATTGGAAAAGTAAGTAATACTTTGTGCATTTATTTTTTTACCTCTGCTCTAATATTGCTTTTTCATTATATCAAATTAATATGCTTTTTTTAGAAGAATCGGTTGTAAATTGTGCTATTGGACCCCATATCTTAGTTTTGTTGTTGCAGAATAGAGCACAGGCTGCCACTGAACTACTACAAGAATTGAACAGCGACGTGTCAGGAAACTTTGTAGAGGAGGTTTGTGTTCTTACATTTTGACAGTTCTTTGTCATGTTTCATTGGGAATTTAAAGCACAATTGTTTATTGCCATTTTCAGTGGGGAAATGGTACTAAAACGTGATACTGCATTGTTAGGACAGAAGTTATGAAACATCTGTTGTGTAAAAATGACACTCTTATATTTCTGTTTCTCTAACAGAGTCCAGACAAGCTTCTGGACAATGATCCAGAGTTTTTCCACAGGTTTACAATAGTTATTGGTGTCCAGTTGCCAGAAAGGTACAATATCTAAGAGCGTTTACAGAAATAGTAAAGCATTCCTTATTAGAGTTTTCAATCAACATAACTTGTCTGATTTTTATTCGTAATTTTGACAGCACGTGTCTGAGGCTCGGCTCCGTTTTATGGAGCGCCTCTGTACCTTTTCTAGTCTGCAAAACGTATGGCCTCATAGGCTACATGAGACTGGTGGTGCAGGAGCACTCAGGTCAGTTACACTGGAAGTGTTATTGCTTTCTCGCTCAACATAATTTAATCAAAGATGAAATTGTCTTGACATGATAAATATGCGTTTGGCTAACTTTTGTGCATGCATTAATTGTATCTCATCATACATTTTTGTTCCTCTGGCTTTAGTGATTGAATCTCATCCAGACAATGCGTTGGAGGATCTAAGGTTAGATCAACCTTTTGATGACTTTAAAAACCACATAAAGTCATATGATCTTGCCAGCATGGAAAAGAAGGTGTGTAGTTCTTCAATGAGGGTGTGCACTTTAGAGCCTTCCATCTACTGTCCTTGTCATTTTCCTCTATTCTCACTTTATTCTGCAGGATCACAGCCACACACCTTGGATTATCATTGTTGCTAAATTTCTGGAGAAATGGTTCAGCGAGGTTGGCTTTTTCAAGACAAAGTTTCTTATCTTAGAGTTATCCTCTTGTATATTGTTTGTTGAGAGGGATATGGTCTCGTAATCCTGAGGCTGCAGGTTTGAGTCAGAGAATCCTGTGGAAAAACAATAGCCAAATATTTAATGCGATGTTGCTGTGTTGACCCCTGCAGATATGAGCAGCTGAAAGAAAAATAACATTGTAAATGGTTTGTTTTTGTGTGTACAGTCATCTAACTCTTCTTTTGTTCTGTTATTGGTGCAGCACAACAATCAGCCACCAAAAAATTACAAGGAGAAAGAGGCCTTCAGACGAATGATTCGAGAGGGTACAATTGAATCTCTGGAATGTGGTTTCTCATAAGTCCAACGAGTTGACATTGCAGTTTGTTTGAGATGTATACATGTTTGAACTAAGTTAATTCATTTTTTTTTTTACATTTTTAGGAATCAGAAAAAATGAGAATGGTGTCCCGGAGGATGAGGAAAACTTTGACGAAGCTATTAAGAACGTCAATACTGCTTTAAATCCAACCAAGGTGTCAGATCTTAAGTGCTGCTTGGTTTTTAATTCATGTTTCGTATTTTACTTTCAATTTTCTTTGTTGACTTGCCTTTTTTTTAAACCACATATTTCTTGTTTCTGCAGATTCCCAGCTCTATTGAAGACCTTTTCAATAGTGAACAGTGCAACAACATCACAGCACAAGTTTGTTTTTCTTTTTTGTTTTTTGTTATTTATTTTAAAACAGATTTAAATCATAAATAAATAAACACAGTTTCTATATTTCTTTCTACTGCTTGCATTTGTGTAGTCGCCAGCCTTCTGGGTGATGCTGCGAGCTGTGAAGGAGTTTGCTCGCAGCGAAAGCAACGGAAGCCTTCCGGTGCGCGGAACCATCCCCGACATGATCGCAGACTCTCAGAAGTTCATCAATCTTCAAAACGTGTAAGTGTGGATTATTGGTGCGGCTGGTTCTGTAGATTAATTTATTAAAAGTATGAGTAACGGCGATTAAGAAGACCAACCGTCTGTAAATCAGATTGGATCTTTTTTTGTGTTTTTATTTCAGTTACAGGGAAAAGGCCATGCAGGATGCAGCAGCTGTTTCTAAACATGTGGAATGTCTACTACAGTCTGTTGGAAAGGTTTAAAATCTAATTTCTTACAAAAAAAGCTAGAATTTTTACTTCACAAGTTTGCAATCGTTTAGCTGTGTGTAAAAACTTTGATATTGTTTCTGATTTTGTTAATGATGAATGTTAATGATTTACTGCTTAGAAGGGAGATATTAGAAAAGGTTTTAACATCAAGTCTGTAGGGCAGAAAGTGATTCCACATGTAATGCTTCACAACATGCATTCATCTCAAATAAGCACGTAGGGCAGCTTTATTCCAACAATCTCAACCTTCACTGAAATATTTGGATTTTTATATGCTTAAAAAATTTTTTTTAACTTTGTAATGTTTGTTTCTTTTCTCAAAAGCCACCAGAAAGCATCTCTGAGAAGGACATCAAGCTGTTCTGTAAGCTTTTTTTTTATTTTTAAGTGCTTTATTCTTTGTTTTTTGGCAAACGAACAACAATCAATCAATCAATCAAACTTTATTTATAGAGCCCTTTCCAGCAGCCAAAAGGTGCACAAAGTGCTGCACAGTACAGAAGTTAAAAACAAACAAGAATAAAAAAGATAAAAATAAAAAATCAGTCAGTTAAAAACAAAAACAATTACAATTAAAACATAGCAAAATTGTCAAAGACCTACTAGGTATTAAAAGCCTGCCTGAATAAAAAGGTTTTAAGATTAGATTTAAAATGCTCCATGTCAGTGATGGTGCGCAAGTCCTGAGGTAGCTGGTTCCAGAGTCTGGGTGCGACAACCGAAAAGGCCCATCGTTTGTAGTTGGACTTTGGGACAGAAAGTAGAAATGTATTAGAAGATCTCAGTGTTCTCCTATATTCACGGACAGCTACAAGATTAGACAAATATAGTGGGGCAAGACCATTGAGAGCTTTAAAAGTGAATAATAAAATTTTAAATTTAATTCTAAAATAGACTGGAAGCCAGTGGAGGGAAAATAAAACAGGGGTGATGTGCTCACGTCTGGAGGTGTTGGTTAAAAGTCGAGCTGCAGCATTTTGGACCAATTGCAGGCGTCTAATGGAGGATTGGGAGATTCCTGCATATAGGGAATTGCAGTAGTCGAGCCTTGAAGTTATAAAAGCATGGATGGCCTTTTCCAAGTCAGAACGATTTAAAAAAGGCTTAACTTTGGATAAAAGACGTAACTGATAAAAACAGGCCTTCACTACAGAGGATATTTGTTTGTCAAACTTTAAGTCTTTATCAAATGTCACTCCCAAGTTTTTAACTGTGGATCTGAACTTGGATGTCAGAGCACCAAAGTTACAAGGAGCATCATCACCAAAGAAAATGCATTCTGTCTTTCCTTCGTTTAAAAACAAAAAATTAAGATGAAGCCACTGTTTAATGTCGGCAATACAATCAACGAAAGGTGTGAGAAGGTTACTGTTTTTAGTTTTCATTGGTAAATAAATTTGTACATCATCAGCATAGCAGTGAAAAGAAAAATTATGTTTGGCTATCACTGATCCAAGGGGCAGCATGTACAATGAGAAGAGGACAGGACCAAGAATAGAACCCTGTGGCACACCACAAGAGAGAGGGGCAGTGGAGGAAGACAGATTATTCAGCATGACAGAGAACGTTCTGTTGGTCAAATAAGCAGTGAACCACTTGAGAGCTGTACCAGAAATTCCAACATAATGTTGGAGACGAGACAACAGGACAGCGTGGTCCACTGTGTCAAACGCAGCTGTAAGGTCCAGCAGCACCAGAGCAACGGGACACTTGACATCCATGGACATGGAAATGTCATTATGGACTTTTAACAAACTTTGCTGTATTTGTTGGTTTGTAGGTAAGAATGCCTCCTTCCTGCGAGTCGTGCGTTGTCGGTCTTTGGATGAAGAATATAACGTGGAGTCGATAAACAAAGATGAAATTAGTAAGTTTGAGATCAGTTTTCTGTTCAGCTGTGATTCTCGTAGAGTTTTTCTCTCTTGCGCCGTTCGCTCAGCTACTATCAAACATATTGACCTGCTCACTGTGACGTGGTCTTCCAGCTTCTTGTATGGACAGTCCAGACAGTGAGATGGTCTTCTACCTCATGCTCCGGTCCGTTGATCGGTTCTATCAGCAGCACTCCCGCTACCCAGGTACTTCTTTATGGTTTTTAAGTGATAGAGCTACACCAATCAAAAGTGTGTTCTCGATCAACTACTTTTTATGTTTTTGACCAAGTTTTATATCTTTACACTTTGGGAGTTTTTTTGCTTTGCTTTATTTTGTCAGCATAGTTTGTGCCTTGGAATGGAAAGTGATGCTTTTGGTTTACAAGCTCTGATAAAGTGACGATTAATTAAAAAAAAAAAAAAAAATCCAAACTAAATAAAGACCCAGCATTCCTTGAAGGGATGAATGTCGCCTGCTGCCTTCCAAACCACAGTTTTAAACTAAGATCATCTTATTTTGATAAATGATGGCGTTATAGCCAGCTTGGTCTCTGTCCATCCTCTTTCTTTACCCACTTTTCTGTGCATGGTCCCGGGGGGGGTGCAGCTGATGATGATCTCCAGCAGACGTTAGGGGCAGATCACAGGTCCAGCACAGGGACATGTGGCACTTTGCCTTTGTCTCTACAGAATCAGAATCTTTATGGTCATTGTAACAATGAAACATCGTACAACAATTTTAACTACATTAAAAATAAGATATAAAATATAGAGAGTAAAGAGAATAAGAAGTTAGTAAATACCTAATAGTCCTTAAATGTTTTCCATTCACGTCACATCAGCCGGAGTTGACAAAGCTATATTATACACATGAAACTGTTTTATTGCAAACATGAAGGTGCACGAGGTCAGAGTGACCGCTTAGCAGCATTCAGCATGGTGATGGCTGAAGGATAAAAATCATTTCCTGGTCTGTTAGTTTTTATTTATCTGAAGCGTCTGCCGGAGTCAGGCGTCCAAACGGCACATGTCCTGGGTGTGATGGGTCCTGAAGGGTTTTCTTGATGTTCCTGAGACAGCAGGAACTACGCAGTTCTTCTAGTGAGGGTGGATGACGCTGACTATCTGCTGGGCGACCATAATGACCTGTGATGACCCTACACTCATCGGTTCTGCACCACACAGCGCCAGTTAAGGACCTGCCTACTGCCGGTACCCACCCCCACTCAGCTCAGTTTATGGGATCACTTTGCTCGTGGTTCTAAGTGATCTGCTCTCAGGTGACGATTGTGATGTAAGCAGGCAGCAGCCGTTGATCGACCAGTGGAGCTACGTCACAGGACGACCCGCCCAGCACATACATGTCAAGTCTTATGGATTTTCCATGAATTATACAGATTTTTACTCATTTTTTAATGACTACGGACGCACATAGGAAGTCTTACAGGTTTTAAAAAAAAACTCAGCTTCAAATGAATGTTATGTCTCCGAGCCGACCTGTAAGGAAACGCTACCACCTCCTCGTCCTCCCTGCTCAGCCATGGGGGTTGTTTGTGTAGATTGTGTCAGTTTGTTTTGATAGTTTTTAGTTCATTGTGGAAGCTCCAAAAACGGAGCCATGGTCCAATAATGAGGTCCAGACCTTTCTGTCTTTATTGGCGGATCCGAGGATTCAGCATGAGCCGGATGGCGCCACAAGAAACCGCTCACTTTGTATCGATGATCCCGCCCACAGAGCGGGGAAACAAGTCACATGGCAATTCACCTACACCTGAGAAGAGCTGATGAGACGAGAACCGAACAGAGTCGCACTTCTCAGTGGCAAGCAGCTATAAAGACAAGCAACCATTCATTTCAATCATTTTATCTCGAGAGTTTCATAAAACTCCATCCAGTGATTCTTGAGGGGTTTTTGCTAACAGATAGTCGATTCCAATGGCAAAGTTTTAAACACAGATCTAATGTGATCAGTTAGCGCTCGTTGTATAAGTTGGGGATCAGTCTCAGTTATTACCACACCAAGATTAACCTCAAAACCTTTAAAATTTACTGACTTTTTAAAAATATATATTTTACGATGCATCAGACGTTAACGCCATTTCCCCTTCTGCAGCAGGCACTAAAAGTCAGGGGCCTTTGGGGAAGTCTGCAACTTTTTTTTTAACAATTATTTACAGGTTTACCAAGTAAAATTGCTTCCAAACTGTGACCTGTCTGGGGAAGGCTTCTTATTTGTCCTTTTACTACAATCTAATCTGTCACACTTGTTTGTTTTTTTTATACCAGGAGTGTCTAACTACCAGGTGGAGGAAGACATCAGCAAACTGAAGCTGTGTGTGAACAGCCTGCTGCAGGAGTACAGCCTCAACGTCAACATCAAAGATGACTACATCCATGAGTTGTGAGTCCTGCTCACTGCTTGTTTGGCTGTTTTAACGTGATTAGCAAATCCTTTCAAATAGTTCATTTTAAAATTGTCCCCGTGCAGCTGTCGTTACGGTGCAGCGGAGCCGCACACAGTTTCTGCATTCCTGGGAGGTAAAGTCTTTCCACGCTGCCTTCACATTGACACGCTGCTTATAAACTCACATCCAGCGTTGTGTTTGTGCAGGATCCGCTGCTCAAGAGGCCATTAAGATCCTCAGCCACCAGTTTGTGCCCTTCAACAACACCTTCATTTATAACGCCATGTCTCAGACCTCTGCAACGTTTCAGCTGTGAAACGTTGAAAGGAAGGAGCTGATGTTAAAGTGATGAAAGGGGGAAAAAGACGGCAAATAAATCAAACACGTGTTGGAGATTCTTTGTCCTCCTTCTCTTCTGCAGATGTTCTGAAACGAACCTGGCAGTAAAACTTGCAAAATGAACAACAACCTTCATTTAGCATTTTCATCCTTAATAATAAATTACAACTTAGCTGCACTTTGTATATTTTTGCTGCAGCTGTCTGTTCTTGTATTTTGGTTTAACTTTATAAAACATGTTCTGTTTAATGCGTTTACGTTGCTGTTAAAAAAGATTCCTACAGTTTGCCAGAGTGTGTATTTGGTTTCAACACAAGGGCTAATTTGCTGCTTTAACATCTGTAACATGTGGGAAAAAAAGACTTTTAAGTGGCTGAAAGTTGATAAATTTGTTCATTTTGAAGTTTTGTGAGATGTTTATTTCCAGGTGAGTGTAAGGAAGCGTGTTCGCAGCTAGAGATGGCTCAGTAGTTTATAATTGTTATTTTTGTTCAACACTAGGGGGCACGCTTTCTTTTATATTGTGCAAGTTTAAAACTATTTTGAACAAAGTTCATGAGTTCTGTTTATGCTGCTTTTGGATTTAACCAAACAAAGGAAAACTTTAAATGTTATTAATCACATAGACTGTTCGTTAGCATCAGTCTGAGAGAGGTGATGAAGAGGACCCTGGTCTTTATAGAGCGTCATCTGAGAAATAAGCTGTGAGGTTCATTGTGGTGTAACTGGGCAGATGGAAGTCTTTTATTATTAATAATATTTGTGTATCTGGCTGGCATCACAAGCCAGTTACCACCAGTTATTTTGTGATCACTGCTCTAAAATGTTCACAGCTGTTCTCTGTCTTTCTGAGAGATCAAGCTGGTAGCCAAGATGCACTCTGGCAGTTTCCTAAATCGAGATTTTGTCGACCGCTTCTTAAAGATTATCGTGTCTCCCTCCATCCATCCTCTGCCTCGCAGGATTACTGTCTACAAGTGCTGGGTTATTGGGCCAAAACAGGAACTCTCCCTTGTGGATACAAACATCAAACTTTATATAATCTCAGCAGAAAGTTGTACTCCGAAGTACTGCATGGAATCAGACTTCCTTTAGATCTCACTAGTTTCCTGACATTAAACAGAACCTGGTTATCATTTACGCTGTTAGTGATTGTTCTATTTCGTATAGGCTTCGCCCTTTAAGGCTGTCTATCCCGTCAGTGTGATGCTTTGCATGACGGGATAAAACCCACTAGCGACAGCCTTAAAGGGGTATGCCTATACTCGTAGAATCTGGGGTTACCAACGTTTCGTCTAACAAATATCTACGATGTGAAAAAGGTCACATTTTATCATATACAAACCGGATTCCAAAAAAGTTGGGACACTAAACAAATTGTGAATAAAAACTGAATGCAATGATGTGGAGGTGCCAACATCTAACATTTTATTCAGAATAGAACACAAATCACAGATCAAAAGTTTATACTGAGAGAATGTTTCATTTTAAGGGAAAAATCTGTTGTTTCCAAATTTCATGGCGTCAACAAATCCCAAAAAAGTTGGGACAAGTGCATTTTTACCATGTGTGGCATCCCCCCTTCTTCTTACAACACTCAACAGACGTCTGGGGACAGAGGAGACCAGTTTCTCAAGTTTAGAAATAGGAATGCTCTCCCATTCATGTCTAATACAGGCCTCTAACTGTTCAATCGTCTTGGGCCTTCTTTGTCGCACCTTCCTCTTTATGATGCACCAAATGTTCTCTATAGGTGAAAGATCTGGACTGCAGGCTGGCCATTTCAGTACCCGGATCCTTCTCCTACGGAGCCATGATGTTGTGATTGCTGCAGAATGTGGTCTGGCATTATCGTGTTGAAAAATGCAGGGTCTTCCCTGAAAGAGATGACGTCTAGATGGGAGCATATGTTGTTCTAGAACCTGAACATAGTTCTCTGCATTAATGGGGCCTTTCCAGACATGCAAGCTGTCCATGCCACAAGCGCTCATGCAACCCCATACCATCAGTGATGCAGGCTTCTGAACGGAGCATTGATAACAACTTGGGTTATCCTTGTCCTCTCTGGTCTGGATGACATGGCGTCCCAGTGTTCCATAAAGAACTTCAAATCGTGACTCATCTGACCACAGAACAGTCTTCCATTTTGCCACACTCCATTTTAAATGACCACTGGCCCAGTGCAAACGTTTGAGCTTGTGGAGCTTGCTTAGAAATGGCTTCCTCTTTGCACTGTAGAGTTTCAGCTGGCAACGGCGAATGGCACGGTGGATTGTGTTCACTGACAATGCTTTCTGGAAGTATTCCTGAGCCCATTCTGTTATTTCCTTGACAGTGGCATTCCTGTTTGAGGTGCAGTGACGTTTAAGGGCCCGGAGATCACGAGCATCCAGTAGAGTTTTAAGGCTTGACCCTTACGCACAGCGATTGTTCCAGATTCTCTGAATCTTTTGATGATGTTATGCACGGTTGATGATGATAACTTTAAAGTCTTTGCTATTTTACGCTGGGTAACACCATTCTGGTATTGCTGCACTATCTTTCTGCGCAACAATGGTGGAATTGGTGATCCTCTTACCATCTTGGCTTCTGAGAGACACTGACACTCTGAGAAGCTCTTTTTATACCCAATCATGTTGTCAATTGACCTAATTAGTGTTAATTGGTCTTCCAGCTATTCGTTATATGCTCAATTTCCTTTTTCCAGCCACTTATTGCTACTTGTCCCAACTTTTTTGGGATTTGTTGACACTGTGAAATTTTGAATTAACATATTTTTCCTTTAAAATGTTACATTTACTCAGATTAAACTTTTGATCTGTCATCTATGTTATATTACGAATAAAATATTGACATTTGCCATCTCCACATCATTGCATTCAGTTTTTATTCACAATTTGTTTAGTGTCCCAACTTTTTTGGAATCCGGTTTGTAATTATCACCACGTGTTTTGATTTTTTTAAGTCAATCCTTCCATCCTTTACAGATCTTTACTGATGATGATGAGATAAAACAGAAAGAAGCAGCTCCAACGGGTCCTTTTTTCATATTTGCAGAAGGAAAAAAAATGTCATACTAAAGAAAAAAAATTTTTTTTTTCAATCAGAGGAAAAAGAACAAGTAGAAATGTTTATGGTGTTGACAAATTACACTGTCTTATAAAGCAAAGTCGTACTGCACCGCATGCATATATAGAGATGGACTGGTTTATGTCGTTTACGCTTGGTTTATGTGAACTTTGTGACCACAGAGGCCTGAAAGTGTCCATCTTGTTAGCTGCAGCAAATGTGACTTGTGTGAGAACGCAATAAAAGAAGGTAATTTAACAAAATAAATCTGAATCCGTGAAGGCCAGGGGTGTCTAATCCTGGTCCCCAAGGGCCTCTATCCATGGTTTACAGGTTTCTTTGCTACAATGCACCGGATTTGAATTGATGGGGGATTAACAGGCTTTTGTAGAACATAAAGAGGTAATTCAACTATTGAATCAGGTTGGAGCAGAAATGCAACTAAAACATGCAAGATGGTCGTCAAGGACCGGGACTGGACACCCCTGCTGTAGGCTCATAAGCCATATTCATTCAACCTTTATTAGACAGGTAATCCCATTGAGCCTTGAGGACTCATTTACAAGAGAGACCTGATTTCAACAAAGAATGATGACAACAATGGACAACAGCAACATCAATAAACAGTTATAAAAAGTCATACTGCAGTTTTTTTTTGTTGGTTTTTTTTGTTTTTTACACATAGGATGGCTAAAAGGAAAAGGTAAACAAAAAAACAGCTAGATTCTAAGGCGAATGTAGAAAACTAAAAACAGGAACATGTCTGCGTTGGTCCCTACCAAGAGTCCAACAGATTTTTAAAGCCACTTAGAGAGGTCAAGGTCGAGAGCTTCAGATCTTTTTGTAAGATATTCCAGGAAACAAGGAGCGGAGTAGGAGAAGGCCCTTTTGCCTAGTTCAGTCCTCATTGAGGGAACACTGCAGGTAATAATGTCCTGAGAGCGCACGCTGTAGCTGCACTCACGCAGAGACATGTAGGAGGAGATGTATGAAGGCAGCAGACCAAGAAGTGATTTAAAGATGAAAATGTACCAGTGAGAGAGTCTGTGTGAAGTTAATGATGTCCAGTTAACCAGTGAATCCAGGGTGCAGTGGTGGGTACGATAATCACAGCCAGTTATGAATCTTAGTGCACCATGATAGACAGCATCCAACATCTGCACCTAAGACTGAGGAGTCCTCTTTGTCTCCAGAATGGCTCAAATCTTTAACAAAAATACAAATGGGTGGATTGTCTGGAACTGGGACAGCAGCAGTGGATCCATGCTGGGCTGTCGTTCTACAGGTGCATTAAGATCCCATCAGGTTGTGAGTTTTGATGATCGGTTTCTTCATATGATTTCTAAGCCGGTTTGGAGGGACTCACCACTTGTATTCTCAAAAACATGCTATGGTAATAAATATTTTTGTCTTACAAAAAGAAAAAGACCATTTTTCTTATCACAGATTCTAGTGGAATTAGAGATGTTTTATTAAGACCTCCGTTTTCCCTCACAGCCTGCTGCAGGTGTCTAACCTGATATATGTGTGATCATGGCGAGCTGGAAGAAGGTGGCCATTACTGCTGGAGTCCATCAGTAAATCAGAGGCCGAGCCTGCAAACGGGTCGCAACGCTTCCCGCTGGAAGCTTTTAGCAATAAAAAGTGAGAAAGTCGAGGCAACAGGATGAGTCAGCGTGGCCAAATGGAGGAAACTGCTCCCTAAATGTGGCAGATTGATGGTCGTATCTCGTCCAAGGACGATGGTTGTGTGTCACCTTGCCGCACGCCGTCACTAAATGAAATCAGTATTTTACATTTCTCTGTAGGAGAGCTCGAGACGAAGGAAGGCCAAGTTTTAGGGCGATGTCTTTTCAGCTTGAACAAGTGGCCGGAATCCAACGTCCTCCTCCTCGTGAGGCCCAGGCTGAATTAAAACAGGGCTGGATTAAAACCACATAACCTGGGGGTATTGCTTGAGTTTTGGAGAAAGGCTGCTGGAGGCCCAGCTCAGGATCTGCTTGACCTCCCCATCCTCACTGTAAACCTAAAGGCTAACTGTAAAAGTCTACGATGATGCCATTTTAATATTGATCTACAAATCCAAATCTTTCTATGATTTTTTTTAATGTTTTTTTGTTTTAAAGACAATTCTGCAGGTCTGTAGCATAATTTTTGCCAACATCTTATCTTGTTTTACTTCTAAATGGCTAAATACTGTTTTAATAAATTGTAAATTGGGTCCATACATACGTCTATCCATCCTTCTGTTAATTCATGGTCGGCTAGCGGCAGCAACAGGTCCAGGAGCAGAAGCCAGACCTTCCCAGGAGTTCTGGGTCAGCTCTGGGTGGGACATGCTCAAAAAGCCTCTAAAGGGAGGCACCCAGGAGGCTTCATAATCAACTCCTTTAGGTGTGGAGCAGCAGGTCTAATCTTAAACTCCTCCTGGTTGATGAGCTCCGAGCCTCTTCTCCAACCCTGAGCTTTGCTGTCCAATGGAGGAAGTTCATTTCTGCCACTTGGATCTGTAATCTTGTACTTTTAGTCACTCCTCATGATCGTAGGTTTGGGATGGGTTGCCCGGAATAGTAACTCAAGAGCTCTGTCTTCACAGTGACAGACTGGATCAACATCCTCATTACTGCGGACTAGGCCCCATCCTTCAGTTCTTCTCCTGCTCTGTTCGACCATCACTCCTGAGCAAAACGTCTCTGCTCAAGACTAAGACTTATCGCCAATCCAGAGGGAGCATTTAGGCAGGTTCCAAATTAAGGTTTTAAAGCTACATAATTAATAACTAAACAAAAGAGGCTTCTTGATACTAATTTAATACTAACTCAGCTAAAACACAATTTTTAAATAATATTTTTTTTAAAACAGTCATATTTTGGGAAAGCAATGTGCTCCATAGATGTTTTATCATAAAATTATCTGCAAAGTCTGAAATATTGACTGAATAATAGTGGGTCACTGTTCATGCTAAAACCCTTTAAGTGGTTTTTATGTGCATTTATTCATTATTTATTTATGTGCATTCATGTGATGAGTTACAACAACATTTAATTTCCCTCTGGGATTAATAAAGTATTTTTGAAATGAATTGAATTTGCATTGGTTTTGTCACAATTCTTTATATTTCATGGCAGCTACGATTCCTCGTGTGCTTAATTCAAAACAATTGAAAATACAAATTGTGATTTACATATTTGATGGAATGCTACAATTTTTCTTGCTTTCCAATACATTTTTTTTGCAGAGGGTTGGACTACATCAGGACGTGGGGCTCCCTGCAGTGCTATTTGAATCCTGCAGTATATTTTGTTTGTCATGGAGCGGTGGTTATAGAGCTGTCACCTCTCAGCCAGGTTGCAGGTTCACTTCCCGGCCTGCAGCCTTTATGTGTGGGGTCTGTGTTCTCCCCATGTTTTGTGTGGGTTTTCTCCGGGTACTTTGGTTTCCTCTCAGACCAAAAACATGCATGTTAGGCTGATTGGTGAGTGAATATGTCTCCCTGTGATGGACTTGACCTGAGAGCTCTACAAGACATGGAAAGGGAAGGCGGTGTAGTGGTATTTGAGTAGAAAATAAGATTTTCTAATAAAAACAAGTTGGTTCAGTATTTTTAAGGTCAAATATTTCTGATGAACCTGAAGTTATGGTCAGTGGTCATTGTGACCCAGAAAGAGGGATCACAGAGAGAGCTGCAGATTGTAAAACTCTGTCAAACTGTCAGCTCCCTGTAGCTTGCAGCTGAGCAGCCTGCAGACTCACGGTACTCACACGTAACCTCACTCCTACAAAGTATGAGTAATGTTTGGAGGATCTGCCGCTCTAGATTTAATAAAATGGCAGAATGAAGGTGTGTATTCAGCTGATGCATTCGTATCTGATCTTTGATGTGTCCGTGTGTGAGGGAGCGTTTGTTGATTCTCTGCAGCATCATTTACATCAGATGCACACAAGAGTACATTCTTCAGGTACCATTCTCCTCTGTCATCACACTTCAGCATTCTTCTTGTCGCTGAGATCTGTTGGAAACCAGGCAGCTGGAATTTCAGTCTGCAAAAGAACAAAAAAAAAAACTTTATTTCTTTTTTCCTTGTGTGTTTTATCAGATATAGATATGGCCTACTACAGGTATGGACAAATACTTTTATGGCTTCAGATGACCTTTATTAGTTCCTGTGAGGAAGTTTTGAGAGTTTTCAAAGTGTTTTCCTCCAGATCAGATGACTTGAAGACACAACACGAACACTTGTTGTGCGAAGGTTAATTCAATATTCACACTTTGTTTTAGCTGTTTATTGTTTTTCTTATATAGAGTCCAACTCCTGCGTAGCTTGTGCTATGTTAGCCACATGTATCAGGTGGTTCAGCACACTTGATGGGTGTAATGAATTTAGTTTTTTTTTTTTTTTGTATTATGCTTTTCAAATGGGTGTAATGAATTTAGTTTTTTTTTTTTTTTGTATTATGCTTTTCAAAACATTCAACTTTATTTACAAATATTTTCCACATAAAAACACATCTGAGACTTTTTTTTTTATTTATTTACCCTTTATTTATACAGGTAGTCTCATTGAGCCACGAGAACTCATTTTCAAGAGATCTGATGGGGGTTAAGGGCCTTGCTCATGGGCCCAGGGTTGGGCGAATGAGGGTGGGGGCCGGTGTGGGTGCTTCACCTACCCCACCCACATTTTTGATGTTGTCGGAACTGGGGCTTGAACCGACGATCTTCCGTTCACAGGCCCACCTTCTCTAACCTCTGCGCCACCACTCCCCCAAATCTTCAGTCCCTCTAAAAGAGTCTAAAAAATGTTGTTCTTTTTCAAATTGCTTCAGCAAACTTGCTTTATTTAGTCTTCTTATGCTACTTTTAGCTTTTAGCTAGCCTTTTGCAACTTTTAGCTTTTAACTAAAACAAAAACATGTTAGTTTGCCTTCAGGCCCACACCTCAATTTTCAAAAGAGATCTGTGGTGTCAATGGGAGGTGCCTGGTTAAATATAGATTAACAGTTAATATTATTTATATTAAGCTTTATTGGTACTTTGGCTTTTAGCTACCATTGTGCTCCTCATTGTTTTTAGTTAGCCTTTGAAACTTTTACATTTTATCTACACTTTTGCTACTTTCAGCTAACATTTAGCTACTTTAAGCTAATACTAGCATTTTGCTTGATTTTTTTTTTTTTTTTTTTTTTTTTTACATAGTATTTAGCTTCTTTTAGCTTTTAGGTATGTTTTAGTCCTTTTAGCTTTTAACTGTTTGCTACTTTTTGTTTTAGCAAGCCTTTTTGATACTAAATGTATTAGCAATCATTTGCAAATTTTAGCTATTAGCTAGCATTTCACAACCTTGGTCTTTAGTGTTTTGCTTGTTTTAGTTTTCGGCTGGTGTTTTAGTTCATTTACCTAGTGTTTTATTCCATACAGCTTTTAGATAGCATTTGCAACTTTTAGAATTTAGGTAGCATTTCCTTTCTCTTAGCTAGTATTCTGCTGCTTTGACAGCTCAATTTCAGCTTCTTCATCAAGTTTCCATAAAGTAATTTGGCGCTCAGCGTTCTCACTATGGGGTGCTGTTTGTAAAGTTACACAATCAAAAT
>NC_056499.1:7984593-7995754 GCF_014905685.2 Nematolebias whitei | reverse complement strand
ATTAGATAGATAGATAGATAGATAGATAGATAGATAGATAGATAGATAGATAGATAGATAGATAGATAGATAGATAGATAGATAGATAGATAAACGTATCACTTATTGTGGATGCCACCAGGTTATATTTTTGAAGCCAGGGTGTGCACATGCAGCACATGAGGCCGTAATTTTAACACGAAAGTCCCGCCTACACGTCCTCCCAACCCTCAAACAGACTGTCACTCACAGTTTACACACTTTAACTTCACCATGTTCATATTTGAACTAACAGCAGAAATGTAAGAGTTGCGTGAACCACCAAAAATAAGCAGCTGTGAATTATTATCTGAAGCGTATTTTTATTTTTTGGTCAGAAAAAGATCCCATTTGTTGAAGTAGCACTGGCAGCAGCCACTAGGGGGAGCTCATCCAGTAAGACTTCAACTTCCATCTTCCCGTCCTCTTTATTACTGTAATATATTTCAGTGGTTGGTCCACGACTGTGGAGGACGGAATGTGACAAAATGAAATAAATAAATACATAATAATGAAATGTATCATTTAAATATTAAATGCATAATTAAATTAATTATTTGTTGAAATCAGGTCTTTCTTATAAATTAGTGCTCGAGGCTCAATGGGATTCACCAGTCTAAATGAATTTGAATGAAAAAAAAAATCATTAAATACACATCTAAATTATGCATTTCATGATTTATTTATTTAATTTTGTCACATTCAGCCAATCAGGTGTCAGAGTCTGTTCACGAGCAGCCAAAGTCCCGCCCTAAGTTTGACGAGTGAGACTGACAGTTAATATAATTCCATGGTGTTACTAGAGGTGACAAAATTAAATAAATCATTAAATAAATAATTTAAAAGGTACATTTCATTATTTAATGGTATATTTAATTATTGTATTGTAATATTTAATTGTGTATTTAGCAATTAAATGATAGGTTTAATTGTTATGTTTGTATTATGGATTTATTTATTTCATTTTGTCACATTAAAACATTAAAATATCTCACAGCAGCTTCTGGTACGCCCCCCCCCCCTAGGGTTAATGTTTACCACCAACAGTAGAGGATTTTATTTCCCCGTTACATTTTCAAGGTTAATAATTGGCCATAATTTCATATTTGCACGACTTTAAACAGCGTAACACATATTTTGCACATGCATTCACGTAATCTTATCATTCTTCCTAAAGCCTTCATGCTTACCAGGCAATGCAGTAAGGGTCAGAGGAAAGTCAGCAGCTTGCAGCTGGATGGAAGTGAGTTAATGAGGGATAAGTCTCTCTCTTTTTGAGAAACTTATTGGAAAAACATTCTGGGAGGTGGTTACTTATTTGGAGTTCCCTGCATGGCTGGACATGCACCCACCAGCAGCTCTTTCTCTGCGTCAGTTGAGTTAGCTGCCTTGTTTAATTGTGCTAACGGAAGCTGTTCCTCCTTTTGTTCTGAATGTCTGTAGTAGTTTGGAGGGATGCCGCCACCTGACCTGCTTTTCTTGACACCTCTCCATCAGAGACGTAATGGTGGGCCGGGTCGTGTCCCCAGTAAACTGTGTTGAGTCACGCTGATCCTGCCACTCATGGTGCTGCCTGCCTGCAGACAAAGCAGATGTGGCACCATCTATTTATTCCAATTTAAAGCCAGTCTTCATTTTAAATAAACTGGGATTTTCAAGAATAACAAACCGATATTATTAGCTTTACGCATATATTGCTGTTCTCCTAATCGAGGATGCCAACACCTGAATACTTACCAATCTGAAGCCCGTTTCACAAACTGCTCTGAACTGAATTTAATACCTTTTAGTTATTTTTGAAAGAAAGAAGTTCTAACGAACCCTTCGCTTCTAACCTTTATTTCAAAAGTTGCATTCTTTGAAGGAATGCTTGTCGCCCGTCGCCTTAAATGCCAAAGTTTTACACAAAAACCCACGAGCTCTGTTAGCACCCAAAGTATGTGATGCAGATACGCCTCAGCAAGAACGTCATCGAATTTTAGCTTATCGTCTGTACATCCGACTGAGTGACAGGCGTTTTTCTGTTGGCTAAAGCCAAACCGCCGAGGTGGCCATCTTGAATCAGATTTACATGTAGCTGTATGATTACCTGATTACTTTTGAGAGTTTCATTAAAATCCATTCCGTTTTTTATGAGATATTTTAAAAACGAACAAGGAAGTCAATTAAAGTTTATCATGACCGAAATATTAATATTGTTAGATTATCTCGAGTAAAAAAAAAACTAAACCAGCTGTTTATATGAAGCAACAGTAAAATTACCATTTTACATTTTTTTTTTTAAGTATTGGTTTAATTGTTTTTTTTATTGTCTTGCAGTCGTTCTGGGTTTTTTTTTTTTTTTCACATAATGGAGAAAATAAATAAATAAGCACGCTGAGAACAAAGCAAGAAAAAGCGCCTGCATGGTGGACATATGGCAGCTCTGTGGGCCTGGGGCATCATGGGGGATGGAGGCACTGTGTGCTTTAATATGACCATACATGTGTGTTGGGGTGGCTCTATGAGAAAGTTGGGGAAGGATTAATTATAATCCTAAGTGGGGTATGTGACAAAAAGGGGGACCGAACACCGGCTCAGTGATTCTACAATAAAAAGGCCATTTTTAGGTTTAGATTCTTTGGCTTTTCACTTCTGGTTTTCATAAACGTGCATGCATGAGTACTGTCAGAACCTTTATAAGTCAGTACATGTACTGTTTGATGTCTGAACACTTAAATAAGTACTACACTAAGCAATGTGAGCTCTACAGGCCTCAGTTTATTGGGGTAAGTTTATGTTAATGTGTGTATTGGACGTGCGTCCGCGGTGGAGGGATTCCTGGTTTACGAGAACTTCCCGCCTCGTGCTGAAAACATCAGCGAGGAGCATTTCCACGTGCAGAAATCAGGTCTTCGCAAAACGTCAGCGTTTTAAAGGTGAGAAAGAAAGTGAAACAAATAAGAGAGGTGCAAGTCTGACTCATCTACAAAAATGTCCCTGGATCAGGTTGCCCTTTTGCAAAAAAAAAAAAAAAAAAAAAGAGTGTTTTAGGTGAGCTGACAACTTGGGATTTTTTTATTTCAGTTTATTTTTTTACATTTTAGCCAGTTACGTCTCCTTTTATCTTTCAGTGAGCCTTTTGTTCTGTTTGGCTCATAGCTAACTTAACGATGATTTTAGCTACTTTAGGTTTTGGCTACCTACTTTTAGCTTCTAGCCAAACCTTTGCTCTGTGTGGCTCCTTTTTAGCTTTTAGCTATCGTTCTCCTTCTTTTAGCTTTAACAACTCAGTTTCAGCCTCTTCAGCAAACGTCAGCAAATAACTTTCTGCATTTGTGCAAAAAATGTATTTTGTTGTTGTTTGCATTGAACTGTCCTTTTTTCCCCTCTCTTCTTGGTCGCCACAGAGGAACGTAAATGGCTCGGGAGGATGATCTGTCACAGCCCTTTAGATTCTGTCGCAGCTAAACAAACACTGACAGGCCGAAACAAAAGAAACACAAAGACTCTCCGCAGCCGGAGTGAAATAACGTTAACGTTAATTAAGCTACCCATTAGTTTATAAGGTGTTGAGTCATGCTTTTGTTTGGGCCAGTTCAGTTGTAACATTTCTGGAATGTGTTTATGGAGCCTCTGTGGAGTCGTTATCAGTTTTAGACACTTCTGAGTCACTGTGGCGAAACACTGGTGGGGGGGGGGGGGGGGGGGATTTAGTGAAGTCAGTTTGTAAACACGCAGATAAAAGTGGTTTATCATTTAGGTCCACACTGTTTTTGCTGCTGTTCACGTGTCTTCACCAGTTAGACCGCGGGTGACAAATACCTTGAGCTGCTATTTCCAGTTGTTGCTCCTTGGAGAAGTGGTGTTAGCATCTGCCTGCCACACAAGAATCCTCATTCCTCACGACTGTAAAGCTGCATTAAAATAGTGGGGGTTTTTTAATCTGACATTCAGAAAACATGCATGTGTAGCAATCTGTAAGTTGGAGTTAAAGAAAAATGTGGTATTTCAAGCTGTCAGCGCCTTTATCTGCTGGTTTTTGATGCTATCCACTGCAGACTTGCCTCTCTTCATAACTCTTAGCTCACTGCTTGTGCTTTTGTTGTACCACCTTTGTACCTGATAAACCTGTTATCCGTTCAGCTATATTGAATAATGCACGTGTCAAACTCAAGGCCCGCGAGCCAAATCTGGCCCATGTTAAACTCTTATCTGGCTCCCCAAGAGATTTCAAATGCATTTTTTTTATTTAAATCCCATTTTGCTTTAAAAAAAAAAAAAAAAAAAGATAAATACTTGATTTGACGCAGACTTCTCATGACAGTTGGCAAATTTTGAAGCCAGAATAAAGTAACATTTTCAGTAAACTCCGATTCTGATGTGCAAAGAACGTCAAATGAGACCAATAAAACTCGTGTTGATGAACCTGCAACCAAAAAAAAAGATAGACTTGAGGTAATGCATCAACTGTAATTGGACCGAGGCTTGAACCAAGTTTGTAATTTTGCCCCCCTTTCTTTAACTGCAGTTGACCCTCTCCTGGACTGGCAGCAGTTTGTCAGATTAGTAGAACATGTAGTTTATTGTGTTTGATTTAGTTAGTGTCAACTATTTCCATAATGGTTTATTGCACTGGCTGTGTGTTCAGGACTTATTGGCGACTCAAAAACGAGAGAAAATATAAAATTTTTAGTTGCAGCCTCACTGCAGATGCCGAGTGTTTGTGACCAAACAATCAGGAAGATGTGCATCCTTGTTTTCCCAGAGAGTTTTTTTTAAATGCAGCTAGATGGGTCACAAACACCCGCAACTAAACTAAGATGGATTCGAGACAGGTTAGGCACAATTGCAAACCAAGGTCTCTGTGCCTGAATATAAGTCAAACAGCAGATAAACCAGCTGCTCTGGCAAAAGTTCAGCCGTATTAAGAGTTTGTTGGTGATGAAAACGATGCCTGCAACATGTCAGTGACCTTATCAGCTTTAAATCAACACAAAATGATGGTTGATGTTGATGTGCGGAACAACAACAACCTGAAGCAACAGAATGAGAGGAACTATGTAGAGAGCAGATGCACAATGGGTGACAAAAGCCTGCAGTTCATTCCAGTTTTGTAACTTGAACATTTTCAGGAGGAATTTACAGATGGTGCTAAAATTAAAGCTACAAGATTACTGTGAGGTAGATACAGTAGTCCAAGTTCAAGTTCAAGTTTAAAGACATTAACCTTTATATTAAGGCTTTAGAAACCCTTTCAACACTCTTGGAATGTTCTAAACTCTTCAAACCTACATCATTTTAACGGTTACTAAATTTTACTTATAGCTCTGCAGAACAGCAACAGCTCTGGTTCTGGTCCAACCCTGTTTTATTCCGACTCGGTTTGTTTCTGCAGACCTATCCTGCAGCAATGAAGCCCCCCAAATCAGTCCTCTAAACTCTTAAACCTACTAATTGAAACAACATATAGTACTTATATGTGCAGGAGCTACAAAATTTTACTTACCAGGCTCTGCAGTACAGGAGCAGCTCGGTTCCGGTTCGACCCGATAGATGAAAAATGTCCTGGTACAGTACGACTGAAGTCCACCGCTCCATCCAGCTTGATGTGCAGGTGCTGATGCCCAGGATTTAATCCACCACCTCTGGCCCGGTCCGGACCAGCACCTTGTGACCAGAACCTGACTGAACCCTGCAACCGTCTGTCATCTGCAGCTCTCAGGATTCGGGTCATACTGATTCTGGATCAGCTGCAGCCCAGCTGCTCAGCAGTGGATACAACTTGAAGGACGAGTTCAGCTTCATGATTATTTGTGACTTTCCTGCCAGTTCTGTGAGCAACAGAACTTACAGAACTTCTGACGTTGCTGCAAAACTTTCCCTCCATTTGTAGAAAGCAGTGGTTGAAAGAGCAGTGTTCATTTACAGGAAGTGAACTGATGGCTTCTGGGTAACGTAGTTCTTTAGACTGACAAAAACAGTGAAGGCTTAATGAAAGAAAACTACAAAATGGCAGCACATTTTTTTATTTTTTGAAAATATGTGAATGTACATTACTTTAAAATAAAACGCGATAGAGCGAGTCCGCAATAAACGAACCGTGAAGTAGCTGCAGTATTTTTTCCAAATACCGGTATGGAAAATTCTGAAATGTAGGCACACAGTAAATGTAAACAAAGTACTTTTATTCACATATCATGATTTTAAATCAAATCAATACATCAAAACTGTCAAACTTCTTTACCTCTTCCATGGGCATTCGCTGTTGTTTGCTTGATTTCAGTCACTTCAGCTGTAAACAAACGCACTTGCAGCCATTCACAATTTAGCCTAAACTATTTTACTACAATAAGATTGGAACCATTTGCATGATAAAAATACTGTGCATATTTTGTTTCTTTATCATATTTGGTCTGATCTTTATGACATTGCACTGAAAGCCTTTAAAAATGTCTAAAAACGTCTTCACCATTCATGTGTGAAAGTGATCTGCAGAGCAAGCAGCTGCTGCAGGAGGTTGGGAAATACCTCAAACATATGAACCCCTGCAGGTTCTTCCTGAAAAGTTAGATTTCAGTTTTTCTCGTCTTCCTCTTTCCCTCCGCCTGCTACAGTTCTGTAGAGTTCAAATAGTAAAATCTATTTGTTTTTCTCTTTGACTCGCCCCCCACCTGTCACTCAGCCTGTTCTGTCCTTGCCCAGTCTCTGCCAGCTTAAAAGAGCCATGGGTCACTTCATTTCATGTATAAATAATTTACCAGGAGCAACACAGCCAGCTTGGGGAGGCTGTCCTAAACAAGAGGCAGCTTTGATTTAGCTTTGTTTGTCACCAAAGGCAGCGTCAAGGTTATCTTTCCCCAGTAGACATTCCTCTGCAGCCACGCTGGCTGGCACTAAAACGATTTTATATTCCAGACACACAAATATTGCATTAGTATGTGATTTTTAAACTAAAACAGAGCAGTGGTTTTACTGTGACTTTGTCTAAAATCAAATTAAGAAGGTTCTCGACAACGTGAAATAAAGTAAATTCTCGTCAAGTAGAGCAGAGATTATAATCCCACTTGGAGTAGAGTTTACTCCAAAGAACAGTTTACAACGCAGACAGGAGGAATTAACTTTTTTTTTGTCATTTTTTTCATGCCAGCTACAGAACTCAGAGGTATCACTGGAGACCTGTCCAGGGTGTACCCCACCTCTTGCACAGTGGTGGCTGGATATGGGCACCAGTGACCCTCCTCCACCTGAAAAGGAAGAAGCAGGTAAAAGATAATGAGCTCTGAGATCACCAAACTGGACCTCCCCATCCGCTGACTGCACTGAGAAATTCTGTCCATAAAAGTTATGAACAGAATCTCTGACCATGAGCAGCTTACTGCCAGCAACGCAAACCATACTCTTGCACTGCTTGCATAGGGACTGAGTGGCCTGTAGCAACAGATCCCCCAATCCCAAATTTACAGAGAAACCCCCACAGGGTACTTGTCTCATTTTAAAAATATAAACAGGAAGAACCACTGCATGATCAAAGATAATGCACTTCATGCAGCATGTTTTCTACCTCTGCATTCAGAGCTGCTTCCAAAGGGTGGAAGACTGAAACAAAGAGGAGCAATAAGGAGTCCAGATCAGAGCGGTTAAAGCCATGCTCACTTACGGTATGATCCACCTCACTAGAAGGATGAGTCAAGCAGATGGATGACAGCTCAGCTTTCACTTTGTTTCTGTCCTGCAAATGCTGCAGTATTGAACTGATGCTGATACGACACCAGTCCCTGAAAATCTCAGCAATGGTTGGGCCAAAACGAAAACTGAGATAGCATCTGCAGTGACACTTTCTTTATCCTGAGATGTCAGGGTCTAAACCAGTGGTGTAGTCTATGCGATATGCGGACATATGGAGCATACTCACTAGAAAAGCTTGGGAATTGCAGTATACCCACTTAAAAGTGCCCAATGATACGAGCCAATGTCATCTATCATTGGCAATGATAGTTTACATTGGCTCGTGTCATTGTCAACACATTTGGAACATTTTATAGACACATTAACAGGTCTATCTTGTAAATGAGTCCTTGAGGCTCAATGGGAACTAACCTGTATAAATAAAGGTTGAATGAACACTGAATTGGTTCAACCTGTTTTTGTGTACAATTAATACTTCTGTACTTACTACTTAATACTTGAACATGTTTTGCTTTGATACTGTTTTATAAATTACATAACCTGTTTTTAATACAAAGCCAACAGTTGTACAACGTTTGTTGTACATTTATTCAAATAAAAGCATCAGAGAAATATTGAAATGTTCATTACACTTAAAAGTCCAAATAAATGGACGATTACATTGTACTAACCGGTGAACTTTGGTTTCTAAGCACTGTATACCCACTACAAAAATGCGTTGTAACTCATTATCCTCGTTTCATTAAGAAATGTTATAGATACTGATGGTTGTAGGCAGAAAGGGTCTCTTTTAAAGGTCACAGCAGATCTGAAGAAACTGGCTGCAGATGCTGTCCGATCCATCCACCCAGACTCGGCTGACCTCTTGGTTCCCCTGGGCTGCAGGACCACCTGAATGCTGGGCTGAACTCCTCCCAGAAGGATGGCCACTCCTCCCAGCAGCCTGCTGAGCTCCTCATCGCTGCGGACAGCCAGCTGCAGGTGTCAAGGGACAATCCCGGTCCTTCTACTGTCACGAGCCACATTCCCTCTCAGTTCCAGGATCTCAGTGGTCAGGCACTCAAGCACAGCCGGCAGGGAGACGGGAATGCATCCACGGCACCTTCTTTTCAACTCATTTGAGATTTGTGGCTGTAGCTGAGATATTATTTAAGCATTTGAGATGTTAATCAGCTGCTCACAGTTGTAATAAAACCACCTTGTTGTTATGGTTATGAATCATAACAAATGTCCAAAACTTGAAAATAAAGTTTCAGTAAAAATCCTTCCAGCAGTACAGCATCTGATACCAGAAGAAACAATCATCCAAAAAAAGGTGATTTACATCCAGAAAAATAGGAATTAAAGTTTCCAAAGGTAACAAGAGTTACTCCAGCATGCAGCCGCCCCGAGCGGAGCGACTCTAGAACCCACTAAAGTCAACTTGAGAAACAATGTGAATCTTAAAACCTTCAAAATAACATTGTGTGCGTGCAGTCTCGTGCATTATTAGAATGTGCTAGGAAGGACTCTCAGTTACCACCACACAACGATTCACAAGATATTTTGGCAACAAATACATGGACACACAGATACAGGCCTTTTGGTGGCGACAGTCAAAAACCTCTGATGTCGTGTGTGCGTAACGTTATCTTTCAGTTTCGTCTTTCCACTTATGGAGATAACAACCGTAGAGGGCATGAGAGCAGCAGTAAAGACTCGTCTGACAGAAAAGTCATCTGGTCTGACTCGTTCCATCTACTCAGTGGGTTGAGGAGATAATCAGAGTCAGGTGGTAAAATTACTTCAACAGCTGATTGCTGCTTCTTATTCAAACAGGAGGGTGGAGGAGAAGTACAGACAGGAAAAACACCAGCTGAAAACAAACACCGCTCTTTTGGACTCAGACATGCTTTCATTAACATGGCCGTACACAAACTTCCTCTCTCTAAAACGTTCAAAGCAGATGCACAAAGTGACCGACGCATGAAAAGATCAGCAAAACGTTTCCCATAGATTCACTTCTCGTTTTAAAATATGCTGAGGAAAGCTAAATGTTTCGGTTGAAGTCCCTGTGTTGTTTTCGGTCTGACATCTCTTCTCTCATCCGAACCTAAAAATCTTTAAATTAGGCTCTTTATCTCTCTATTTGTCTTGCTTTCTGGCTGGGCTTCACCCCACCCCCACCCCTGAACCCATCGATCTGGGCCTGTAAGTGTGCTAATGCTGTCATTGTATCAGCGAGACCAGAAGCCTCTTAGACAGAGCCCGGTTGTGGTACGGATCGATATTGATCCACCGGGTAGGTCTAATGGATGCTGAGAGTCCAAGTGATTCCTCTTTGTCTGTAACTCCACACACACACACCACACACACACACACCACACACACACACACCACACACACACACACACACACACACAGCTTTCTGTTCTGACTCTGCTGATGCAGCTGCTACACGCAGCAAGTGCTTTATGGGGAGTATGTTTGTGAGACGGGGTGGAATCTGCACGTCAAGCTGCACCTAGAGCCTTGGCTACCAAGAATTACAGCTTATTGATAGAACAATCGGATGCAGGACGAGAAACTGCTTATTTGATTATTGCCCGCCACAACAAGGTGAAGGCGGACAATTATGTTTTTGGTCCGTGTCTGTGTCCATGTGTCCGATTTTACCAAAATATCTCAGGAACCATTGGGCAACTTTTATTAAAATGATTAGAAAGTGATCATTATGTACAACTTGCTGTCTTTTGGAGCCAACCTATTTCAAGATGGCCACCTCAGCCAGTTGAGATTAAAGAAAACCAACCTGTAAATCAGTCAATTGGACAATATTTTTTAATTGAAAGTTGCTGAGGCGTACACTCAACACATAGTCTGAGCTCTATGAAATCAGATGTTTATTTAAAATCTTGCCATTACCGGTAACTGTTAGTCAACTGTTTGTCTGTTAGCAAAATATCTCTTGACTCACTGAATACATTTTAATAACGTTTTTAAAGAAGCAATCATCCGATGTTCATCTACAACTGATTAATTTGTGAAGTTGACCCACATCAAGATGGCTGCCACAGCCAACTGATCTTATGCGGCATAGTAATGGCTATGATTTAGTCAATTTTACAATTATTAAGCTGAAATTTGATGTGGTAGTAGCTGAGGGTCATCCACAACACATATGTTGAGAGTGACATCTTGCAATATCTTTGCGTAAAGTTATTTTAGGGTTTGACCGTGAGGGCTATAATTCTGTTATTTCTGTCATAGGAGGATTTTTGTCGAAAACCCCAGCAGGAAAGGTGACCGTCAATACAGTAGTCCTTCGTTTATCGCGGGGGATCCATACCCTGAACACCTGCGATAAGTGGAAAAACTGTAAAGTAGGAATAGTAGTACAAGTAGTAAACTTACTACTTGTAGTAGTTTATTTATATATATGTTTATCCATATATATATATTTTTTTTTTTTTTTTTTTTTTTTTTTTTTTTTTTT
>NC_056499.1:7981625-7984193 GCF_014905685.2 Nematolebias whitei | reverse complement strand
TTAAACTCTTCCCACATTCTTGCAATATTCTAAACAATGTTTCTAAATACTCTAAAAGACAGAATGTCATGATTTCAGCTCCTTGCCTCCACTGCTCTTTGCCAGCTGCAAGAGCTCTTGGCCACGCCCACTTCTCCGCTCTGCATGCAGATCAGCTGATCAGCTGCAGCAGGAAATTTATCCTGCAGTACAAAGCCGCAGGCTAAAGCTTTTTCTGCATCGCTGGGCTGCACAAATGTTGCAGCAGGTGCTAAATAATTAAAAATAACTTATTTTAAATGAAAATTCCATGCTGATCGTGCGGCTCATCCATCAATCAGCCAATTGTGTTTCATGTCTAATCTTATTTTGAAAAACTGCGATAGAGTGAATCGGCAATAAACGAACCGCGAAGTGGCGAGGGGACTACTGTATATGCTTAAGGCATGCTGGGACTTTCATTTATCAAAAGTTTAGGTTTCACTAAGAAAAATTGTTTTAAATATTGCTTCAAATAAGCTTGAAAAGCTTTATAAGCTATAATCAAAACACTTTTCTTATTAATTAATAGAAGTTTGTTGATGAAATTTAATATCACAGAATAAATATGTTGCAGTGGAACAGAAAATATATAATTCCACAAGTTCAGTAATTTCAGAGGTATTATGCAGAATTAGATATTATCGTAGCGTTTCTACTGTCAGTTTTGTCCTCGTCTTTCCATTTGCGTAAGTGCGGTGGTTACTGATCATTTTCTTGGCTTAAACAAATAAACGTGAAGGACCTAATCTGGTACATGCAGTTAAAAATTAAGCTATGACTGGGAGAAAATTGGGAGAGTGTTGCTCAAAATTATTTCCCACAACGTTTCTTTTTTTTTTTTTTTGAGTGTGCAAGTTTTTATTACATTGTACTTTTCTATAAAGGTTGCTGAAAATGAGTATTTTTAACTAATATGATCTGATTTTCATGCGCTGCAGCAGTCGAGAGATGTTAAAAATCCCAAACCAAGTTTTCAAAGAAATCAATTCAAAAACAGCCATTTCTGACCATTTTCTTTGATTTTTATGCCCAGAAGGAGAGAATAAAGATCTCATATTTCTGTGCCTCAGAAATTTCATCACGCCATAACGTTTGAATTTAGTTTGCCCCTCAGAAAGTTCTGTGTGGTGTATCTTAAAGCCTGCAGGCTGGTCCTCACACAAAGACACGGGGGCTGAGAAACAGTCCGAGCGTTGTGCAGGAGCTTGCATATAGAGCACGTCGTGTCAGGGTAACCAGGCAGTGCAGCTGGCCTTTTACAAACACGCAACTTTAAGGCAGTGTGTAAATCAAGATCCAAAAGACAAGGACCCTGTTCTCCTACACAAACGCACGCACAGATGAGCTCGAGAAAACCAAGGCAAGTCAAGCAATAACATCTAAATAATGAGCTTCCAACGTTATTTCAGTGACGGCTAGAACAAATAAAAGCCTTTACAAACCTAACTTTAAATGGATTATTGATGTTTTCACTAAAACACAAGATTCTGTCAATAATGTGAACCTTTAGAGTTAAACTGTTATCTTTGGGTTTTGAAACTGGTCTAAAATTGACCAGTGTTATAGAATTAAAGGTATTTATTTCAAAGTGTGATGTCAAACATAAAACGTTATCCTGAACTCCATCAAGTGGAGCAGTTTCAAACAGTGTACTCCAGTAGTTTTCCTGTAATACTGAATTAAATTCTGAAATGAGGGTACGCGTTCGATGTCAACAAAACACTCGGCTGACGCTGAAGCTCGAGTCACCTGATTGAATGATCCACATTTAGCCGGCTGAGGTCTGTGCAGGTAAAGCAAATATGGTGGAATCAGACAAGCGCAGAACCTCAGAGACGTTTAGTTGGAAATAAAAGAACCGGCTGTTAAACGCAACAGAAAAGCAAAAGCACGTGGAAGACAACTGTCGTGAATGAACTTCGGGGATCGAGCAGAGCGTTGCAGCGCAGTAAAGGCAGAGCTCGGCGTTCAAACACTTGCAGGACTTCAGATAGACTTTAAACTTTAACGTTAGCTACATTTTCAGTCACTTTAACTATTTCCGTAGGTAAACACGGGATTGTTACAATTTTAACTTACAGTTAATCAAATTAGGGACACATCAACTGTTAATATCATGTAAAATATGCACAAATTAAGTTTGTTACTTCATGATTTTTTTTTTTTGTTCGATCCACCAAACTGTAACAAGTATCTTTAAAGCGCCTTCCTAATTAAACATGCTGCACCGCTTCATTAAAACAATCTCTGAGACATGGATCTGCTAATGTTGGAAGCTTGTCAAAGATTTTAACATAAACCACTGTCGGAGCAGCAACTTGTCAATGCAATCTGCAGGAAATAAAACACAGAACGTTTCTACAAGCAATAAGAAGAATGTTCCAGAAATTCTCTCTACATCATAAATTTGCTATGAGGAAGTATATTATTCCCAGTAAATCTTTGTAAAAGAGATTAATAATCTCAACGGATTTATTTCCTGGTAAACTAAAGGTTTAAGTAAAATTTTAAAAAGTTTAAACGTGGTTGGACCCATTAAAAGCTGCA
>NC_056499.1:7941527-7981615 GCF_014905685.2 Nematolebias whitei | reverse complement strand
TCACCATCAAATGCGCTGATGCCGACGCGGTGGAGCAGTGGTTAGAGCTGCTGCCTTTCAGCAAGAAGGTTGCAGTGTTGCTTCCTGATCTGGGGCCTTTGCATGTTCTTTCTGTGCAGAACCCCTTTTCTCCAGGTTTTCCGATCTCCTCCCACGGACCAGAAACATGTAAAACATGTTAGTTAGCTTCACTGGCAACTCTAAATTGTCCCTATAGGTGTGGGAGTGAGTGGCTGTTTGTCTTTATCTGTCCCTGTCATGGACATACGATGTGTCCAGAGTGTATCTCACCTTCCATAACAGTGACTGATGGAGAAAGGCTCCCCTGATCCCAAAATAAAAAAAGTGGGTGAAGAAAACGAGATGAATGGACGCCCTGCTTATGTTTCACTCCATCACACATATGAACACACCCCTCTCCACTTTGTATAGCTAACAGTTAAAGACAAAACCTTTTTTTAGCTTTTCTCTGTTAATATCTGTTCTCTAAGCAGGACAAAGTCCGGCTAGTGGGGCATTAATGGGAGCAGCAGGTGTGTCAACATCAAGCAAGAGGCCTTAAATGTAAAAACGATGGTTGTCGTCTACGACGGGCTGCGAGTGTCTGAAAATATCCTCAGCCAGAAGAGATTTTTTTTCTGCGCAGCATCAAAGCCTTTGATCCCATAGCCCCCCCTCTTTTCTTTTCCCTGCACACATTCCTACCCTTCCCCCTTCCTTGAGTTCCCCCTGTCAGTATGGATCTGCAAAATGTTAGCTGGGCGTCATAGCATCAAGCCTCAGCAACAAAACACGAGACGTGACAAATAATCAGATTGCTCCTGAAAACGCATTCATTTCTCTGGGTTTGGTGCAACTGTTTGGTTTGTCTGCAGAACTTTCTGACAACTAGTTAAGTGGTTCCATGTCTGTGTAGACAGGATTAATCGATTTTAAGGTATAGTTTTGATATTTTGAATTGGGGTTATTTGCAGTAACGTATTTTTCACTGTATAAGTCAGTTTTTTTGCATAATTTGCATGCCCTGCGACTTATACGCCCAAGTGACGTTGGCTGAGATATGACTGTTTTCATTCATTCTGACTGAAAATGTTGAACAGTACCATTTTCAGCTGCTAGATGGCATTTAAGTTGAATGGCATGCCGTCGTATCATGTAATAGTTAAAAGTGGCTATTAATTACACAATCGGCTTGCCATATACTGCACCTTCATCCAGCTCACCTGGAGCAATCGTCAAATCAGCTTCATTTCTCTGCGCCGCCCTGGCGAAATGCAGCTAATTTGACCATTGAAGTGCATTTATTAAGTAAAAATTCAACTGAGACACATAAATTTGAGCAAACAAATAATTGTTTTTAGGTGTTTATCTTGTTAAATTTCAAAGAAATGAGCAGCGACTCGTCCCTCTGCGCGTTCCTACTACCGCGTACCAGTTTTTGAAATGCAGCTGATTTGACCGTCAAAGTAAATTTATTAAGCAAAAGTTAGACTGAGACACACCTTTACTATAATTTTGAGCAAACAAATAATTGTTTTTAAGTGTTAATCTTGTTAAATTCTTGTTAAAGTCCTCCCATGCATGCTCCCACGGCCTCCATTTGGCAGCCACTTGATTTTTGACACAACACCGGCCCACATTTCTGGGTTATCAGCGGTGATGCGTAACAAATGCGACGCGTCAGCGGTGACACATAATAGATGCGACGTATTTATGTTTTTTCCACTTTATTAGACATATTTGGGCTGATGCGACTTATAGGGCGGTGCGACGTGTACGGCAGAAAATACGGTACTTCTGACTAGTCAGGATCTTAGCTGCAGCAGAAAGCAATCACAGCCATTTTTAGTTTTAATAAATCCGTAATATTCTGATGGGTGAGTCAAACTAATAACATCAACGCAGAGGAGGATCCAAATATTTTCAACATCTAAAACATCGCAAATATATTTTTGTGTAGGTAAAAGGAAATTAAAACCTTTTGTTGTAAAACAAACCAAAGCATTATCTAGAGTTGCAACTGATGATGAGAATGCATAAAAAGAAGCTCACTTGGACTACAACGTTTTTTTTATTCTCTATTCTGAACAATCAATTCAAAATTAACAGTTCTTACAGATACCAGTATTATAAAAGGCCAAAACATTTCAGTCATGTTGCTTTAAACAACAGAAAGAACAAATGGAGCCCTACACCCAGTAATATGCTAATGATGAATGCTTCTCCATTGACAGATCGTAGTACTTACCGGCCTAAAACACACAGATTTATTTATTCAGTAATTAGTACCATGTTTGTTGATGGGTATTTTTGACGAGCTGTCCACTATAAGAATCTGCCTGGATTAAAATTACCAACTCATGTCTCTTTTCTGCTCTTTAATCTCATTCACTACCTGCCTCTGTCTGTCAACGTTCATCACGTGGTCGTATCATTTTTTTGGTTACTCGAGGAAACTTTTCCTGAGCCACCACAGAAAGACAGTGCAGTGGTTAAAGCGTGTCAGAAAGCCTGGCTGTTGTTTGGGATAACTTGGAGGCTTTCATCATCGAGGACCAGGATTGAATTCACAGTGATGCAAAGGATGGCTTCCTTTCAGACTGCCTGAGTGACCTCAGTGCTGAGACTCTCCACCATGTCTGCGACCGCATCAGGAACTTTCTGGACGTCCTCACACAAGTCCTTTTTCAGTTCAAACTCACTCAGCTCTTTAACGGACATCTCCTCTAGATTTTCATTCCCGTTAACACATTCGTCTCAGTGTGCGGCCGGCCCAGCTATATTATCACTGCACTGCCCGTTCACTGCTGGAACGGCTTCTGCCATGTTCTCTGGGACAGACGGGCTCTCTAAATCTCCATTTTCCAACTTGGTTTCCACCTTGTTCTCTGGGCACGCTACCTCCTCCAAGGCTACTTTATCAGACTCAACAGTCATGCTGCTGGTGGAAACGGACTGTGAGATGATGACTTCAGGGGCAGGTTCTGCTGCTTCAGTTGGTGGTGGTTCCTCTGCAGGATGAGCTTCACTGAAGACATGTTGAGCTGAAGCATCCAAGGCGTCAGATGATTCTGCCTCAGTAGTGTCAGATGCAGCCAGGGTTGGTTGTGGTTCGGTTTCTTCTACTTGTTCAGGCTCTGGTGACTGTTCTACCTCTGGTCCTGTGGGTTGTTCTGGTTCAGGTTCTGGCTCAGTTGTCTCCACATACTCTGGTTGTTCTGGTTCTGTCATTTGCTCTTGTTGCACTTTAACTTCTGGTACCTCCACAGTTTCTGCTGCCTGACCCCCAACTTGCTTGGTCTCTGGTCTGGGTTCTGATTCCATCTCTCCTGCAGGCTCAGCTTCTGAGACAGTGGTAGGAACAACTTTTTCTTCCACAGTGGCTTCTGACACAGTAACGTGCTCCTGGGTGGGATCTGGCTCTGCCTCTGTGCTGGCCAGAACATGTGGTTCTGCCACAGATGCAGGAGGCTCTTCGGGCACAACTGTAGACTCAGTTTCAGCCTCAACTTGCACTGGTTCTTCTGATGCTGGAGCAGATGCACTTTCTGTGACTGTCGTAGCCATTGACAGCTCTGCAGTTGGCTCCTCTACTTTGGGTTCTGGCTTCTCTGGTTCTGCTTGAGCTGTTGATGCAGCAGGTTCTTCTATGGGAGATGGTTTATTGGATTCGACTGGAGATGCTTCACCGACAGCTGATTTCTGCTCTGGAGCAACTTCCTCTGTAGCTACAGGTACCGGTTCTTCTGGAAGAGCAGATTTTGGATGTTCTGGAGCTTTTTCTGCTACTGTAGCTTTTTCCTCTACAACCAGAGGCTTTTCCTCTGCAAGTGGAGCTGCTTCCACAGCCTTTTCCTTCTCAGCAGGAGCTGCTTGTTCTGCTGCAGCCTGTTCCTTTGCCACTGGTGCAGCTTCCTTGGCTTCTGATTTTTGTTCAGGAGCAGCCTCTTCTTTAGCTGCAGGAGCTTTCTCATCTGAAGGTGCTTTCGGCTCCTCTGAAGCTACAGCAGCTTCAGCTACTGCTGACACAACAGTCTCCTCAACGACACCGTTGTTCCCAGGCGTCGACTCGGCTCCCGTGGATGGGGCTCCATCTTCCACTTTAGCGGCATTTGTTGCTGGGGTCTCATCGTTTTTGCTTTTGGGATCGCTAACGTCATATCCTTTCTTTTTCTTGCTCAGTTTGGCTCCCATGATGGCTCCTAGAAAAGTAAAAAGAGACATTGTGTATGTTTTCTTTTCTTTTTACATATAAATCTACAGCTCAGGAACAAATTAAGAAACCACTTAATGTTTCCAAATTTAGCATCTCCACAAGCGTGACATTCATTCCATTCTAATGTTTGTTGAAATCCAACACAAGCACACCTCATTCTACTTGAAGTGCTGATAAGGCGATCACTGAACCAAATCTTATTTAATGAGGAAATGTATAAAAACCACTGCTTTGGTCATAAACCTCTCACAATAGGTAGGCTGGATGGCAGTAATAGGGCTAGTAGTACCTCCAAAGGAATTGGAATAATAAAAAACAAACCTAAAATGTGGAAAAGGAAAAGTTTGAGCGAGAAGGGTCTAATTTCAGCGTTACTGGAAGAGGGATGAGTCTCAATAGGGTGCAGGTGTGGATGAAGGACCACCAAATCAAGACCCTGTCATGCCCAGCCTGATCTCCAGGCCTGAAACACATTGAATTCCTCTGACTTGAAGAAGATGGATGGTAGTTAGCCATCAAACACAGCTGAGCTGATTTTTGTGCCACCAAGACAAAAAGTCACCCAACAGTAATGTGACAGACTGGAGAACATGTCAAGATGCATGAAAGCTGTCATAAAAATTATCTTCTTAAGTTAAACCTTTGCCTTGCATCTTTTTCTTCTGGTACATCCAGAGCTTCTGCTGCTTGGTCTTCATCTTACTTGGGTTATGCTTTTTCATATTTTAGGTCTGAAAACATTTCTGTTATTCTAACCATTTCTTGTTTCTGAAAATAAATGCTCTGACTGGCAACATTTTTATTTGAAATTTAGAAGAGATGTTGTCAATTCATTAGATAATAAAACAAATGTTATTTGTATTCAAATACATACATATAAATAGTAAAATTAGAGAAAATCAGAAAAAAAAAAGATAATTTTTCAGTGGTCTTTTGATTAGATCCTATAAACTATGTGTGAAACAATGAGCCATTATGGCACATACGTTGGTTAAAGTTTAAATCAGTGGACAATAGGTATAAAATAGGTAAATTTCTTTTGGTTTCAGTGAAAGTAAATATGCATCTGTAAATGGTTCCGACTGGTTCACACACATCTGCTGGATTAAATAAAAGAGCTTGTTGCATGTTTATCTAAAACGATAGTTCCTTCAAATGTAGAGTATCCAGTTCAGTAGAGAAGTATTTTGTCTGTGACAGAACAAGAAGTTGGACTGGGAAACTGCTTTTTGCCCCAAACAGTTTGTCTGGAAAACAACCGTTAGTGCCTGGGAACCTTGCTGAGGTCAGACAGCCCTAAAGTCTCTCTGCTCCTTCAGGAATGTCTGGTGAGGCTCGATGCCAAATGATCCCACAAGTCCAACGTGAACGTCCATACTGTACACGCAGAACTGTACGTTTCTCCCACCGTGAAAAAAAACCCACTAGAAAGTACAGTAGCCTATTTCGTTTCACCGCCTTCTCAAAGCGCACAGACATCATGTAAAGCTTGTGGTTGGTTTCACATGACATCCCGCCAAAAATGTACGTCCAATTCTGTTAAATGCAAACTCATGTAAAACCATTACATCTGTTTGTGAGTTGAGCAACTGCGGGACTACTACAGATATTTTTTTAATTAAAGCCTCGATGCTGCGTTGGCTGCAGAGGAAGTGTATATTTGCAGTGATTGCCACAGAGAACATGGCAGCGTTAGAACAGAGAACAGGAAGTTCAACTTTGTGTTAGAGATAGTGTTTCAGAAAATCCTCAACAAACAGGCTTGTCTGAAACTAAAACTGATAAAAGCTGCTGTTGTACGCCATCATTTCTCACCAGTACAAGATAAGCTGCATTATATTGGCTTTAAAATCACAATTATCATTTTAGATACTATTCATACAGTATGGAACATGGGTGAACGTTAAAAGTTGGAACTTTAAGGCTGCAGGTCAGTTTGGTGTCGTGGCTATAGGAAGAAATGTTTATAGTAATGCAATGAAAAAAATCAACACAAGATGCGCCATAAATTAAGTAGAAAAAGTTGTACAGACGCATTAAAAAAAAAATCAAATTTAACAAGTATTTACAAGCATGTTAATGATAAAACTACGTATTTATTAGTAGCAAACAGCCCAGTGTTGCACAAGTGTCCTTGGCGAACAAAGGTAAAAAAAAAAAATACAGAGGACATAGTAATAATTAGGCATCAATTTCTGAAGCTTTCTTGTTAATACCACTGTAAGAAACACAATATTCAAAGTGCCGACTCGATTCTGGATGGCATTGGGGAAGATGGACACATGCAAATGCAAATGGAGCCTCCGGCAGCCCATACTGGCGAGTAACAAAGAATGAGGACCCCCCTCATCTGTAGACTGCTCCCTCTCACCGACGCCGAGGGCCGGTTAAAGCTGGCAGAAAACACACGCCGAGATCTGCTGTAGTAACACAAACTGGAGCAGAATAAAACTATAAACCTGCCATGAACGCATGAATAAGGAGGATGTAGAGAGCCCCCCCACACACACTTCTCAACCCACCCACTGCTGCCTCCCTCAGCTGCTCTGCCCTTTTTTGTTCCCACTGATTTGAACATTGTTGCTCTAACAGAAGCGTTAAGGTTTTATTATTATTTTTTATTTTTTTTAAATCAACTACAACTTTTAGCATCTTTTTCCCATCTCCAGAGGATCTTTGGTCATCTAAAACTACCTGTGAACTAAAACAGTGAAAGGAGATTCCTGCTTCTATTGCATCATCCTAAACAGAATTAAATCAAAGGCAAGAAAAGAGAACAAAGCATAAAGAGCAACTTTCTTTTTCTTTCATTCTCTTTGCTTTCTTTCTTTCAACACTGAAAAAAAGATCCTGTACCTTTTGTAGACAATTCTCCTGGTGCCTTATTCCCAGTCTGCGTGTGGATGCGGTAATGGAGGAAAAAGCCTTTTGGGGTGACAGCTGCAGATTCCGGCCCTGCTCTCAGAGGTGCAGAGTGTTGCAACTGAGGAGTGTCCCTCGCAGTTCTCTGGACATCTGTCGCTATCACAATGCAGCCAACCCCAGCACTGCCTTGTCTGCAATCTACACCTCCCAAATCTTTAACCCCTCCCCTCCCTCACACACCCACTACATCACTTCTTTCCCTGTTGAACAAACAGCGAGGCCCAGGGGCGACTGTGTACCCAGACCACCGCCATTACGCTTAATAAAATTAATTTTCTTCTCCTTTGTCAAAAGGAAATGATTCAGGATCTCCGTTCAGCGTTACACACGGTATTTCTGCAATGCAAAGAAGTATTTTGAAAGTTAGAATACTCATTTATGTTTGCCTATAATAAACCAAAGCAAGGATTATTTTAAAGGAAGCTTAAGAGGTTTTGAAAAAGATATACTCACAAATACATGTATAAAAGAATGCATATCGCCCGCAGCCTTTATTTAACGCAGACGTTTAAACTAACATGCTGAATGACAAAGTTAAAATCGCTTTGGTCAAACCTCGCAAATAAAACTAGGGATGCATGATATTGGATTTTTGGCCGATATCTGATATGCCGATATGTTAAAACTCATTTGTCCGATAACCGATACCAATACTTTTATGTACTTTCCTTTGTCAGAACATAACCCTTTTATTTAGGCTTATTTGCTACAAATATTGCGTACAGCTGTAAGAGCTGGTGACATATTCAGTATGCAAAGCACTTTAACGTATATTAAATGAAAAGTGTTAAATGTTATTAGCATTAGTCACTTGCGAAGCTGTCTCCTTTGTGGAGGCTTGCTGCGAGTTCTTAGTTGCAGTGTGGGACCCTCTGCACTCTTGTGCGTGAAGGACAGACTTTTGAAGTTCAAAGTTTTTGTCTATCCTTTGTGTCGTACGACTAATCATGCTAATGGGGTTAACGCTTGACGCACCCACGTTCTATCAGCTATTAGCTTCTCAATGGCGTCGGGAACGATGGCTTGTAACTCGGGTACATCGGAAGAGTATCTCCGACTGGGGACGATTTAGCGAGGCTCAACGTATAGTCCAAAAATCAATTCAGAATCCGACATTTTCAACAACAAAAAAAAACGTCCACACCGCCGACATGTTGACTTCTTCCTCTCCACCGTGATCAGATCAGGCAGGCGCGTGTGACGTCATCATGTTGTGCTGGCGCTGCAGACATCCTTGTCGCGGCGTTGTCATACAAAAACAGCGTCTTTCGTATCAGGGAGTTATTTTGATGGAATGTCCGATATTGAACTTTAACACTAATATCGGCCGATGCTGATACAAGGCCGATAATACTGTGCATCCCTAAATAAAACGCTTAATGTTTTTATGAGATCATTATCAGTATTATCTTATCTTTACTACTGTGAGATTGGAGAACAGTTGCAGCTACTATCACACCAAACTAGCCTAATTATTGTCAAACGGACTAAGTCGTATCGATTTTCGTTTTGGCTGTGGTAACCATCTTGAAATGGGCTGATTCCAAATGTTAATGAGCTGTAAACAAAAAGCTCATCGACATGTTTCTCAGAGCTTCATTGCATTACATCCAATAGGTCATGGGATATTTTGCTAACAGACAAACAGGGTTGATTTTTACGTTTTATACGTTTTAAGCAGAGACCTTTCACATTTGGAGCATGTGTTAGACATGACCACACCAAGTTTTAGTTCAGTATCTAAAACTGAGTGAGTTATGGCCATTTTTGTGTTCCCCAAGCTCAGTTGGTGGCGGTGGCCATCTTGAATTGAGTTGACACCAACAGAGTGACTGCTTTGAGAGTTACAATAAAATCTGTCCACACGCTCACAGACGTGGGCAAAAACCTCACTGCCCCTCCGCCTTTGGTAACAGGCAATGATGATGAAGATAATACAATTTATTTGTTTAGCTTTGGGTTTAATGTACGGAATAAAAATGCAAGGTGATAGATTTTAAAGTATTTATATTGACCAACATAATGAGCTTATTCTGAGACGGTAAAACCAAGAAAACTGAAGCGCTAATTAACGAACGCGTCATGTTAACTATTTAATATGAGGCTGTGATTTATGCTATGGTATAGAAGGAGAAGTGGAAATCTGCTACAACCGTCGTGATATTTAAAGGATTGCACCTCTTTGATTTTGTCTCCTCGATGGGACAAGTTGAGTGAGAGTGAGACTTCATGAAATTCAACAACTGACCCTACCAGATAATCAGTCAGGTTTACAAATGAGACCTGAGCTGCCGTCGACTTGTGAAAATTCTTTGAGAAACAATGCGAGCTTCGATCAGCATCAGTAGTGAGCTGAATGTGTCTGTGAACGCCTCGTGTAATCTAATTAAAACAGCTGGACAATACAAAGCCCTTTATCTTTCTTTATCTGCGTACAGAAAGGAACCACTGGGATTTTCCACGACATTACACACAAACCTGTTCTGGCCTATAGTGAAACTGGAAGAAAGCTTTAACAATTTAACAATAGACTGTTGATTAGTCACTCAAAACCGCCGAGACTGAACTTTAATCACATACCGGCATGAACCATGTCCTTTATCTACTTAATCAGGGCTGAATTTACAAGTAAAAAAAAACTTAGAGAGTTAAAATAAAACTGAATAGAATTATTTTTTTAACTAAAACACACAAAAACAATTACTTTGTTCGTATTTATTCTAATATAACATGGTTTTGTTAAAGTTTTAAGAAAATGAAGCACTAAAATGAAATTATTGAGAAGACACTGCCCTCCTGTGGTATCACAGCTGACAGCGCAAAGCTGTGGAACATGGTGAAAGGCTGCAAAAACAACAACAATAACTAATAAAACACAAAAATACTGTTTTCTGCAAACATCTATTTACACTCCTAACATGTTCTGTACATTTGTGAAAGTTTCACAAGTTCCCGTCAGATAAATTTGACATTTTAAGACCTTTTGAAGATCATAACGATTCAAACTTAAGACCTACATGAATTACAAAAGTGTGAGTCAGTGGCGATTTTAGCCTCTTTTTGGGGGGGGTGCTCAAGCACCCCTAAAAAAATAAAGTAAAAAAATAAATAAATTTGGGGCCGGTTCTGGGGTCATTGCATTTACGATACAATGCAACAAAATAAACAAATTTAAAAGGTAACAGATTATTGTAATGCTTGGTTTATTGACATAATGACTTTAATTACTGGATGTTTGGCCCCTGAGCTGCTGACTTTCAGTAAGTGTGGCCCCCCTGAGCAGTTTTGTTGAATAGCCCTTAGAGGATTATCAATGATTCTGACACCAATGGCCACTGTGTTGTTCAAGCAAAGAGCCATTGTCAGCACTGGGGGGCTAAGCACCCCTAAAGGTCAGATTCTAGAATCGCCCCTGGTGTGAGTCACTGTAAAGTTTTTTGTTTTTTTAATAGCGACGCATTTTCCAGATTTTCATTTAGGTTTGAACTCAACCCGAATCATTAATAAAACTCGAGAAAAGAAAAGAAACAGAAGAACCACATTAATTGTGGAGGAAGGCTGAACGTCTGTCGATAAATTCCCTCTTATTGGATTTCTGCCTGTAGGACATTATAGTTCCGTAACAGCGTAATAGCACCTGACATGCAGTATAACAACACACGGAACAAATAAAAGATGACAAATCAAAAGCATTTATAAAAGTAAATGTCAATGGAAGAAGCGATGATTGAACAAACGTATAAATTCAAACACATAACTAAATGTTTTCAGCTGCTGGGTTAAAAAGAGAACATAGGCTCCATCTTGTTTGTTTTTCCCGCTCTCGGCAGATCTCAGCGCTGACAAAGAGGCAGCGAAGGCTGACTTTCACATGATGCAAAAGCTCTGGAATGCACTCCCATGAGTGTAACCGCTACCCCAACCAACCTGCTTCGCACAGATGAGACTCAGGGAGGCTCCAAAGAATCTGCCAAAACAACTGCACTCAAGAGAGAAACTCATCGTCTGCAACTCGTCGCCCAGCTGACCCTGACTGGAGCCGAAGGAAACAAAGAGATGTAGATTCTCCACGACCTGAGGCGACGCCTGAGCCAAAATATCAGTGGGGCGGACATTAGTTTCCTGAATCACTAAGCACGTTGCATTTTCTGTGGTAAAAATAGGACATATGTTGCTTAATATTTTATTATTGTTGTTGTTTTGTTTGTTTTTGTGCACAAACTTGTCGCCTTTTCCCTTCCTCCCGCGTGTCGAGGTTGAGTCTTGTGAAAAACAGTCTGGTCTAATAAATCAGAGAAACGGACGCCCCCCCCCTCATCCACACCCGCCTGAAACGGGGAAACTTTGACCACTTGGATGCATGACTAAATTAATTAACACAATACAACAACTCTCTGACACATGAGAGAGACAGCAGATTGCAGAACACGCACACACACACACACACACACACACACACACACATGTGTATATATATATATTTCTATATATATATATATATATATATATATTCTTTCTTTCTTTTGGCTGCTCCCTTCTTCTTCTTCTTCAGTGGTCGCCACAGCGAACTAAGTCACACGAAGACTTGGCGATTATTTTTACGCTGGAAGTCCTTCCTGACGCAACCACAGACCACCGAGCTACAGCCCTCTGTGTGGAGCACAGAGCTGCTATCTAGGGCGCCCGGGGGAGCAGATGGTGGGGGTTAAGGGCCTTGCTCAATGGCCCAGAGCGGGGCAAATAAGGGTGGAGGCAGGTGTGGGTGCTTCACCTTTCCCACTCACATTTTATGATGTTGTTGGTACCAGGAGTTGAACCAGCGACCTTCCAATCACAGGCTTGCCTTCTCTAACCTCGGTACCACCACTCCCGCATGTTTATAGCGCTCGGGGATTATTCTCAGGCATGGTCCATTGGTGTGGCCATTTAATCTGGACGTTTTGGAACCAAGTGGACCAACGCAGACTCAAGGTAGAAGTCAGTAAAAGTTCTGCCTGTCCCCAAAACAATCGTGTTTATCTGAATTTGGCTGACTGGCCTTGACCGGCCATCTTATCTTAATTCACCTGGAAGTTGTGTAAACCTGATGCTCTGCTCCTCCATCCCCTCCTACCGAGGAAGTCTACGGACTATTCAGAGGAGCCCAGCTGAATAAACATTCTGTCATCAATTCAGGACTCTTTGGATTCGTCCTTGGCCGTCCTCGACACCCCCCCGACTGTGTACGGATCTCTCCAGAGGGAACTCTGCAGTGCCTCTGTGCGTTGTCTCTGGACAGGCTCACCGCCCCTGCGTCCCCCGTCCCCTGCGGAGTGTCGGCGTCATTGTGCGAGAGTTTTTTTTTTTCATTATCATGGTGTTAACCTTCAACCAAAGATTAAGAGCATGTTAGGATTTTTGTTGTCTCCAAATCCTATGTGTCATTTTTCACCACTTTTTATTGTCTGTCCAAACAGGTCTCACTTGTAAATGAGTCTTCGAGGTAAATAAAGGTTGAATGAATGAATGAAAAATATCATTTTCAATTCAAATAAATGTTCCAGCAGGGATCAAACACAGATACTTCTGATTACAAGATAAATGCTTGACCGCACACGCCCGCTCTCACCACAGAACTGGTTAAATAAGATCCCACCATGATGGCGACAATGCTTGATAAACATTTGATGAATGCGGGTCACTGAATGGTACTGCCCCATAACAGTAACAAGTTTTTTTTTTTTTTTTAAACAAACAAATCACTAAAAATCATTGTAAATTCCACTTAAACTTGTAAAAATAGTTGAAAAATACACCAAACAAACAATACACAACAAGCTCAGTAATAAGTAATTTACTTGGTTTATTAGAAGGAACTACTTTGTAGGGTGAATACATTTCTTAGGTGGGGTTGTGGCCCGCCCGCACCTACTGCACCTTGTCCAAAACGCTATGCATGCCTACAGCGCACCACAAGAATGAGCGCGTGCAGGAATGAGGGAAACTGCTGTTCCCAGGCTATACTCCACTGATAGACAAGTTTTCAATAAAAATTAGTAATAATAGGTAGAATTTATAAAAAATAGTATATAAAAGTAATAATTATTGTCTCTTTACCATAATAATTTACTGTATATTAGGTACAGTTAGCCAAAACAAAGTAATGAAAATGTGAGAATTTTACCAGTAATGTAACGCAATATGTATACGAGTAGAAATCACTATTAATATTGCAAAGTTGGGCGATAAGCAACATGTAAAACACCAGTGATTTGGGATGAATTGATGCTTGTCAGTTATTCCATCTATTAATCAAAATGCCTGAGTTGAAAAAGTCTTACAGTACTTAACTTTTTTGTTTTTTAATTTATTTTCTACTTTAGTGCTGACCAATAGCACTAACTTTTATAATCTAATCCATGAAGAGAAATTACGAAAACATCAAATTCGGTTTTAAAATATTAAGAACAGCTCTATCTGCTGGGAAATCTTTACTGTGTTGAGCATTAAATTATTATTACAGTATAGGATTAAATTAAGGTGTATTCATCTCCATTATCGTTTACCCACTTTTTTATTTTTGGGTCGTGGGGGCAGGGCTGGACAATAATTCGATATCGATATATATCAGGATATAATTTTATTCAATAACGGTGATATGAGTTTTAAGCACATTTTTTGATATTTCGATATGATTACAGCGTTTCACCGACGCATTTCTTTTTCTGTTCGGTTTGAAGCGGCCACTTCAGTTTCAACCCAAACAGAAAAAGCCGTGACACAACTACGCCAGTACGTGGTGACGTAGATGTTACGCAGAGCTGCTTTTTCATTAAGAAAAAATTATTATTTTTTTTTTTTAAATGCCTGGTGCCTGTAATAACAGAAATAAAATGGTTAAATCATATTTGAATTGTTTGTGTAAATTTATTTATATGTAAATGAGATGGGCATTTGATATTGCAATATATCGATCGCAGATTTGTGAATCGAATAGAATCGAAATCGTATCCTGACAGACTTTGCGATATTGAGAAAAACTGTGTCGTCGTACAAACAAATCAATATAATATCATATCGTGGTAAAGCTGGTGATTTACATCCCTATGCGCCACTGTGCTGCCCTAGTTATAAATTTAAACTTAGAATTTGGGGTTTTACATCTTATAATTATGACTTTGAACTTCATAAATTTAACTTTGCATCTCATAGTTAAAACTTTTTTGTAACTGTTTTAAACACAAATATTCATTCAACGTTTATTTAGACAGGTTAGTCCCATTGAGCCTCGAGGACTCATTTACAAGAGACCTGATTTCAACAAAGAATGACGACAACAGTGGACAAGAGCGACAACAATAGACAGTCATAAAAGAGGCATGCAGTTTTTTTTTTTTGTTTTTTTTTACAAATTAAAATAAGATGGCAAAAAAAGCAAAACAGCCAGATTATAAGGCGAATGTAGAAAACTAAAAACAGGAACATGTCTGCATTGGTCCCTTCCAGGAGTCCCAACAGAATCTTAAAGCCACTTAGAGAGGTCAAGGTTGAGAGTTCTCAAAGTTGTGAGTTTTAAATTCACAATTTGCGACTTTGTATATTATAAATATGACTTTTAAATTCATTATTAAGATTTTTACAATCATAATGCCAACTTCCAAACTCTTGTAATGAATTCAAAATTCCACATCGTGTCTTATTTTCTTCTTCTTCTTCTTTTAAGTGGCACAAATGGGCTTCCGTATTTAATTGTATCTCAGCTTGTTGTACGTTCAAAATCTTAATGAAGCCTAAAAAAAAGTGACAAGAGCTGTAAAAATGCCAGCAACAAGACAGTAAACGAGATTTCATCTATCAGCTGTACAAAAATCATGCCACAATGACATCATTTGTTGGATCGTAGCCAAAAGTTTCCTCTTTTGACAGTTAAAACATAACGGTCCGTGACATTTTTTTTTCTTACATTATACTACATAAATATTAATAGCAATTATTCCACACTGTATAATATAAATTGCTCATAATACATTTGAAATAATACCTGTGGCGGCGTTAATACGACGTACCCCGTGGCTGCCTGGACGAAGGCGGTGCTAGTGGTGCCCAGGCAGCAGCGAGGCCTCGCCTTTGTGGGTGTAGAAAGAGAAGAAGATGGCTCCCGTTCTGGAGAAACAGCTCCCGGGTCCGACCGGGTCGGGCGACAACAACAAGGAAGACGAGGAAGGACAGAACCTCTGGCAAGTTTTACTGTTACTTAAACGCCTTGGGTGTGGGAATAAACTCCACCGCCACGGTTGTGCTTTGTCACAGGCGGCGGGTTCCTGTCAAACACCGGCCCGGCTAGCAGCTAGCGGTCAGCGTGCTAACAGGCGAGCTAACGTCAGCTAGCTGAAGCGCTAGCGATACATTTACAGTTACAACTCCATACTTGTTTTGTGCGGGGTTTTTTTTGTTGCGTGAACTCTTCATTATATTAGAACTACTCACAAGTTTTTTTTTAACCAGCCATTCATTTCATCTGGGGTCTTTATAGTCCATGTAAATGTAGTGGCTAACTAAAGCTAAGAGCTTCTTAACGAGACAGGAGCATAAACGGTAGCAGCCAAGCCTAGCCGAGAGATTTAAGCGTATACAACTTATTTAGTTAGCACAAGAACAATGATCACATACTGTTGTCGTTATGTCAGTTCTGTACAGTTTTGATTGATACTTGGTTGTCTGTAATGGACCTGTCAGTGACATATGATCATTTCCTGTTTGAGCCATCGTGGACTCGCTGTTCAGATGTTATTGTCTTGAAAGCATTTTTTGATTTAGACATCTGAACAACCTGTAGGTATCTCTGATGGTCGTTTGTTTTCTCGTAGGTCCTCAATACTGAGCGAAGTTTCCACCAGATCTAGTTCAAAGTTGCCATCAGGAAAAAATATCCTTGTGTTTGGTGAGTATCAGGTTTATTCTGTGAAACTCTTTGTTTAATTTTGTAGCTAACCCTGAGGGGTGTGGAGGGCTAATAAACTTTAAAATCTGGGCATTAAAACATTATTATTTTTGAACAATCTTTTTACTCATACATTTTGAAGACATAATGAACTCAATAACACTGAGAAGCCTTCTTGGGTGGGGTCATTTTTTAAAAATTCATTCAACCTTTATTTATTTGTTTGGTTATATTGAAAACCTTTGTGATATTGATAGTGTGATAAGTTTTAGATCTACAGTGTAGCTTCATTATTGAACCATTCTGTATGCACTCTAAGCTATGCTTCAGGGCCGCTGTTCAGTAATTAATATTAATTTCTATACTACAACATGATAAATGAACTGTCCTTGTATAGCACCTTTCTAGCTTATCAAGATACTCAAAGCTCTTTACATTTACAACACAACCTGTGCCCTCATTTACCCATTCATACAGCACTCTGTATCCAAAGAATAATCAGTGCTTTAGATCATATTCATACACCGATAGGACACACATCGGAGGCAATGAGGGGTTCAGTGTCTTGCCCAGGGACACTTTGGCATGGGACTGCTGGTGGAATTTAACCCCCAACTCTTGCATTGGAGGACAACTGCTCTAACCTCTCAGCCATATGCTACTACTAGTAATATAACTAAAAAAATATATGTTCTAGGGGAGGATGGATCGGGAAAAACAACACTTATAGCCAAACTTCAGGGAGCTGATCATAATAAGAAGGGGAGAGGACTGGAGTATCTTTACTTGAGTGTCCACGATGAAGACCGGGATGGTGAGTTTACCTTCTTCAAACTTTCCAGTTGATTAACAAAAATAGCAATGCCTTAAAACTATTCTGTGTATCTATGTGTAGACCTGACTCGCTGTAATGTGTGGATCTTGGATGGGGACCTGCACCACAAAAGCCTTCTTAAGTTTGCGGTTACGGCTCAGTCGCTACCCGACTGCCTAGCTGTGTTTGTTGCGGACATGTCTCGGCCCTGGACCATCATGGAGTCGTTGCAGAAGTGGGCCAGCGTGCTCCGTGATCATGTGGACACGATCAAGATTCCTCCAGAGGACATGAGAGAAATGGAGCAAAGGAGTAAGTAATCCCTCAGTCTACCTTGATGTCGGTGAAATGAAACGTCCAGTGAAGTCCATCTAAATTATAAATTGTTGAATAATTTATACGTTCTTTCGTTATGAAAATGTAGCATTTGTTTACATTTTTTCCTGCTGCATCTGTTTAGACCAGGGCTATTCAACTAAATTGCTCAGGGGGACACAGTTACTGAAAGCCATGAGCTCAGGGACCGGACATCCAGCACTTATGTTCATTAAGTAAGTTTTGTTTTATGGTTTAAAATTAGTTTTATTTAAAAATGAACCCATTGGTGGGCCAAACTGAGTTCATCCGTGGGCCTGATTTGGTCCCCGGGTCACCATTTGAATAACCCTGGTCTAGACAGTCAAACCCTTATAATCCTAAATGTATAGTTCTAATCTTACTGTTTTATTTTTATTTATTTATTGCAAGACTTTTGTTTAGTATGTTTTGGTCAGTTTTCCGAGAGTGCTTTTGGTCTAGATGAAACCGCTCACATTAAAGATGCCTGAAGCATCCCAGGGTGGAAAGCAAAGCAAGTCTTGCATAATAAGAGTGAAACTCCTTGCTTGACTGGCTACTGGGGAGGGAAGCTTGGTTCAGGCGCTGCATAACGTTAGTCATTGTCATGGACGATTCTAGGTCGTCATCAGAGGCCCGTGATCCTCAGCTGTGTGTTGTGGCTGGAGGCGAGTTCTGCAAATCGACGAGTGTGTGATGCACTCAGATGTTCTCCTTGTTATTTTTGGAATCAGTTATTTCTTGCTTATGAACTGATCTTCTGTGTTCTCAAAGTTTGTTGCTTTTTTGTTGGTTCATCCTGCAGCCTTTTGCAGAAGGTCCACATATGCTCCTAAAGTTTTTGTTGCTGCTTGCTGGTTTTATTTTTTTTTTATTTTTTACACAAATTACTGTTTTATTATGTCAAGTGAAATTGTTCAAGAAGTAACATTTGTTAGCAGTTTTTTTTTTTTTTTCATTTTCAGGAAGCTAAATAAAAGGAGAACTGACTAAAGTGTGCTTCTAGACAAACGTAAAAGGCTATAATTATTTTAAGTGGGTCTATTTTTTCCAACTTGCTGTACTAAATCCATTCACTTTAACCGCTTGTAGTAGAAAAATGTATCAAACAATGACCTCTTTAACGCTGCAGAAACTTCTTGTTTAAGCAAATTACATTAAAATGGTTTGTCAGTGTCAGCGTTTTATAAAACGGTGCATCTTTCTGCCTGGTGATGTCAGAAGCTCTGCTGAGCGTCAGACTCTGGTGTGTATTAGTGACACGGGCGGCCAGCAGTTTTGAAGTGTGTGTGTGTGAGTGGCTCTTGTCCAGGGAGTCTTGCACACGTCTTGCATCATGTTTTCCTCCCTTCCAGTGTCGGTGCTGGGGAAAGAAAAGCAAGTAGAGTCAGTGGGTCTGAATTCAGTCTGTGGGCCGGACATTTTGACGGACGTAACTAAAAGTCAGCTGAGCGTCTTGAGCCTGTTCTTGTCAAATTACAGGTTCAGCCTACTGCTGCTTAAGTGCATGTTCAAAGAAACGTTTCACTAAATGACTTCTGTGGCAGCGACAGGATTTTTATTAACAGTATTTTAGAATGACGTTGCATAAAACAGATCAAAGTAGTTTGCGTGAACGTTTGTAAATTATTCACACTACTGAGCTCCGTTTGACGTTTGTCAGCATTTAACTCTTGTTTGCAATTTTTGTGCAAGTCTATTTATCAAAAATACTCGGCTCATTCAGGACTGCTGTGATTTTTTGGAATTGGTGAAATTTTAACTTTTTGAAATATTTAACTGTTTCAGCCATGTTTTGAGGAACAGATCTCTTCTCATCCTTCAAACCTTTTGTGCTGTTCAAAACTTTTTACTAAGGGTGCACCGACTGCAGTTTTCTGGTCGATCACCCATTTCTAAAAAGTCTGACCCACTGATTCCGATTTTGGCCGATACCGATTTTGTTTTCTAAGCGACACTGTCGGGTGTTACAAGGTCACAATGTACCTTCAGTTTTCCAATATTATTTTATTGAAAAACATACACTTGAACAATATCCTAAAAACACTTGTTTGTTTTAACTGGCCATGATGAGGTAGTGTTCTGAAATATAAATGAAGTTCAGACAATTGTTAAAACTAAAAAAAAAAATCTGTAAAATCAGTTTCTCATGTAAGTATCGGCCGATTTCTCAAAATTAAGGAAATCGGGGCCGATAAATCATCCGGACGATAAATCATCCGGACGATAAATCATCCGGACGATAAATCAGCCGGACGATAATTCAGCCGGACGATAAGTCAGCCGGACGATAAATCAGCCGGACGATAAATCATCCGGACGATAAATCAGCCGGACGATAAATCAGCCGGACGATAAATCAGCCGGACGATAAGTCAGCCGGACGATAAGTCAGCCGGACGATAAATCAGCCGGACGATAAGTCAGCCGGACGATTTATCGGTGCACCCCTACTTTTTACTGCTCATTTCACCTTTTATTCTGGTCCTGCTTTTTTTAGCTTCCTTCATGTCCTTTAGCTTTTTTCCTGCTCATTTCTGACTCTTTCGGCTAATTTCAGTTTTTCTTCCGCTTTCTCAGCTGATTTCAACCTTTGTTCTTTTCAGTTTCTTCCTACTTATTTCAGTTTTTAGCTCTTTTCTGCTAATTGCATTTTTTTTACTTTCTTCAGCTATGTTCAGCTATTTTTTATTGCTAATTTCACCATGTTTCTGCTATTCTTGGCTTTTTTCTGCTAATTTCAGTTTTTTTCATTTTCGTTCAGCTACTTTTTGATCATTTCAGCTTTTTGTGCTTTTTTCAGCTTCTTCTTTCAACTTTTCAGTCTATTTCAAGTAAACTTTAGCAGCTTTCTGCAAAATCATTAAGCAACCAGCTTTCAGTTTCTCTAGTTTAACTTACGGTAGTTTCTTTACTATTAGTTCAAGATGAGCATTAGTTTTGCAGATGTATATTTTATCTAAAATATACACATTTTAAGTAGCTCATTCTATTTAAAATAGATTTATGTAAAGCCGGATGAGTACAGAAGCATTTTGGCCTCACCTTTGTTTGTGGAACAGATAAGAAGGTCTTGCTTGGGCAAAGTCTCTTTGGCTTTTATGTTTTTCTTTTTTCTTTTAAAGTGACTCCAAATACAAAGACTGTTTGGTGTTAAATCATCATTTCCTGTTGGTTTAAAATGATGACAAAAACAAACATATTAAAGGTTCAAAGGTTCAAGGAGATTTTATTGTCATCTGCATCACATGAGGTACATGAAGTGGAACGAGATTGTGTACTCAAGGTCCCAGTTACACCCAAAAAAGATACACTAACAATAATAATATAAATGGTGTGTATTAAACAGCAGCCTGAACATGAGTCTGTTGTTGTGATCAGATGGGTAAAGCAGCTTATGGGTAAGAAACCAGCAGCATGGATAAAGTGTCAAATGTCCACTTAAAAAGCATTAAATTAAAAAGCATTAAATACAAGCTGCTCAGTCAATTCACTAACTTTTCTTTCCTCAGACCAGACATTGTGTTAAAGAACATCACAATGTGTTTTCTTACAGAAAAATATCTTAAATATTAAAGTGTACTAAATAATAATACTAAAAATATTAAATGAAATATAAATAATAAATATTTTAATTGCAGAGATTTTATATGGACTTTAATCTTTGTAGAATCAAAAACTTTTTTTTTATTTTTTTTATTACATTTAGACTAAGCATAAATTTATATTTCTATAATGAAGAAATTGACTCAAGCTCAGACGTAATCCATGCGTAAACTTAAGTTGCTCAGTTTGATGGCTGTTGTGGATAGTGTTGAATTAGAATGTTATTTTTCATTTTTTCAACCTTTATTTATCCAGGTTAATCCCATTGAGCCTCAGGGACTCATTTACAAGAGAGACCTGAATTTAACAGAGTGATGACGACAGTGGACAATCCTAAAAGAAAGCATACTAGCTGAGAAGAAGAAATGTTTATAAAAAAAAAAAACAAATAAAAACAGCTAGATTGTAAAGCGATACTCAAAACAGGAACATGTCTGCATTGGTTTTTGCCAGGAACTTGGCAAATCATTATTGTTCTTGTGCCATAAAATACAGATTTCATCCTGTTTAAACAAAGCTACTCCATTTGTCCAGTCCTGTATTCTAAAAGGGTCTTGACCAACGCACAAAATCCAGTTTCTTTGACTAAAAACGATACGTTAGTGTTGCTTTGTGGCTCTCTGCCAACTGGATTCTCAAAGCTCCTGAGGAAGTAGGCCTCAGCTTCCTGCTTCCCCCCCCCCCCCCCTCCCACACACACACCAACCTCATAGAAAATATCTGGACAGTTGTTCCAGCACAGCAGAGAAGTGAGGGATGATGCATTTTGATCCACCTCACAGTTATTGGTTGAATATGAAGAGTGGGGGCCGAGATGGTGTAGAGGCAGGGCAGCTGGCTTGGGACCCGAAAGTCCCAGGTTCGATCCCCAGTCACTGCACATCACGTGGCGTCTCTGGGCAGCACGCCTCATCCCCAAAATGCCCCCCGGGCGCTTTCAATAGCTGCCCACTGCACCACCTGGTGGTGGATGGGTTAAATGCAGAGACTAATTTCGCCATTGTATGGAAACATACAGTGCTGACATTGTGATGACATTATTATTATTATTATTATTATTATTATCTCAGAGACTTTGTTTGTAGCTGTTGGCAACAATTAAACCTTCGTCAAGGTTCATGGATGTACAAACTGTGCAAAGAGTACACATTACTACCAAAACGGACCACAAGAAGCTTTGCAGCTTTTGCTTGTTATATTAGGTTGATGTCCACTAACTAATTTATTTAGGGGATTTTAAACATTTGATAAAGAAACATCAAAGCAAATATGTTCTTGTTTTTAGTATTTTACCGTATTATCAGTCGCCTCCAGACCGTCTCCCCAGATCAGTTATAAATAAGTAAGTAAGTAAGTAAGTAAGTAAACTTTATTTATATAGCACTTATCATAGATACAATCACAAAGTGCTGTACAACAATAAAGAAATAAAAACTTAAAATAAAATAAAAATAATAACAACTCATTAATAAAAACAGTAAAAACAGCTGGAAAAAACAGTAAAACATTTAACTAAAAGCTTGTCGAAATAAAAATGTCTTAAGCTGCGTTTTAAACGAATCAACAGAGACGTTCACACGGAGAGACAGGGGCAGGGCATTCCACAGCCGGGGGGCTACGGCCTGAAAGGACAGGTCACCCCGAGTTTTAAACCGGGTCTTAGGAACCTTAAGAAGGTTCAGCGCTGAAGACCTTCGGGTGTGGGTTTATGTTCTCTTGGACGGGCTGTACTGAAAATGTAATTCCGTTGTGCTTCAGTGCAATGACAATAAAGCCGATTCTGATTTTATATGGAAACTTGATTTATTGTTTATAACACTACTTTTCTTTTAACTGCATTTTACTGTAGTTTGTTATTGTTTATTGTTGTCTGTACTTTCCATGTTCTGTCTGGAACAGGTCTGTCTTGTAAATGAGTCCTCGTGACTCAATGAGACTAACCTGTATAAATAAAGGTTGAATGAATTAATAATTTATATATGTATATATACAATTTCTACAAGGTATCTTTATGAAGTTACAATGAATAAAACGCAAAGTGTGAAAATTAAATTTTTTTTGTCTGACTTTTTCTAAGTTGACTAATCTTATTGCTGTGATTTTTTTTTATTTATTTATTTTTTTTTTTATATAGTGGTAAAAGCTTTCCAGGAATACTCGGAACCAGAAGACGCCGCCCCGTCCTCCCCACGACGAGCTCCGACATCAGGAGAAGACGAGGCTGTCGTTCTCCCACTGGGGGACAACACACTCACACACAACCTTGGCATTCCCGTGCTAATAGTCTGCACAAAGGTAAAATAAAAATAAAAAAACAACACCTGCAGTCCAAGAACTGAATTTGCAATAAGGCTTAATCATGTGTGATGCAGTTCATTTGCATATAAATCAGGAAGGTGGCAGAGCATGGGCAAATGCTCTAAAAAGAGAAATAGCATTTAATGTTAATATAACTGCTTAAAATTTTAAGCATTGCATAAAAAGAAATAATAAAATTATATTTTAAACAAGCAGAAAATTATATGCTTTCACCTTGATAGTAAAGTTGCAGTAAACATTATTGTTTTCTGTCCTGCTTTCAAGGAACCAATAGATTCTACACATCTCAGGCATAGAGAGAGTTTATTTTTCAATGTTTAGGAGCATAAAAAGAACAAAAATCTGCCTCCTTGTTTAGTTCTGCTCGTGAAACCTGTCCTTGGTGACCTGAGAGGTCAAGGTGTTCATACCTGATGAGTAACTCTGGAATGTATTTAAGGCCTTTTAGACCAAAATTCAATTTTGAATTAAATACTTTGACAAACAGAACGTCGGTGCAGTGACTTAAGGATGGGTGTGGCATGTTCTATTTTCCTGGCTTAGGCCAGATTATTATTTTTATTAACTCCTATAAAGACACAGTAACGTTAATGATCCAACCTACTGAAAATAAAAGCATGCAGCACTGTTTGTGTGTCCTGTTTTGACAGGAATCCTTGAGTTTTTTAATAACGATTTGAGGATGACTTTAGGCTAATTAAGTTATAGATTTCATGTGACTGTTAAAATTTAGATCCAGGTCCAGTATTGCAGTAAATATGTTCTGCTGTACATGTTGCATCAGTCCATATATGTCTAATAAAGTGGAAAAATCCATAAATACGTCACTTCGCTATTTATGTCGCGTTTATTACGCATCACCACTGATAACCTGGAAATGTGGGCCGGTGTTGTGCCAAAAATCGATCGGCTGTCAAATGACAGCCGCGTAAGTGTGCACGGGAGGACTTTAACAAGAATTTAACAAGATTAACACTTAATTATTTGTTTGCTTGAAATTATAGCAAACGTGTGTCTCAGTCTAACTGGCACCCTGTGTACACAATTTTGTTCCACCACATGTACCACATGTGATGCGAACGACAAATAAACCTTGAATCATTGAACTTTTCCTTAAAAAAAATGCACTTTGTCAAATCAGCTGTATTTCAAAAGCCGATACGCGGAAACAGAAACGCGCAGAGGGCGACTCGCTGTGCTTTTAAAAAAAATTTAACAAGATAACCACATAAAAACAATTATTTGTTTGCTCGACATTATAGTAAAGGAACGTCTCAGTTGAACTTTTTCTTGATGAATGCACTTCAATGGTGAAATTAGCTGCATTTCGCCAGGGCAGCGCAGCGAGCTGGACGACTGTGGCTGTCTTTAACAAGCTGATTGTGTCATTAACAGCCACTTTTACCTATTACATGACACAACCAGCGAGCGGCATGCCGTACAACTCGAGTGCCATCTAGCAGCTGAAAATGGTAGTGTTTAATATTTTCAGTCAGAATTAATGAAAACGGTCATATCTCAGCCAAAAATTGTTTTATAAATATGGGGAAAAATCCACAAATACGTTCTTTCAGTGTATAAGTGGTAGGGCATGCAAATGATGCAAAAAAAAAAAACCGCGACTTATAGGCCGAAAAATACGGTACTCAGGTTTTTGGTGCGCTCATCAGTTTTTACTTGACACATGTGGAGTTCATTGTAGTACTTGTTAAAACAGTCGCACTAAAATCTGTTCACTCCTTTTAGGTGGAAGAAGCCTCTTTGTATCCTCATTAAATGATTTGTTACCCGCCTGTTAATGTTTGAACCCCTCATTCTTACTTCCTGAACAGTTTTCATTGACTTTCTTGTTTTGTGGCATCATGTCTTCTTAACAATTAGTTTAACGTTTCTGTTCCCCCACGTTCAACTCCTCCACCTCAAAACTTTTCTGAGACCTTTCTAAAAACAAATGTGCATGTACAACCTTACATTTGTCAGAAATGTAAAACAAAATCAGGTAAATACAGTTGGAATTGTTTTTTTCTGAAACATAAAAGGCTACATTTACCTACATAAAGCTATTGAGAGTTAATGAATTGATTAGCACACCACTTGTCATGCTTTGTTGCACCGTTTTATTTGTTTCACAGAAATATAAATTTTCTGTTTTTTGGTCAGTGTGATGCGATCAGCGTCCTAGAGAAGGAGCATGACTACAGAGAGGAGCACTTTGATTTCATCCAGTCCCACATCAGGCGATTCTGCTTACAGTGTATCCTTTTCATGTGGTTTCAGTGCTTTGTTATTCAGAGGAGTCTTTATATTTTTAATACAGACTGTTTAAATAAATGCCGTCATTGAGTTTCTGTATGACCGTTTTGTTGTCAGTCCGTGACTTTGTTCTTTCATTTACACCTTTAACTGAGTTCAACAGATGGAGCTGGCCTGGTTTATTCTTCCGTCAAAGAGGAGAAGAACCTGGATCTGCTTTATAAATATATAGTACACAAGCTGTACGAGTTTCAGTTCACCTCACCTGCCTTAGTGGTGGAGAAAGACGCAGTGTTCATGTACGTAAAAGATGTGCAAGTTCGCTTTTTGTCGCGACAGATTTACGTTACGTTGGTGTCAACGCATGCTTGAATTTTCTTTTAATGTCGCACGATAATTCTAATTTTCATGTGATTTTAAATTGTCTACAAACTACCTCGAAACACATGAACACGCTTCTTCCCTTTTTTTTTTTTTTTTAGTCCATCTGGATGGGATAATGAGAAGAAAATTGGGATTTTGCACGAAAACCTCACAAACGTTAGACCAGATGATCCATTTGAAGATTTTATCACAAAGCCTCCAGTGCGGAAGGTAAGGAAGAGCAAATCCTGGACAGATAATGTTACAGAAGGTTGTGTCAGCTTCTTACAGCCGAGGCCATAAAATCTTTATTTATTTGCTTCTCAGTTTGTTCATGACAAAGAGATCAACGCAGAGGACGAGCAAGTGTTCCTGATGAAGCAACAGGTAAAATGTATTCTCCTAAAATGCCTCAGTGCTGTTTTTAATGTTCAACAGTTTTATTTATGTGGGAAATGCTGCATTTGAAGTTATGTCGCTCATCGGCTTTTTGTGGATAAATAAATCTAATAAGGAAGCAAACCATAATTAATAGTTTTCTCCCCTTCTCCTTTGTGTATCTTATATAGAATATGTAGGTTTTCAAAATAAAATAATTGTAAATAAGTGTTTCTAAAGCGTAAACTTGGATTAACCATAAAAACTTTTTTTCGCTCTGCAGTCTTTGTTAGCAAAGCAGCCAGCAACGCCAACAAGAGGAGCTACGGTAAGTGTCTTAAATCCTTCACGGGCGGGATCTTTATTCTTTTCTAGATTGGCGAACTAACCTGCTTTGTGTTTCAGGAGTCTCCAGGACGGACAGCCTCAGCATCCCCCAGGCCTGCGGGTCGAGCCGGACAACCAAGTGTAACCAGCGGTTCACCGATGGCTGCCGTCAAAAAGCCTGATCCCAACATGAAAGGTGAGGCTGTTTTTTTTTTTTTTTACACTCTATCAGTGAGAGAGACACTTAAAACCTCAGTTCTCCCTTGTCACCTGCTGAGATTTTTTTTAAGGTTATTCTACTACCCTCAAAAGTAAACAATATAATAATTCATAAAGCTTGACACACTCGGGTGGAGATAGACCCATTAACTGGTCTATTGGCCTTTTTTTATTCTTCAGTCACCCATGCCTGTTCACAATTAACTATTCTAATACAGTTTAATTCACTTCAGGTTATTTATATAGCGCTAAGTTACAACAGAGGTTATCTCAGAGCACTGAACAAATACATTCATATACATAAAAGCTCAGTTAACATTATTTAAGGTAGTGTACGGAGCTAACTACCAAGGAGGATGCAAGCACTGTGCAAGTATAGTCCACAATTTGTTTTAAGTGAGAATGCTCTTCTGTGGATTATTTTTACGTGCACAAATTCTTCTAAATTTGATCAGATTTATATTTATTTAAATCAAGCTTTTTTTTTTTTTTGTTAAATGGAAAATAGAGAGTCCATAAATTAAAACAAATATGTTGTGTATCGGCCATCGGCTGCCCTGATACCGAAGATCTGCATCAGCTAAAAAAAAGTCTTATCAGTCACCTGACTTGGGTAAAAATGAGCCATGAAATGTGAGTTTACTGATATTTACACAAATACAGTTAAGAATATGTGTTGACGTTCTTATGTTTTTCACTAATTAATGTCACAAAAGTGAGGAACTTGGACAAGTTAAAGAAAATTAAAAGGTAGAAAATTATTTTAAGAAAAAGTTCAAACAAACGCTTCACAAGTATTGGACAGGAAAATAAATTTCTCGTGTGTTGAACATAGTTCAAGAATCTTTATTTTCCCCAAGGGGCGATTTGTTTCACAGTCAGTAGAACATGAAACAGTCATACTAGACACGACATTAAAATAACTTTACAGAAATCATCACTGCTCGATGAGAAGCCTCATCTCTACAGGGATGAATGAGTTTTCCAGTCTGTTCCTCCTACATCTGGGCAGCAGATACCTGCGTCCAGATGGAAGCAACCTGACCTCACCATGGAGTGGGTGATCAGGATCTGCCAGAATCTGCCTGACCTTGTTCACTGACCTCGCCTTGTGTAGGTCAGTGAGGTTCTGTAGGGCTCTTGAGCAAACATAGGCAATATGTGGAGACAAGTTTGCAGGCGTTACACATGCCGCTCACAAGAACTTCAGCTGTCGTATATTCCTCTGAAAATTAAAATTACGTTTACTTAAACATACAAATACAAGCAAAGCAACATCGTACAGTTATACTTTATTTTAGATTCTTACAAGTTTATTTACAAATCAGTTCTCGGGAACTAAAGTTTTCTGTGTTTATGTCTACTTAAAACATTTTGCTGATACATTTAAATATTATTACTGATTACAGCTTTATGGAAATGGTGTTTAGATTTGTTTTCAACTTCACAAAATAAAAAAGCATTGGCCTGTTTTAGAAAAGAGTAGCAAGTGTAAACATCGTATCTGCCATTTAGATCTGTGTATGCATCTATTATATGTGTAATTTGATATTTTAAAATAATATATGAACAGTTTTATGTTAACTCGTCAGCCAATGATCTCAGAGAACTGGCAGTGTGTTGGCTGATGGATGTTTTTAAATGAAATGTGCAAAACCTGCAATAATAATACAGAAATGTGTTTTGTTCAGCGGGTGCTGCTAATGAGGGAGTGCTGGCCAACTTCTTCAACAGTCTGCTGAGTAAAAAGACGGGATCCCCAGGAAGTCCAGGATCTGGAGCCGTTGGAGCTGGAGTTCAAGGATCTGGCAAGAAAACAGGTACAACTCGTGGTTCCTGTGCTGACCGTCGAACTGCTGAGGTTTACTTTCCAGTTAAAGCGTCTTACTCGCATATTAACCGACGTTCTTTCACAAAACATTCTGACCTTTAGACAAAAACTGTTTTTTAATATGTAGACGGCCAACATCAGAAAATGTCTTTGAACAGTATTTTTTCAATATAGACACCAATAAAACCATTACAATTTATCAAACGAAGAGGAGAAAAGACAATAGTATAATTTATTATAAGCAGCTGTGATGCTCCTAACTGAAAACACCCAGAGCAACTCTACAAGTTTCAGGATCACTTCTTATGTCTTCACTGCAACTCGTTCATGTTTTAGTCACGTGGACCGCGTTGCTGATGAATCAAAACGGAGTTTTTAAATGTATTTTAAAGAGAAAACGTGCATGAGAGAGGGAAAAAATACACAACTTATACTTTTTAAAGACTACATTGGCCAAATAAATAGATTATTTCAACTTAATTTCTTTAAATAAAACACTTTTTTTTTTTTTTAACTGAATCATTTGTTACAAAAACATTTACCAAAACCCAAAATTGTTATACTTAAACAAATATGCATGAAGTTTTATTGGGACATGTTAATAGGAACTCCCCCCGACCAAAACCAGCTGCCTCAGGAACTTCATCTTGTCCTCTCTAAGCAGCATTTACTACTGAAGTGCAAAGCTGCACGATTGTTTTTAGCAGCGTACGAGACGCCACCGTTTTGGAGACAATATTCCATAAACATTGAAATTAATGGTTCGTTGCAGCATTTCAAACATTCAAACGTCAGAGCCGTGGCTGCTTGTATATAAGCATCAAGCTAGGAGTGGGGGACATTTGAGAGGCTGCGGGCATTATTGCTGTCTGTAGTTTTCTATCTGCAGCCTGAGTAAGATGCTTAAAGCAGGAAAAAGAAAAGATGTCTGCCAGGCCTGTCACGATAAACAATAAATCAATTAATCGCATGATAAATTAAAATTATCGACCTCATTTTAATTTATCGGCTTTATCGTTTCTTCGTGTCTCTCTCTACTGAAGACACTGGATGACAAAAGGCTCAACCTCGGTGCTCTTCTCTGACTCCTACCTTTCTCTTTTCTCTTTAAAATCCATTTCAACAATCCAAAACCGCGTTTTTGGATTGTTGAAAGCAGCTACGCTGAGAAGCTAAGCTATGAGCTAAGCTAACATGTCGACCTCGGGTGGGGGGGGGGTATCTGTTTTGTCGAAGCTCCAAAATTTACGGTTGAAATCTGTGCCTTCGTGTAAAAAGTTGTTTTTCTCTGCAAAAAGAAACTGAGAACTTGTTTACTGATTTTATTTTATTTTTTTTAATTAAAAGCTTTGTGTGAAAAATGCTATGCTAAGACCACACCGAGCGTCCGCCATTTTGAGAACCGAAGAGAGACAGCCCCGGACGCATCACGTCAAGGGGCCTCCCTCCCATTTTTTTTTTTTTAAAGGCACGCTGCTCGCTCCCTCACTATCCTTCCTTCGGTTCAAACAGTCTTATACTGCCATCCGGTGGTCAAAAAAGGTACTACATGCAAAACAAATTAAACATTTCTTCGTAAATTTGATAATAATTACTAATTATTGTCAAATTTCAAACAATATTATCGTTTATCGCAATAATTTCTGAGACCATTAATTGTCCAGCAAAATTTTTTATCGGGACAGGCCTAATGTCTGCTTTGACCAAACTCCTGACTCCTGAGGAGACTTGTGACACCACCCATCACAAGTGTCTGCACGGAAACTAACATTACTCCTCTGCTCTCTCACCTTGTTTTAAGTACTTCAGCTGTTTTGAACATATTTTACTTTTATATTTTTCTCGCATAACCAATCAAAGCTAAATGTTCCTAGTTGAAAAATCCATTGCATACTTCATCACTCTGCCTCAGAGCCTCTGATGTACTCTTTGTTGTAGCGCTGTACACACGTCGAAGGATAAACGCACGACTCCGTGTTACTTTACGTTCTGCATGTGTGTTAACCGTGGCAGCGAGTCGCCACAGCATGGGAACACGTCACCATCTAAACCCCACCCATCCGCTTCCTCACCATGGAAAACTCTTACGACCTTACACAGAAGCTACAGGAGATTACTTTTGGGCTTTGTCTCCCTTTTTTTTTTTTCTTTCCTCAAGGGCAGAAGCCGGGTTTGACTGACGTCCAGGCCGAGTTGGACAGGATGACTCGCAAGCAGGACCCCGTGGTTTCAGCTAACAACGTACCGCCGACGGAGAACGAAGCGTGAAGGCAACAGAACAGCTGCATCATCCACCGCGTTAATACTCTGGAAATACAAAACAATATCTGTACATGCGAGCATAAACAAAAACATTGACCAAATTCCCAACGCCTATATCAGTGAGCGCACAGTTTGTGATCAGGAGGAGAGATGGGACGTGCTGAAGGCTTGGCTTTATTTCTGTCCTCTCTTCCACTGTAAATGCTATTTTTTGTGAAGGATGTCAGTTTGTTGAAATGTGTGCACACTCCCTGGCAGCCAGCCTGATGCTCCGGGCTGCAGGCCCCCCCAGTTTCTGGGGTTAAAACCGCTCTCCTCACGGAGTTTGAAGAGCGATAACGCGCTGGCCTTGTGGCCTCTAGCTCGTCTTATCTCCAGGAAGGAATATGATCGCGATTGGAAAGGTATTTAAATATTGAGAAAGGAATTAAAATACTTGCAAACCTTTGTCTTATGTAAAAAAAAAAAACATGTTGGATATGATGTATTTATACAAAGGTTCTCCTTTTTTTTTATTTTATTTTCTGCACCATATCCTGGTTTAAGGAAACGTTTATTGCATCACCTAACGTGTTTGAACGTCACTGACAACACGACACTAATGTAACATGTCCAGAGAACGGATGGTTCGTATCGTTCGCCCTCGTCGTCTCGAAGGATTCTGTAGATAGAAGTACAAAAACCAGATTCAGGTTATTTAACTTTGTACAAAATGTTGTTTCTGTCCAAATTGTGAAAACGGCTTTTTGGACTAAACGAGACCGGACGGGATTTGACGGGCGTAGAAGTCGCAGCTTCTTTAGCTACTTGTTTGTATATTTTGGGAGGGGGTCGAACATCTTTCCTACTAAAACTCCGAAGTGCCTCGCACAGTTAGCCGTTAGGGTCGTAGTAGAGGTGCTCGTCTACACTTGAGGAAATGCACTATAGCACCACTGGTTGAAAGGTTTCTGCTCATTTCCTGATGACCCAAATCATTTATTCTGTTTTGCATCGTTGTTGATGTACAAACAAAAAGCCCGTGGTCTTATTTTTCAAAAGGATCTCTGTAGCCTAGTTAATGTAATCAACAGAATGCCTTCACACAAACTGAACTGGCTGCTGGTATGAAGAAACCACAAAAGATAACTTTATATTAGATCCCCTAGACCTGCTGTGGTTGAAACCACTCATTAGCAGCCTGATTACTCAGTTTTATGCTGTTTGAACAACAAAAAAAAAGCATCAACAAAAAAATATTTTCTCCTTTTATTGTTGGACGGCACTTTTCTTTGTCTGGTTTCTCGTTATTTTCCACTGCATGTTTGTTAAAACATTCCCAGTTCCTACGTAAAGTAGCTGTAGAACGTAGGAAACCTGCTCGTCCAGTCGGGTCTTTTTGTTGCTTTAGAGCTCGTTTTAAAGCGACGACCTTTGCCTTCAATGTACAGCTGCCTTCATGGGAAAACTCCTCGCTTGCGTCTTTAAGGGGTTTCTTGATTGTCTTTTATCATTGTCACAGCTCTACTGTACCTCATCATCATCATCATCATCATCATCATCGTCATATCTAATATTTCTCGTGTGACATCGCAGTCCTCGATCATGAACCATGTACTCAAGGCCCTACTGAATCATACAGATAGTGTACAAAATAGTTTTTGTTTGTTTTTTACAGGAATGGTTTAAAAAAAGCAGCTAATTGCTGTTCAGTTAATGGCAAAGATGAAAAAGGAACTGGTGTGAATTGGAACATTGAACCAAAGATGCATATTAGTCACTGCTTTTTGCATTTCTCATTAACCTGTGGCACTTTTTATTTATTTCATTTTTTTTTTTTGTTCTCTTGCAAGGAGCGGTTGCATTCCACCCAGCAGACCTGCCTTTTAAACTCTTCGCGACACCCTGTAAACTGGTCGAAACGGCCCAGTCTGCTCCATCTGGAGCTTCAGCACGCAGGGAGGGGAGTAAAGTGCACGTTTATGGTGAACCGCTCTAAATGTTTTGCCAACGGGGGCTGCCTGGACTTTTTATTTTAATACATTTGAGCTGGAAGTAAATAACAAAAAGGGCGTAATGTTGTAAATTTTTTCTTTTTGGGTTAAAATATTCATGTGTTCTTTATCCATTTAGTTAAAACTGCCCCCCCCCCCCCCCCCACACACACACACACACACACACACACATCTGCTGAAACAGGTGAAGCACAATTTGAAGCACTTTTTATGCAAACGTTCTTGGAGGGATGTTCAGATTTGATCTTTTTGCGCCCAAGTTTTGAGTTTATTCAGATTAAGCATTTCCCGTCAAACCTTTTTTTTTTTTTTTTAGTTTTTAAAACGTTTAAACGTCTCTGACCCGACGGACCGCCCTGATTCGTGCCGATCGTTCGCAGCCAGTTATTAATTTGGGGCTTTTTGTTGAGTGGAATGAATTGCTCTCGTGCTGCCGTGGTGTCAGGGTTGAACTCGCTTTTTTTTTTTTTTTTTTTGTAAAGTTTGTTTAATTCTAATGAAATAGAGCAGGAGTTAACTTTTGTACTGAAACGGGAGCTGAAAGCAGCTGCCTCCTCACATCCTAACTGAATGGCCTTCGACCACTATCCACCGTCTCCGTGTGTACGAGACTCCGAGCTCCTGCTTCCAGTCCTTTTCTCTTCAGGATGTCGGGACGTTTGAAGCACATGGCTGGCTGTATTTTGTGTGTCCTGGATTAATTCACAACTTTGATTGTACGTCTTTAACACAATTCTGTATCCTCTAAGCCGCCTTGTGGATTCTAGCTTCTTATGCCGACAAAGATAAGGAAATTGTTTATCAAACCCTTTGCTTCAATAAAACCAAGAATACAAGCCTGTAGTCTTTGTGTCTGTTGTTCTTTTTTATTATTGCAGGTATTGAAATTGTAGTTTTGACCTTTCTGTTTAATTCCCCCCCCAAGTCAAACTTGTTTCAAACACCTGAATTGTGTCCTGGTAACGTTTTTATGCTGAAACTTTGAAAAGCTCGTCTTTATCTCGGCCACAACTGCATCAAATCTGAGCTAAAAGTTTGTAGAATCGACCGAGTTGTAGCCATTTTTATAACGTTTAAAATGGACGCATCTCCTAGTGTACGTGCCATTTCTCTTGTTGGGCCTTAACTTCTGATTCGCTCAAGATAATTTAATGAAACTTGATGGTATTCTGATTCATGCTCAATAATCCAGGTAGAAAAATCCAACGGGTCCTGTGGACGGATTATTTCTTTTTATTGAAACGGTTCATTTTTTATTCCAAAAGACGAAACGTTTAAACAAAAACAGTCCAGAGGACCTGACTTAACTGATGGAAACTTGATGGTGCTGTTAGGAATTTATTTCACATTATTTATATTGCATCAAGTCCCAACAGAAGTCGTCTCAGGGCACTGTACAAAAACATTCATATACATGGAAAAAAGCCAATTAATAAAAAGTTATCGAAAGAAGCAGCTGATTGTGTTGAATCTGCGTCACAGTCTCCCGAGCAAGCACAAAGGAGACAGTGGAAAGGAAAAACTCAATTTTTAACAAGACGAGACCTTTTAGCAGAACCAGGCTCAGGACAAGCAGACATCTGCTTTGACCGGCTGGGGTTTGAGAGGAACAGGAAGTAGGAACAAACAAACAGAAGCAGGTCCAGATGAACTTATAGGAGGAAAGACAAAAAAACATGTTAAGATAGAAATTACAAATACGAACGGGGAGAGTAGAGCAAGTAAAGGCAGCAGCAGAGTGAGGACGTGGTTAATTTGTCCTCCAGCAATCTAAGCCTATAGCAGCATAACTAAGGGATAGCTCAGGAAACTCAAGTTGACCCCAACTAAAGGATTTATCAAAAAGGAAAGTCTTAAGCCCAGTCTTAAAAGTGGACGAGTCAGTCTGATGCACTAGAGAGGAGCCTGATAACTGAAAGATCTGCTGCCCATTCTGCTCTTGGAAACTCTAGGAACCACAAGTAAACCTGCAGTCTGAAAGCAAAGTGCTGAGGAAAGGTTTTTTGTTTTTATACAGCAGATGTGGGATACAGCGTCTGCAGTACGTATTGCAGACTGTACCGGTCTGTTGTGGTGAAGAAGAAGCTGAACTGTAAGGCAAAGCTTTCAACCGCTCCGTCATCGTTCCTACCCTCACTTATGGCCATGAACTCTGGGTGACTGAAAGAATGAGATTGGCAGTTGAAATGAGTTTCCTCTGCAGGGTAGCTGGACTCCTTAGAGATGGGCTGAGAAGTTCAGTTATCTGGGACAGACTCTGAGTAGAACTGCTCCTCCACATCAAGAGGAGCCAGTTGTTGTTTAAGCATCTGGTAAAGATGCTCCCTGGGCGCCTCCCCGTTTATGTTTATATATATATTTATTGATGTAGAAAAATAAAATTTGTACTCATCCTTTGATCGTTTATTGTTGTTGTTGTCCACTGTTATCACTCTTTGTTAAAATTCAGATCTCTCTTGTAAGTGAGTCCACAAGGCTCAATGGGATTAACCTGTATAAATAAAGTTTTGAATGAAAAACAAAAAATACAAATCAGTTTAGCTTATCATAAAAATCAAAGCAAATCTTGAGGAACAAAAAACAACCTCTAAAGGTATACAGACCTATAACATAACTCCCAACAGCAAATTGTCATGACATCATTTACAAACGCTTCAATTTCAGGGCGTCGCGCAGCTGTAATGCCACTAATGACCACAAGGGGGTGGTAAAGTACATGGAGGCACATTTTACAACCGTGAGGATTTAGTAATTTAGCATTGCAACTCTAAATATATAAATATTCTACATGAAAGCGCAGTATTGTTTATTCCATTAATAACATTTTATTTACTTGAGTGATTTTATTGGGATGTTTGCGAGCTGTTTGTTCAGCATCAAAGCATCCGTCAGAATGTGCTGCCAGAGATGGATCAAAAGAAGAAAGAAGATCCTGGAAAAAAAATAAATAAAAAAATGCATGTGAGTTCGGTTCGGACTGGGCTCGTTTTACAGGCTGTTCTGGAATAAAATGGACTCTGAAGAATGTGCAGTTTTTCAGAGGGGCGGAGACAGAACCAGCAGCTCCGTCCACATCGAGCGGAGCAGCGGCTGGAGGCAGCTTGCGTCCCGCTGGGAGTTTGCAACGGAAGCCCCGCAGGTTTTACGGGGGTTCGAGCTACATTTGCTGTTTTTTTCTCATTTTTTTTTTTGGTTTTCGAAACGACTCGCACACCCTCGACTGACGTTACACAGACATAGTTTAAATATCTCAGCGAGTAGCGCTGGGATTCGAACTCGTGACACTCGGATCCTAAGCTCCGCTCCGCTCTCCCAGGCGGGAGGAGGTTACGCCGCGGAGTGACATCAGCACGACACATTGCAGCCTTGATTTTTTTTTTTCTCCCTCCGCGTCTTGTTCCAGAGCATCTACAGCTTCAGCGTTCACCGCGGGGAGGCGATGAGAAGTGGACCGCCCGGTTCGGTTTGTCCACGTCCAGCCTGCACGGGGCAAAGTGAGCCCAGCTCAGGTAGATTCTGATCAAACCAGTCCCGGTCAAGGGTCCAGCACCCACCGCACCCGGAAGCCATGAGGACCACGGAGGAGACGGAAGGCTTTGACTGCGAGGCCTCCAACACCTCCATGATCTCCGGGGCCAGCAGCCCGTACCAGCCCACCACCGAACCCGTGCACGCGCGGAACGTTCTGGGGGGAATAAGGTGCGACCTGGAGTACCTCAGGTCCCACTTTGGGATTTTAAAAGTGCTCGAAGTGGTAAGTTATGACGCACGACACTAATAAGATTAATTAAACACTTATCACATTTCTATATATTAAAAACAAAAACTGCTGTTTTTCTGTCACATGAAAACAAATAGTTTGCATCAACAGCTCCTATCATTAAAAGTTTAATTATTAAAGGGGCTCATAAATAACTAATAAACAAAACCTGCACAATATTTAGGTCTGGTTTGGTTTGCAACCAGTATCTGTGACCCATCAGCCACATGTTTGTTTACATATGGAAACAGCAGAAGTTGCAGAAAACGGGTCAAACCTTCGAGTTTCAGCAGAAGTTTTGTAAAAGTCATGCGTGTTTGGATGATTGACAGTCGTCTTCCTCAGTCTGTCTCATTCCCTTTGAGTCCAGGAGCAGATTCACCTGAATAGCGCTTTGTTTACGTCGAGTGTGGACCCACACATCTGGAAAACGACTGGAGTAAACTCCTTCAGAATGCACCATTTGTTATAGTTGACGGTAACGCTTTTTCCTGCGCCATTTCAAAGTTCTGCAACGAGTATCTTTAAATAATTTGTCACCAATGAGTTTTTTGCAAACGTTGACCTCTGCGCTCCTTTTTACAAGGACAGTTTTCACTCATGCATTTTGTCCTCAGCAGTGTTTGGTTACTGTTGGAGCACCTTAAAGTCCTCACAATCACTTTTATTCTCTAACCAGATCAGAGCCGAGTGAAATAAGGGCTCAGAGAAGGGACGCATGATATTATCAGCATGGTATCGTATCGGCCAATATTGGCAATAAAGTTAAATATCGGCCATTCCATCAAAACAACTCACTGATTTAAAAGGCACCATTTATATATATATATATATATGTAAGTATGTAAGGCGCTGTTTTTATATGACAACCCAGTGACAAGGATGTCTGCGATGCCAGCACAACGTTATGAAATCACACGCACCTTTGAGTTTGGATTTGTGAAAATGTACAAATTTGCACAGTTCAAATGTTGTAATTGTGTTGGAGAATAAATATCATGAATAAATTTGACATTAAACATAATCCAAGTTCAAGCGTTGCATCATTTTCCCCCTTTTTGACGTCTGTATTTGGTTGCAGACCAAATTGACAAAGACCGTGCAGAATAATGTATTTTAATTCCACAGCAGAGAAAGCTACGTAGTCTCTGTAAGTACACAGGAAAAATAGAAGAGTAATTTTTTCGGAGTTAACATTATTTTCATCTAAAAGAGTCATGTTTATACATTATAGAGTAAAATCGTGTCAATTGGTCAATAGAATCGGAGGAAAAAAACAGAGTAAATCATATCGGAGTAAAACAAGAAAAACGCCCACTGAAGTTCGTTAAGTTTCGTTTCTTCCACCATTTTGTTTTCCCGCATTGGACCGGAGGCGACGGTCTGCTTTGTGCCAGGTAAGTGCCCAAATGGGTTGTAAACATATTTCATGTGGGGTTTTATTTGTTTTTTATTATTATTAACACTAATTATCTCTAGCGGAAAGATGACGTGCTGCTGTGTGGTCGTGGGGGAAGGAGGGGTGCAGCGAGGAATTAACATGGTTGGCTAACTAGTTAGCATGTGTGCTTCAGCTAACTTAATGTAGCCGTTTACAACAATGTAAGCAGAAAAAAAACATCAGTGTTGTACAATGCTACGTCCATTTTTTATTTGCATAAGTCAAGGCTGTTGCTATTTTAAGCTAAGGAACGGAGTTTAAAAGAGGAGCTAGCTGTACAATCGAAGCTAGCTCTGCTAGCATGTGTCCCGCCCAGAAAATGGCGCGGGAGGGCTATGCTAGTAACTTCTCTTGAACGTAGAGCAGCAATTAAAAATATATAATTAAAGTTGTGCTTTGTATGCAAACTGTAAGTTGTCAGTAAAACATTGTGATTGACTATTTAGTCCATAAACCCCGTTTGCATCGAGTTGTATGGAACTGATGTGGTTTTGTTTTCGTTTTAGTTGTGTTGATTGGCTAAATTCAAGAGCGCCTAGCTCATTAAGAGCCCATTAAGGATATTTGTTAGCCACCAAGTGCTTCTTCCCCATGATAGTTTCAACCTCTTATCTTAATTTTTTTTATTCCCTTCGATAAGTATGTTATCAAAGTGAATAATATATAATAATTTGTTATTGAAAAATATCATATTTTACATAATGCAGGATGCAAGCTGTGCGTGTCAAACATAGAGATCGACAGAAATACATCTGTTTTGAAGGCCAACTGACTTACAGTTCATTTTTGGAATGTGGTGAGTGCAAACAAAACAAGTTTCCAACATTTTCATATATTGTGTTTATCAAAAACGTTTTGGGAATGTTGCCATAATGGGTGCTTTACCAACTTTTCTGATTTATTATTCTGTTTTACTTAATTTTAATTTATAATGTCTTTTAATTGTTATTTACATATGTTCAAATATATAATAAATAAATAATTTGCTATGTTCATAGCTGCAAAAAAGTTCAGCATCCCAACCTTGGACTTAAAAGTTTCTGATGATTCTAAGACTGAAGTGGATGAGGAGGTTTTTGAGCTCCTTTTGAAAAGTCCAAACCTTGGTGTGCTGGAAATTTGTGAAGCACAAGATCTCCATCCAGAAGGTAAGGTGTTGCAAAGTGTCATTTGTTTATTTTTGTGAACTATTTTTGGTCATCCTTATGGGTTTGACCAATAGGGATAGAAATGTCTTTCCAGATCAGTATAGACATGTTGATGTCCATTTGATATCACCAATCTAGGATGAGATCATAAAAGCGTTCACCTTTGTAGCATTTCACACAACATGTGGAAACATCTTACATCACAGACCATTCACGGTTTGGCCTATTTCTAGTGTTTCAGTGGTTCATCACAATGAACACAGATAAATGTGCATGAGTTATCTATGTTTGTATCATACTGTTTCTTGTGAGAAGAGCTCATCAGGTGACCTTAATTTATATATAAAAAAAGTTTTTGGGAGAGAACCATTTTCTCAATTTTAGTGTTGACTACTGTTAATTCTACCAACAAAATGTTTAGATAATCCTATGGATCAGCTAAGCTGTGCAGCAAGCAGCTCCTTCACCAGCTCCAGTGGAGAAACTGAAGTGGACTCCGATGACACCATTATATTGCAACACAGTCCTGTAACAAGACATAGAGCTGAAGACACCTCTCTTGCCCAAGTAAGCTATGCAGATTACTGTGCAGACTTCCATAGAGTTTTTACAAAATTTGAATACATTATATAAATTGCTCTCTTAAAACCACTTTCTGTGTTTTTTTCCTTCAGCATATCTCTGCACATTTTAGTCCAGATCCTTAGCATAGAAGGCTCTGGACTTCCCAAAAAATTTAAGTTCTTATAGTTTTGTTTGTGCTTTTTAACATAACTTACTATTCCACTAATAACTATTATAGTTCTTTTAATACTATCTCTTTTTTATGGAATAAAATAGGATTTGTAATTGTCTTGTGTACAGTGTTTTTGCAACGTATCGATTTATATTTTTACCATCACTTTAGATGATTGAAAATGTTCTAAAGAACAAACCAGGAGGAGACAGGATCGTCAATGAATATGCGCGGACAAAA
>NC_056499.1:7939829-7941517 GCF_014905685.2 Nematolebias whitei | reverse complement strand
TTTTTTCTGTGTCAATATAGGACAAGTCCCTCCAGACGTATCAAAGAGGACTATGCAAAGGGTATTATTACCTTGTTCCCTTACCTGGCTGATCCTAAGAGCAGATTTGGCTATGTAAGTTCAAAACAGAAGTCCAACTTGTTGGCTATGGTTTGAGTAGAACTGAAAATGTTTCTCTGTTGCATCCCCTGCATCTGTGCCACTTGTTTTTAACTTTCCAATTTTAAAACTTTTGTAGAGTTTATTGTTCCAGTGTTGACCTACTGCAGCTTGAAGAATAAACATTGTGAAGAGATTTTATTTATGTAATTCAAACAATGGGAACTAAAATCTGTAAATCATAGCTACTATCATTCACGGTTGTCTTTACTTTCGCAGCTTTAAAAACATTTATCATTCACCTACTTTTAGGAGCATTATTACAATGCAGAAGATGGGAGTGGGTATCTGGCTTGGAGACTGAAGTTTGTCCAGAGGGAAGCTTCTAATGGACAAAAGAAGGTCCCCAGACTGTCACAAACCCAAACAGGTATGTGTATTTATACTTGTACAAATTTTATCCTACAACCAAACTGCACAATAGGTTCCCAAGCCTTATTTATTAAATCCTAAGATCGAGTGTCCCATTCATATAATGTTTTTTTAGGGGGACCAACAACTGACAGAGACTGTTTGAGAGAAGAAGACTGCCTTTTGACAGACAGCTTGTGTTCTGAAGCCATTGCGCTGATGAAGCACACAACTGATGAAGGAACTGTAATGAGGAAGATGAAACAGACTTTCAACTATCGCCAGAAGATGATTCATGACCCAGTGAAGTCACCTGGTATCTTTTTGGACTTCCCAAGATTCCTGGACATGGGAGGATTGGTATGCTTATCTTCACTTCAGCTTAACCTATTTTTATAAAGTTTAAATTGAGGTGGGCGTGAGAAAGTTTAACAAAATGATTTTTAAAACCTTCATCTCTTCTCCAGGTTGAGCAAGATTTTACATTGATGTTTGGGGAAGCCATCTCTGCAAAATTCCTGGAGAAGTGGCCCACTGTCTACAAGCAGAAAGTCCTCGAACAAAGCCGTGGTCTCACACAGTCTGATGACCTTGAGAACCTTCTTCACAATGCTGAAGGCACAACAGAGGTGCAAAATGGTAAGTTGGACTGGATTATAAAGACGGTGTTTAATGTAACATAATTTTATGTAAATTGATTCAATATAAGTGCGCCTCCTTCTGCCGTCACTGTTTGGTAAGCTTCCTCTGGAAGTGTTAACACGGTTGCAAAGAAGTTCTGTTAGCTTATGTTTATTTCATCTTTTCTTCCAGGATGGGACAGTGACATGTCATCCATTCTGATTCTTGTGCACCTCCTGCCACCGTCACCTCATGGCCGGAAGAGACCAGGAAAACTCTCAGCCAGAGCAGCCATTGAACATCTTGTGAAGTTTGTCAAGGTAAGGTTACAGCTAAGGGAATATTTATGTTGATCAAAATTCCCTATTCTTCACTTATTTTTATTTATTTGTATTTTTTGTGAAGTTGGTCTGAAATTTCATTTCAAGTAACATTAAAGAGGTCCTGAAAAGTAATTTGCCTTAACTATAAGAACCCTGTTTTCTTTGAAACCCAAGACTAATCATGTTTTATTCTGTTTTTACCACAGACAGGAACCAGCATCCAGGGGCACCTTG
>NC_056499.1:7937678-7939819 GCF_014905685.2 Nematolebias whitei | reverse complement strand
AGCTCACTTTGTGTTCGGCACTTCATATGACCATGATCTGGTCAATGTGTACAATTTTCTGCAGACCGCCATTTATGAGATAGATGTTGAGACAACCAAAGTAAATCCTAGGGTTGCAGAGTTGAGGGCTCGGATGCTGCGTTAAATAGTTGTTTTGCTATGATTGTTTCAGTATTAAGTTGAGTTGGAATGTTCTGCTTCATTTGTAAGAAGTACCAGACAAATGCTAATTCTCTGACCAAGCACTTAAAATTGATCCACGGACTTTGCTCTGGTAAGACACTTCGTCTTAAATGTGGTCAGGCAGGTTGTGCTCAAGTTTATGGCACATTTTCTGGGTTCAGAAAGCATCTCAATAAAGCACATGATAAACACACTTGTAATCCTGGTGAAGGCCCATCTACAACTGAAGAGACATTTGAAAGTCAAAATTTGCCCTCTATGAGTGCTGCTTCTGATACAGTCCCGCTTCAGAAATCTCTTGTGCATAGTTGTGCAACAGCAGTTGCAGAACTTAAATTTGCAGGTGTAAGTGAAAGAGCAATTAACTCTTTGGTAATTTCCCTGGAAGAAATAGTTAATGATTTTCAAAATCAAGCAAAAGAATCTGTGAAAAACAGTCTTTCTTTACAAGAACCTGTCAAAAGTGACATTGAGTGCAAAATTGATCAATGTTTTGAGAAAATGGAAAATCCTTTCAAGATATTAAATTCTGAAAGTAAAAGAACTCGTTTTTTGGCAGATAATTGGGGACGTGTAGACCCAGTAGAATATGTCCTTGACTTAAAAAGTCATGCATTCTAAATTCACTACAGTACTTCAGTACATGTGAAAACTTCTCAGTTGATATTATGCATGATATCTTGGAAGGAGTGGCACAATATGAAATGAAGCTGATTTTGTTGCATGTAGTTGACCAGTACACAACATTAAAGGATGTAGACAGGAGAATAAGGAGCTTTAACTATGGCTACATGGAACAAACCAACAAACCACCTGCAGTGAAGTTGGTAGAAGACTCAAATGACTTGGGGTTAAATGCCATCCAGTCCTGGTGTCTACTACGTAACCTACCACTCATCTTTGGAGACTTAGTTTGTCCAAATGATCAGCACTGGTATTTGCTGCAGCTGTTGCTTCACATAGTAAATATTGTTTTTTCACCAGTGTTATCAAAAGGCATTACTATTTTCTTAAAACACCTGATTGCCGAACATCACAGGTTATTCAAACATTTGTTTCCACAAAAAAAGTTGCTCCCAAAGCATCATTTTATGGTGCATTATCCTACATGCATACTCAAAATAGGCCCAATTCTACATAGCTGGTGCATGCGATACGAAGCTAAACACAATTTCTTTAAAAAACAATTGAAAAGTTTTAAAAATGTTACAAAAACCCTGGCATTAAAGCATCAAAGTCACATTGCTTTCAGTTGGCATACATTTGACCACAAGAGACTGACCATTGGACCAGGTAAAATGGTGCCTTTAAATGTACTGAAGTGGGGCTGTGAGATAGCAGAGACTCTTCAGTTACCAATCAACACCAAAGTATTAAATGTTAAATGGGCCAAACACCATGGAAATATGTATCGTGCAGATTTAGTTGTTTGTAAAGAAATGTTTTGTGAAATGCCAGTTTTCCATAAGATCTACAATGTTGTTGTGAAAGATGAGAGGTTACTGTTTGTTACATTTGCACTGCAAACAGTGTGTCTGAATGAGCATTTCAGTGCTTTTCAAGTTTTGTGTACAAGAGATGGACCTCATGTTATTTATGTAGAAGAGCTTTTCTGTGCCAGAGCTTTTGATTTACAGGTGTCATACAGTCATGAAGATGCAAATGTTTATATTGTTCCATACTGTTTCCTGTGAACAATAAAAATGGCTGTTCAAATACTGATTTCTGGTCTATGCATTGTACTCTTACAAACTCAGATGTGTATAATGGCTAAAAAAATTGCTTAGTGAGTGAAATAAAGTTACATTTTGTTCTATTTTACAATTTAATTTAATGTTTAACTGCACAATATGGAATAAAATAAAATTAGGAGTAAAATTTTACACCATTAAGAGCACAATTTGATACTACGTGGAATAAAATTCTATTCTATTTTGTGTAAAATTATTTTTTAGTCA
>NC_056499.1:7907797-7937668 GCF_014905685.2 Nematolebias whitei | reverse complement strand
TTTTTTAGAGTAAATTTTTTTTCAAATTGAGTAAATTTTACTCTGGAAATTTTACTGTGTAGGTTTAGGGAAAAAAAATATTGGTATCGTTTATCGGTCAAATAAGTTTTCACATATCGGATATTGACCAAAAATCCAATCCCTAGATGTAATGACTTGTCAGAAGGGGAGACGTCCATTTATCCTTTTTCTTCTTCTTCTCTTGCCAGGCAGTTTAGTGCAGCCTCGTGCACACACAGTAGTGTGTGTGTGTGTCCTTGTTTATGCTACTTTGTGAGGCCCATTTTTCCAACTTATACTGCATTGTGAGGACCAACTGCTCCTTATGGGGTCCAAAGCCCGGGCCCCATAAGAAGAAGTCCCGTTGGTGGGTTAGGGGCTAGGTTTAGGACTAAGGTGTGAATTGAGGATGTGTTAGGTTTAGGGTTAGGTATGTACTGGTAATGGTTAGGTTAAGGATAAAGGTCATGGTTAGGCTATAGAAATGAATGAAAAATGAATGGAAGTCAATGCAAAGGCCCCATAAAGATAGCAAAACAAACCTGTGTGTGTGTGTGTCCAGAACAGGAAACATGGAGTAGTAATTACTTCTTAGTGTTTACGGACAGCATGGCAGCCTACAAACTTGCCGTCGTCTTTGCTCGACTTTTAAAACTTGTTTTGCACTCAGTCAGTAAAGATGTTTTTTTTTTTTCGGCGTGCGGTTGACGAAGAGTTACGCACACACACACACACACACACACACACACCTGTGATGTTTACCTTTGTGCTGGAGGGAAAGCAGCCTTGGAAGCCATCTGGCATCGGTAAGATAAAAAAAAAAGTTTAGAAAAGGAGTTGCCAAGAAGATTTCCGCTCACAATCTTTATCCTTTTGGCACATTTCAGAATAATTCTTTAGATTTGGACTCAATTGCATAAAACATGATTGTTTTTCCATATTGTCAGAGCTGTAGACAGCTGATTTATGATTTATTGATTATTATTGTCTGCTGGTAAAGAGGCGTAAGATAATGTTTTACTTTCAGCCCTGCCAGTTCTGCTTCTGCCCTACTTTGTGTTAGCACGCTGCATTGTTAATGCTAATTCTACCCTTTTATGCTAATTCTACCCTTTAATTGTTAATTATGCCCTGATTTTTCTGTTTTGCTACTTTTCACATTTATCTAGCATACTTTACCATTATACTACCTTTTTAAATAGTTTCAGTTCGTAGCTAGCATGTTTGTGCCTTCTGCTAGCGTTTCACTACTTCTAGCATTTAGCTGCATTCGGCTCACATTTTGCTACTTCTAGCTGATAGCTAGCTTCTAGCTTCTAGCTGAAAAAAAAGCTGCTTTTTGTCAGCTTTTTCACAACTGTACTTGTGGCTCTAAGCTAGGTTTGGAGTTATTTTTTCCAGCATTTTGCTTCTTCTGGCTCTAACCAACTTATAAGTTTGAAATTTTTTAAGCAGCTTTCAGCAAAAATAATTCAGCAATAAGCAGCATTTTTGCAGGAAAGAGTTATTTTCTGTTTAACATTTGAGGTCAGTCCGATTCAGCTAATCAACTTTAGCACACACAAAAATTTCTTTACATTTGGTTTACAGATTTTGAGCTAAAGTTTGGTGTGGTAGTAGCTGAGAGTCATTTAGGGGAGTGGTGGCGCAGAGAAGGCTAGCCTGTGATCGGAAGGTCGTCGGTACGACTTCCCAGACCAACATCAAAATGTCGGTGGGAAAGGTGAAGCACCCACAACTGCCTCCATCCTCATTTGCCCCACTCTGTGCCCTTGAGCAAGGTCTTTAACCCCCACCATCTGCTCCCTGGGCGCCCTAGATAGCAGCTCTCTGCTCCACACAGAGGGCTGTGGTAGCTCGGTGGTCTGTGGTTGCGTCAGGAAGGACATCCGCTGTAAAAACAATCTCCAAGTCTCCGTGCGACTTAGTTCACTGTGGCGACCCCTGAAGAAGGGAGCAGCCGAAAGAAGAAGGAAAAAACAAAACGCAGCTGAGAGGGATTCACATTTTACAACACTTAATTTGAGTATGAAAACCATATTTCTACACATAAAATGCTCTTAATCTAATCCTCTGGTCTGAGAGGCGATGATGATGGTGATATGCATTCTGTGGAGGAATGCTGGGTAGGCCTGTCGCAATAATCAATAAATCAATTAATCGCATGATAAATAAAAATGAGCTACCACATTTCTGTTTATCAGCTTTATCGCTTCTTCGTGTCTCTTTCTACTGAAGACGCTGGATGAGAAAAGGCTCAACTCCGGTGCTCTTCACTGACCCCACCCTTTCTCTTTTTTCTTTAAAATCCGTTTTAACCGTCCAAAATTTTTGGATCGTTAAATGCAGCTAAGCTGAGAAGCTAAGCTACGAGCTAAGCTAACAGATCCACCTCGGGAAAAATTCTCTGTCTTGTCTAAGCTCCAAAATTCACGGTTGAAACCCGTGCCTTCATGTAAAAAGTTGTTTTTCTCTGCAAAAAGAAGCTGAGAACTTGTCTACTTTTTTAATTAAAATCTTTGTGTGACAAATGCTATGCTAATGAGCTTAAACCACACCGAGCGTCCGAAGAACCGAACCGAAGAGAGACAGCCCACGTCATGTCAAGGAGCCTCCCTCCCACTTTTCTTAAAGAGACACGCTGCTCGCTCCCTCACTATCCATCTTTCGGTTCAAACTGTCTTATACTGTCATCAAGTGGTCAAAAAAGACACTATGCTCAAAATAAATTTACCAACATTTCTTCGTAAATTTGACAATAATTACTAATTATTGTCGAATTTCAAACAATATTATCGTTTATCGCAATAATTTCTGAGACAATTAATCGCCCAGCAAAATTTGTTACTGTGACAGTCCTAATGTCGTTTTTTTTATTATTCATGCTCATGCTTGGCTTCATGGGTAATATGTCAGTATTTCCTATAATTGCACTAAAATAAACATATTGAGGCTTTTTCTGCAGCACGCATTTACTTGGGCCTAAAATATATTGGTTTGGATTTATTGAGCGCTTGTGCCAGAATACAAATAAAAGCATTAAGAAACAAACTTCCTAAATTGTGTCAACAAAGTGAATCTGAGCCATGGACACGTTTTAGTTCAGTATCAGCTTGTTGGATACAAACCGAACGTTGGAGTGTTCAAGGCTAGTGGGCCTTGCTGCCGAACTTGTGCGTACGCTCTTATTTGCGTCGGCTCTAAACACGATTTTCCAGTTCAGGTATTTGTCCTCCACCAACAAGGACAGGATCCGTAAGACTTTCAGCTGACTTTCACCTCCTCAGCTCAGAGCAGAGCTCCGAGGCTTCTCGCCAAACATTAATAGCTTCACTGGCGTTTAATTTCACAGTTTTCTCCTCTGCTTGTTTCGCTGCGTGAACTCTGAGGAGGCGTTGAACTAATGCACGACTGTCGGTCATAAAAAAAGACAGGATTTATCACAAAATCTGAATAATGTAAAATGTGTGGATGTGTCCTATTTATGACCTCTCCTGGAGCTTAAAGGGCAGATTTTGTTTGTTGTTAATGGATCATCTTATTTGCAGAATTCACACCAGGAGGACTTATCACCATCCGTGCTAACAGACTGGGACTGGATTAGGCAATGCATTTATTTTTTCAATATAATATAAAAAAGGTGTTGTGCTTTATAAATTATGTAAAATACAGCTATGTCAGTTTTCCTCCAAAGCAGTGGAGCGGTCATCCAGAGTGATGAATTCAGTCCCACGTTCTGTAAGCCTTTTTGCTTTCATCCTGCCCTGTGGGAATTTGTCTCGTTTCATCTACTTTGTGCTGCTTAGTCGTGTTAGCGTTAAGATTTAGACGGTGTATTTTTTATTTATTAACCTTTATTTAACCAGGCAAATCCCATTGAGATCAAAGATCTCTTTTGCAAGGGAGGCCTGTGCCTTAAGACAGCCTAACATGCATGTTTTTGGTCTGTGGGGGGAAACCGGAGTACCTGGAGAAAACCCACGTAAGCACGAAAAGAACATGCAAACTCCACACAGAAAGATCCCAGGTCCAACCGAGGATTAAACCCAGGACCTTCTTGCTGTGAGGCAACAGTGCTAACCACTGAGCCGTCGTGCTGAGGGGTTGGATTTTAAAAGTCTAATTTAAATGGTGGCTTTGGGTGTAGCTCAATCACCACCAACTGCAAACATTGCATGCAGTCCGTGTGTCATGCGGTCTCATGAGAGGAGGCGGTGGAGGACCACTGTAGACCGTTAACATAACAGGCTGCGATGTTGTGGCAAGGCTTTGAGAAGGTCAAGAACAGAATTGTGGTGCAGAGTGGGGTCAGCTACTCAGGTATCGATCAGTGGCAAACACCTTGATTGACCCCATTCTAATACCTGAAACCAGTGGTTATATTTAAAGGAACGTGTTGCAACACTAAGTTGTTTTAAAGCAATTAAATTGTCATTAAAGATGGATAAACTCTATTTTTATACCGAGTTTGAAGTAAATGGAAACCTGTCCTACTTCTTCAGTTAACTACCAGTCCAACAACAGGAAGCTAACGTAATGCTTAGATTTGTAGATCTAAAATAAAAAAAATATATATATACATGTGTATATGTATATATATACAGTGCCTTGCGAAAGTATTCGGCCTCCTTGAACTTTTCAACCTTTTGTCACATTTCAGGCTTCAAACATAAAGATATAAAATTAAAAATTTTTGTGAAGAATCAACAACAATTGGGACACAATCGTGACATGGGATGAAATTTATTGAATGTGTCAAACTTTTTTAACAAATAAAAAACTGAAAAGTGAGGCGTGCAATATTATTGGGCCCCTTTACTTTCAGTGCAGCAAACTCACTCCAGAAGTTCAGTGAGGATCTATGAATGATCCAATGTTGTCCCAAATGACTGATGATGATAAATAGAATCCACCTGTGTGTAATCAAGTCTCCGTACAAATGCACCTGCTCTGTGATAGTCTCAGGGTTTTGTTCAAAGCGCAGAGAGCATCATGAAGACCAAGGAACACACCAAGCAGGTCCGAGATACTGTTGTGGAGAAGTTTAAAGCCGGATTTGGATACAAAAAGAGTACCCAAGCTTTAAACATCCCAAGGAGCACTGTGCAAGCAATCATATTGAAATGGAAGGAGTATCAGACCACTGCAAATCTACCAAGACCGGCCGTCCCTCTAAACTTTCATCTGGAACAAGGAGAAGACTGATCAGAGATGCAGCCAAGAGGCCCATGATCACTCTGGATGAACTGCAGAGATCTACAGCTGAGGTGGGAGGTCGTACGCTGCACAAATCTGGCCTTTATGGAAGAGTGACAAGAAGAAAGCCATTTCTCAAAGATATCCATAAAAAGTGTTGTTTAAAGTTTGTCACCTGGGAGACACCAAACATGTGGAAGAAGGTGCTCTGGTCACATGAAACCAAAATCAAACTGTTTGGCCACAATGCAAAACGATATGTTTGGCGTAAAAGCAACACAGCTCATCACCCTGAATACACCATCCCCACTGTCAAACATGGTGGTGGCAGCATCATGGTTTGGGCCTTCTTTTTGTCAGCAGGGACAGGGAAGATGGTCAGAATTGATGGGAAGATGGATGGGGCCAAATACAGGACCATTCTGGAAGAAAACCTGTTCGAGTCTGCAAGAAACCTGAGACTGGGACGGAGATTTATCTTCCAACAAGACAATGATCCAAAACATAAAGACACATCTACAATGGAATGGTTCACAAATAAACGTATCCAGGTGTTGGAATGGCCAAGTCAAAGTCCAGACCTGAATCCAATCGAGAATCTGTGGAAAGAGCTGAAGACTGCTGTTCACAAACGCTCTCCATCCAACCTCACTGAGCTCCAGCTGTTTTGCAGGAAGAATGGGCAGAACTTCAGTGTCTCCATGTGCAAAACTGATAAGACAAACCCCAAGAGACTTGCAGCTGGAACTGCAGCTGGAACTGCAGCAAAAGGCGGAGCTACAAAGTATTAACGCAAGGGAGCCGAATAATATTGCACGCCCCACTTTTCAGTTTTTATTTGTTAAAAAAGTTTGACGCATCCAATAAATTTCATTCCACTTCACGATTGTGTCCCACTTGTTGTGGATTCTTCACAAACAATTAAAAATTTTATATCTTTATGTTTGAAGCCTGAAATGTGACAAAAGGTTGAAAAGTTCAAGGGGCCGAATTCTTTTGCAAGGCACTGTATATATCCTATTGTTAAGCTGACCGTTTAATAAATATTTTTGGTGAGGAAGGTTTTTTTTTACCGTAAATGTTGAGAAATGAAGTTACCAGATGCTTTCAGCACACACTTCCTCCTCTGAAAGAGACACCATATGCCGAATTCCCTCGCGTTTGAAACTTTACTGATTCAGAGCTTGAAGTCATTCATAAAGACAACAATAATCATGTGCCATCGTGCATGCAAGGAGCACACAAGAGTATTGAAATGCACACTTCCTTTACCCTCTGGGCAGAAACTTAATCCACATTCAGTCCAATGCAATTTAATCCCACAAACAACTGTGGGTTCCCTCTGAATCACATTTAATGTTTTCTGCATGAAGTCCCATAGAGGGACAGCATTTAATGTTGCACAGGTCTACAGTAAAGCTTCTTTCCTCTTCAAATGCAGTATCACCATAACAGATGGTGCACAAGGAGGGCTCAGAGTCCAGGACACCTTTTAAAGACAACTAATAGTGTGTTAAGTCCTGCAGATTAGCATGTGTCTGCGCATAGAGACAGATATGCTCGTTTGATGAACTGGTTGCGTAGGAGTGAAGGTTAGCATCAGATAATTTCTTCCAAGATTATTCAGCGTTGTCCTCCCCCACCTCCTCCCATGTCGCCTGACTCCTGCTCCACAGGGAAGTGTGGAGGCAACGTGTTTTCCTCCTGAGACATGACATCATCTTTTAGCTCTCATTTAGTTGTATCGCTTGCAGTAATGCTGCTGTCACAGACAGACAGTTTATCCAACGACACACACGAGTTACACGAACAGCGGCGTTGAAAAGCGTTTATCCTGGTGAGAGTTGGCCCCGAGGAGCTTTGTCTCGTTTTTGTTGGACATTTTTACAACCTCAGTTCAGAAAAAGTTGAGTCGTTATTGCAATGCTTTGCAGATCCGTATTGTATTTCCAATAGTATGTGGTAAGCACGTCAAATGTTTTAACTATACAACTTTGGGGTGAAGAGTCGTTTTGAACTTTATGACCGCAACACAATAAAAAAACAATAAACTATTGGTCCAGGTCCATGTTTCCCCCTATGAAGCTTCCACTTGTTTTCTAACAGCCTGTAAGCCTCTAAGGCAGGGCTATTCAACTGGTGGCCCATGGGCCACTTCTGGCCTGCAGGGGATTTCAGTCTGGCCCACCAATGAGTTCATAAAAAAAAAAAAAAGAGTTTTTTTTGTTTGTTTGTTTCTGGGTTTGGGGTTTTGCTTATTGCATTTATGATTCAATGGAATAAAACAAACAAATTTAAAAGGTAACAAATCATTGTAATACTTGGATAATTTACATAATGGCTTTAAGTGCTGGATGTCCGGCCCCTGACCTGCTGGCTCTCAGAAACTGAGCCCCCCTGAGCAGTTTAGTTGAGTAACCCTGCTCTAAGGAGACCAGCTGCTGGAGTTTTTAGAAGGTATTGTCCCGTTCTCGTCTGATGGAGGACTCGAGCTGTTCAACAGTCCTGATTTTGTTTGGAACACTGCAAAACAAAAAACTGTTTGTAATTTCTGTAGAGCGATCACGGCTCAGTTTTAATCCATGACCTTAGTGCTTCTGAGTTGTCTTTTTTCCGTTCTTTTAACTCATCGTTGCAATCATTGTACCTCTAAATTTGGGGCCTTGCAGTTAAAGAATTTAACGTTAAAAAAAAAATAAAGGACTGTGAGCTCCCATCATTCCTTATCTTTTTAGAACGGGACAATCTGACCACATCCCGACACTTTTTCTCTGCCATTCCCTTGACATGTCAAACAGGAAAGGCTTGGTTCTTTAGTTTACTCTAGATAGGTCGTCTTCAGTTCAGCTTGGTGTAATTTTGATTGTCAATGTTTCTGGAAGAAAAAAGCTATTAATCATTTGGAGCAAAACTTTTCCTGATTTATCCAAATGTGTCTTTACTAATGATTGATCAAAGCCGTTCTGTATCTCTGTGAAGTCGTTTTTAATCTCGATGGAGAAGGAAAACACCAGAAAAAGCAGGATTCTTCTCATAGTTTGGTCTCTCGATGGATGGTGGCTGAAGTCAGGCATCCCCACAGGCTGCCAGCAGCAGCACTCGTGAGACACTTTGAAATGGTTTTGCTTTTGCTTTTGCAGTATATCCATTTAGAAGTTTGAATATTTTTCTTTTATTGTTGTTGTTACGTACCAAAAATAAGCCTCTAAGACCCCCGTCACATTAGTTGAGCAGAATAAAAAGCCTTTCTAATCATTATCACATGTTCAAGCAAGACAAAAGTGCCATCCAGCCGGCTCAATGTGTCCAGGATGGGAGGTTTTCTTGGAGATATAATGAGCCTCTACGCTCCTTCAGACTACACAACCTATTAAAACAAGACTGGATTGTGGCAAATTAGGAAGTACGCCTTCCATTTGGAAGGCAACCATAAAGTTGCTACAGTCTTTGTACTCAGGTGGAGGAGTTCAAGTATCCGAGTGTCATTCAAAAGTGAAGGTAGGAAGGAGCAAGTGATGGATCAGCAGATCAGGGCCTCGACCTCAGTAATGAGGGCGTTGCTTCGGTCAGCTGTAATGAAGAATAAGTTGAGTCGAAAGGCAAAGTTCTTGATTTACTGGTCTGTCTACATTCCAGTCCTCACCTGTGGTCACCATGAGGTTTGATGAAGATGGATAAGAGATGGAGATCTTTGTTCTTTTTAATTATTTTTTTCTCCTGTTTATTTACATCCCAGACTCTCCTACTCTCTCACCATGAGCCTGGCGAGAGGGTAGGAGAGCAATTATTGGCACAGCTATCACAGATTGTGTCAGGATGACATCAGAGCAACACTAGCTTTTTTTCCCCACAGTCTTGTTAGTCACATTTGTAGCCTATGAATGAGACCACAACCTGCTGACCATCCATCCATCTGTACATCCATCCATCTGTACATCCATCCATCTGTCTATTCATACATCCATACAGTCTAATCACATGTGAAGTGCAGCTCACTACATTCCAAATATGTACCTGAAGACCTCAAAAAGGCCATCCATGTTCCGGCTAGGCCTGTCACAATAACAAATTTTGCTGGGCAATTAATTGTCTCAGAAACTATTGCGATAAACGATAATATCGTTTGAAATTTGACAATGTCTAATTTAAGAAGAAATGTTGGTTAATTTTTGTGTGTAGTACCTTTTTTTTACCACTGGATGGCAGTATAAGACTGTATGAACCGAAGGATGGATAGTGAGGAAGCGAGTAGCGTCTCTTTAAGAAAAATGGGAGGGAGGCCCCTTGACGTGACATGCATTGTCTCTCGTTTTTGTTTTTCAGTTCTCAAAATGGCGCATGCTCGGTGTGGTTGAGCTCTTTAGCATAGCATTTGTCACATAAAGCTTTTAATTAAAAAAAAATCAGTAAACAAGTTCTCAGCTTCTTTTTGCAGAGAAAACAACTTTTTAGACGAAGGCACGGGTTTCAACCGTGAATTTTGTAGCGTTGACAAGACAGTTTTTTTTCCCCGAGGTCGGCCTGTTAGCTTAGCTTCTTAGCTTAGCAGCTTTTATCGATCCAAAAATGTGATTTTGGACGATTAAACAGATTTTAAAGAGAAAAGAGAATGGAGGGGTCAGTCAAGAGCACAGGAGTTGGGCCTTTTGTCATCCAGTGTCTTTAGAAAGAGAGAAACACGAAGAAACGATAAAGCCGTTAAATGAAAATGAGGTTGATTTGCTTGTTTGTTTGTTTGTTTACCTACCTATCTCATAGCAGGGTTGCCATTCAGTATCAGAGGACTGAAAGACTGATGGAGTTTTGGCTACTCCAAATAGTTCAATCAAATTTTATTTTATAATTTTTGTATCAAAACTGTAAATACTTCCATGTTTTAGTTCTTCGTCACCCCAACCACCAAGTTAATTTTGATTTATTTAAACAAAAGCACTTCAAATCAGAACAGCTTGTGAAGGGTTTAATCTGACAGTCACTTAGAAGAACAGTGTTTGGAATAATGGGCTCAATCATTGTATAATGTCTGCTAATTGCTCCTGATGACCTAGTTTTAGATAAATCACTGTCAACATGTTTGTGGGGGATGTTATTCTACACAGCAAGTCCTACTTTTCAAACTTTACGTTCTCTTCCTCGTCACTTCAGGTCCTCTCGCTCATCAGTTTCATCTGCATTGAGACCATCATGATGTGCTCCGTCTGTGGAGGGGTCTACTTCTTCGAGTTTGTCAGCTGCAGTGCCTTCGTGGTGACGGGAGTTCTTCTTCTGTTCTTCAGCCTGAACCTTCACATCAAGGTCCCCCAAATCAACTGGAGCATCACGGTACGTACCGAGGTCGACATCTGGACATTTGCTGCTTCCTGATAATGCGTTCAAAAGAGCAACTTGGTAACTTTATGATAGAAGTCTCAGCAAGCCTCTTTCAGTCATGTTACCAGATAGACACCCATGAACAGGGAGGGGCTTTTGATTGATTTTGTAGAGAAATTGGATTAAATGCATCATAAAATCAATGGCAGTCTGTAGTTTTCTCTTCCATTATTAGACGCATCGCCAAAATGATTTAGTCTGCTGGAAAAATGTATACTTCACTATCTCTGCTGCCTTTAGTCTCTCTATGACCGTTCTATAATAACTGACATAAAGAGAGCTAAAATCATAACCTTGCTGCAAAGTGAACCCGTATTGTTATAGCATTAAAACTTTATAAGAACACAGACAGAAGAGTTTTCTCCAGCTCTCAAAGGTCGTCTGCGTCGTTTTATTTGCTCCTATCTTGGGAACGTCTGATGAACGTCTGATGAAGACTTGAGTCAGAGTCAGAGTCAGAGTCAGAGTTTCTTTATTGTCATTCGCACCTCATGTGGTACATGTGGTGGAGCGAAATTATGTACACAGGGTCCCAGTTACATCCAACAATAAAATGTATAAGAAAAACAGTAATGACATCTAAGATATGAACTAAGAAAAACATCAACTAAATATACACTAAGCACTAATAACATAAAACATTGAACATCAGCACAAACATGAACATGAGTCCGTGAACAGATGTGCACGCATGAACACACCAACATTGAAACAGATCAGCAGCAACATTGAAACAGATCAGCAGCAACATGATATGGTTTTTCACAGTGATTATTCTAGTTAGAGATTCATGAGTCTAACAGCCTCAGGGTAGAAGCTGTTCCTCAGTCTAGTGGTTCTACACTTAATGCTCCTTAACCTCCTTCCTGAGGGGAGTGGGGCAAAAAGTGTGTGTGCTGGGTGGGTGGGGTCCTTCATGATGCAGGTGGCCCTCTTCCTGCATCTGGAGGTGTAGATGTCTGTGATGGTGGGGAGGCTGATTCCGACAGATTTCTGTGCAGCCTTCACCACTCTCTGCAAAGCTTTTCTTTCTGCAGCTGTGCAGCCTCCATGCCACACATTGATGCTCGAGCACAGGATGCTCTCCACTGCACACCTGTAGAAGGAGGTGAGGACTGAGCTTCCCAGACCAGCTCGCCTCAGCCGTCTGAGGAAGTAGAGTCTCTGATGAGCTTTCTTGATCAGGCTGGTGGTGTTGTTGCTCCAGCTGAGGTTGTCATTCATGTGTACACCCAAGTACTTGTAGCTGGAGACCACTTCCACCACAGATCCTCTTATGTTCAGGGGGGTGTAGGTGTGTTTGTTCCTTCTGAAGTCCACAATCATCTCCTTTGTCTTCTTCACATTGATGTGAAGGTTATTCTCTTTGCACCAGCTCTCCAGGTGTTCCACCTCTTGCCTGTAGCTGGACTCATCATTGTTTGTGATGCATCCCACCACCGCTGTATCATCTGCAAACTTTATAATGTGACAGCCTGGATGGGTAGCTGCACAATCATATGTGAGCAGAGTAAACAGGAGGGGGCTCAACACACATCCCTGAGGAGAGCCAGGGAGAGGGTTATGGTGGAGGAGAAGTTGTGGATCCTCACCCACTGACTGTGGTCTGTTTGTTAAAAAGTCTAGTACCTAGTTGCAAATGGAGGGGCTTAGTCCTAGTGTGAATAGTTTGTCCATCAGGGTTTGGGGGATCATGACGTGAAGTCCACAAGGAGCATATGGACGTAAGAGTCTTTCTGCTCCAGGTGGTTGAGCAAAGTGTGGACCACAGAGGAGATGGCATCCTCTGTTGATAGGTTCTCGTAGTATGCATGCTGATGTGGGTCCTCGTTGGTGTTGATGGTTGTTTTGATGTGAGTCATGACCAGTTTTTCGAAGCATTTAGCGACTAGCGGGGTGAGGACCACTGGCCGACAGTCATTCAGACCAGTCACTGTAGAGCTTTTTGAGACTGGGATGATGGTGGCACTCTTCAGGCAGATGGGAACTGTCTCCAGGTAAGTGAGGTGTTAAAGATGTCTGCCAGCACCTCACAGAGCTGATCGGCACATTCCTTCAACACTTTTCCAGGGATGTTGTCTGGGCCAGTGGCTTTGTGCAGATTAATCCTCCTGAAGTACTCCTTACTTGGGCTGAGGTCACGCTGAGATGCTCTTCATCTGGTGCTGGGTGGTCTGTTCGGGTCTTCAAAGCGTGCAAATACAAACATATATATATACACACATATACATATATATATGTATGTGTGTATCTATAGGCCTATATATACATATATATGAAAAACATGAATTGAAAGTTTGAAATATGTGCTTTCATGTTAATTTGTGCTTCAGCGCTCAAGCTGTTTAAACACAACCCGTGAAAAACATTTTTAGAGATACGTTTTTAATCTGTATGTATTTTAAACTTTTCATTATTTACTGCCTCTGCAGATAATTTAGTCTCAACAGCAGAACATTAACTTAAGTTAGCATACATCTGAAATTTCAGCCAGTCTGACTAATGTGTTTAAAAATAAAAAAAATGACATGGGAAGATTATATGTTTAAGTTTCTGGAAGATGAAAGTTGTTCTGTAGATGCTACATGCTAACGGATATTAAATGAACCCTGCTAATTAGCGCGAGATAGTTTGAATGTCCTGTTAAATCCACTTATTTTTAAAACATTAGTTTCACAAGCATGAAAAAAAACTTTACTCATGTATTTTCAAAGATAATACTACCCTAAAAAGTAACTCTTTTTTTTTTTTTTTTTGCTAGTTAGCATCAACATCCAACCCCACTTTGTGTGCACATAATACTTTTTACATTACTAAACTGTTGTTTTGGTTTTAATGTTTTATATTTTTGTGTAAAACTGTTTGAATAAAAAAGTGATCATATACTACGGAACTGTTTATTTCACTTTGAACTGCTGAGGAATGTTTTAAATAGAAAAGTCCACCGAAGCATTTTGGCTCAGCAGTACAAACCGTGGTGTATTTATTACCTAAAGCTAACAGGAAGGTGCACAAAATACACAAAGTAGCATTTTATCTCACAAATTCTTCCATTACATACTGCAACACAAAACTGTACGCAGAGAAAACTAATTTTGGTTTTAACAAATACACTTTATGGTCCATTTATATAATTAAAAAGCATAATGCACTTGAAAGTTACTACAAACATAACTATCAAAATGATTGTCTTTTATACTTCAGTCTTAAACCAAAAAGAACAGTTTAGATTAATAATTTTAACTTGCAGTTGTTTCATTTTTATCAACAAAGACATTCCAGGTCCTTCTTTCATAAATATTAATGTTATAGTAAAAGAATGCCAAGAGATGGTGCCAAAGAGTTACTTTTCTCTGTACCTTCAGACTACTACAAAAAAAATAAAACTTCATCCTCAAAAGCAAAAAATGCAATTTCTCAGGATACCACAGTTTCGCTGGCCAAACCAAAAATATTTAAGCAGTCTGTTTTGGTTCTCTGCGTAGTCGAGCTTTCAAACAGACGTTGAGATCGAGGCACCCGGTGGTTTGATTTCCAATGTTTTCTGAGCATCAAACAGGAAAAGGGGAAGACCTGAGATTTCAGGCAGAGGGTGCTGCACAGCTGAAGTTCAGCCTTGGATATGTGCAAAGGGATCAAGATGATTATTTGACACAGACTATTTCAAATTACTGACACAAAACACTTTGTTTTTGACAATTCAAGTGTAAGAATATATTGAATTAAGGGTTTTAAAGGGCCGGTGAGTGTATGGAATCAAATAAACTAACCATGATCCCACAGGGCTTCTTTTAAAGCAAATGCAAGGAAAGTACCGTATTTTCCGGCGTACAAGTCACAGGTTTTTGCATAGATTTGTCAGTTCTGCGACTTATATACTTTTGTTTTCCCGTATTTATAAGGCAATTGTGGACTGACGCTTTAAATTTCGAAGAACTGCAACAGAGTCCTCCCGTGCACGCTTCACTCTGCTGCTGCAGGCGGAGGAACGCTGGAGAGCTAGCGGATCCGGCCGCGATGGATGGATGGATGGCGCCGCCCAGGCGAAATGAAGCTGTTTTGACCATTAAATAAACGCATAATAAATGCGACTTATACGCCGAGGTGACTTCTATGTGTTTTTTTCCTCTTCATGCAACTTATACGCCGGAAAATACGGTAAATGTGAAGTCAAACTACCGGATTATCCAAGACTTCAAAAACCTTTCGTCTGTTGCATAACCTGAGCTTAAACAGATGTGGGTTATAATATAACCCATCGATCTTCTTTACCCGCTTCTCCTTTCCAGATAACGGGGGAGCCGGTGCCTTATCTCCAGCAGTCACTGTGTGAGAGGTGGGGGACACCTGGACAGGTCACAAATCCCCCATAAGGACATGTAGAGACAAACGAAGCTAATCACACCTGGGACAATTTAGTTATCAATGGTTTTGGTCTGTGGGAGGAGAGTACCTGAAAAACATCAACATGTGCACTGGGAGAACATGCAAACTTCACCCAGAAAGGTCCCCAACTGGGAGGTGATCTTGTGACCTTTCTGGTGGGAGGGAACAGCTCTCAACCACTGCGCCACCATGCCACCACCCACATGATATCATTACTCATTAATAAAAACCGTGACCGTACATTTTTATTTTGCTCGTCTTTCTTACAGTTAAGAGTAACTCGGTCCTGTTTCTGTACGTCTGCTGGCAGCTAGTAAAAGTGTCAACCGGAAACGTCACTTTCATGTCCGCTTCTCGAAAAGATTCAGAGCAATTATTCTGCTACTGGAATCAAAACCAAATAAAGTGATGGTACTTGGTATTGCACCACAGGTCTCAGCAGGTGGTGGGTCCAGTGGATTCTGGTCCACGATAACTTTTATTACCACTAAAGTCACCAGTGGGAAGCAAACTGTACAAATGTCAACCTTCGGTTAAAACCTCATTCGTAGAGTTAAAAAAAACTACATTTTCAGTCTAGTTGAACGTTCTCCAGGACTGGATCTGCAGCTCTTCGTCGACGTCGTCCTTCACGGGTTTTCACTTCTGACCCAGACGTGCACGTAGGAGCGTTGATGCGAGGAGCGGCCTTGACGACTGCTATAAAAAGCCACAGAGTTCATCTCCAGATGTGAAGTGAATATTAATGAAGTAGCAGAGCCGTTTAAAGGGCGGAGTCACATACACCTCTGTCAGCTGCCGGTGTGAAGCCTGTTAAGCGTTTCTTATCCGTCGGCTCTCATGCGAGCTCGGGCCGGGCCTCCACTTCTCCACGAGATGCAGTGCGTGCACGGATGTACTCGCTGGTCTGAGTTGCCCCAGGACACCCGTTTCCCCGTCGCCATCGACGCACTGCCAGGAAGGTGTTTAAGCCGAACACACCTGTCACCAGGAAGCCAAACACCTGCGTACAGGTAGCACGAAAACAATGAATTCAAATGGAAAAGAAAACACTAGTGCACAGTTTCAGAAATTAGCCCGGGCCATTAAAAAAAGCTAACTCTGTCAAATCTCCAGTGAAGTCGTGAAACTAGACCTTTTCTGGATATTCACGCACCATTTTTACGCCTCTTTAGAGAATCCAACTTTAAAGAATGGAAGGAAAGTGGAATAAAAAGGTGGAACAGAAAGGTAGGTTTGTTCTGCCGACTCACCACAGCCGTTATCTCTCCTCCTGTGTTGTGATTGATGCACGCCAGCACGAGAGACGACAAGAAGAAGAAGAAGGTGCTGGCAGCCGTGTTGACCAAGTCCTGCAGGAAAACAGCAAACAGACGCATCAGTACCCATTTACAGGACGCGTTTTACAGAATCTGATGCGTAAACAACTAGACACGTGTGTGGAAATTAGATCTGCAAAGACAGTGCCGTATTTTTTGGTCTATAAGTTGCCGTTTTTTGCATAATTTGCATGCCCTGCAACTTATTTATAGATTTTGCCCATATCTATAAACCAATTTTTGGCTGAGATGCGACCGTTTTCATTCATTCTGACTGAAAATATCAAACACTACCATTTTCAGCCGCTAGATGGCACTCGAGCAGTATGGCACGTCGTTGGGTCATGTAATAGTTAAAAAGTGGCTATTAATGACACAATCGGCTTGCCATAGCCTGCCACCTTCGTCCAGCTCGCCTGGAGCAACGGTCAAATCAGCTTCATTTCTCTGCGCCGCCCCGGTGAAATGCAGCTAATTTGACCTCTGAAGTGCATTTATTAAGTAAAAGTTCAACTGAGACACACCTTTGATATAAAGTCGAGCAAACAAATAATTGTTTTAGGTGCTTAGCTTGTTAAATTTCTAAGAAATGCACAGCGAGTACTCCGGTGTACGCTCCTGCGGACGCGAATTGGCTTTTGAAATGCAGCTGATTTGACCGTCAAAGTGCATTTATTAAAGGAAAAGTTACATTGAGACACAACTTTGCTATGATTTTGAGCAAACAAATAATTGTTTTTAAGTGTTAATCTTGTTAAATTCTTGTTAAAGTCCTCCCGTGCACGCTCCCGCCGGGGCCAATCGATTTCTGGCACACCACCGGCCACATTTCCGTGTTGTCAGGGGTGACGCGTAACAAATGCGACGTACACGGCGAAGCAAAGTTTTTATGTTTTTTTCCCACTTTATTAGACATATTTGGACTGATGCGACTTATACGGCGGTGCGGCGTGTACGGCAGAAAATACGGTACTTAAATCTATGCATTTCTGCAGACCTGCTATATGTGTTTGTCTGTACTGTTAGCAAAATATCATGAATCACTGAACTGGTTTTAATGAAACTCCCTCAGCGTCTAAAACCGTTTAGTTTTAGGCGCCAATCTGATTTAAGATGGCCGACACACCTTAGCCAACACAAATATGGTTACACCTCTGAATTTTACAGATAATAAGCTAAAGTTTGGCGGGGTAGTAGCTAAAAGATCATTCTGGATGTCGTAATATCCCATGAGATTGGTACGATGACCTAATCAGCTGCAACTTCTCAACATAAGATGATCATCTTTAAACTAGGTGCTCTTTAAATCATCTGATTTAAAACACAACAACACCCAAAAACATGTTCTTAAACTAGATTAAATACTTAATGTTCACATTAGCACAAAGGATGCTGATTCTAACGTTTGTGGCCTTTTATCAGCCTTAGAAACACGTCCTGGATGACGTCGTTCTTCAGCCGAACACAAAGAATTTGCTTCCAGCCTTCTTACCAACCAGCCAGGCTGCAGCTGGGTGTGAAAACACAGGAGGACAAAGAGGCATAAAAAAAAGCAGCACATGCTTAAAAGTCACCTCGCCGCTCATATTACGCACACCCTCTTCACAAACATGCTCCATGCTTCGCTTTTATGTTTCCCTCGGCTGTTTTTTAGCTGCCCGGTCAGGAGAGGGTTAAACAGCTTTGCATGACCTCGTGATCAGATGCAGGACTGTAATCATTACAGACAAGGGCTCTCATGTGACCCACAAGGCTCGAACAATGGCGTCGTCACAAACACGGACCAGACCAAACTCGAGGGCAGCAGAGAAAATAAACCCAACTCGTCTGATAATGATCCACCGCTCACAGTTTAATCAGTGATCAATACGAAACCAAACGGCCACATGCAAACTGGCACAGTCAATAAGTAGCAGGGTTATAAATGCAACCGTTGACCGAGCTCACCACGCATGCACAGGGACACACAACATGAACATCAACACAATAAATGGCTCACAACGCACATAAAACCCCCATCAGCCTTGTCCAACTGGTCCAACAGGAAATGGCCAGATATACATTCATGTCCTACTCAGATGCTGGAAAAAGCTTTCGCTCCGTTTTCAGATTTTAAACTCCCTCCAGAGCGGGTCAGTTCAGTTCTCACTCCTTTTGTTATAAATCACATGTGAACCAGATTTAACCCAAACATGCCAGATTAAACTACTGTTTAACAAATGGTTCATTTTCTTCCTGCTTGTTGAGTTCACAACAATAAAAATGCTTTAAATTCAAGGTTTGGTGTTCATTGAGTTACATTCACACTTTGAAAACACAGACAATGTTGTCTTATTGTGTAAAAACCCTGACTATATGATAGAATAATAGAAACAAACCAGTAAAAAGAGACACACTTTCAATGTGTGGCACTTTCCAAAGCATGTTCCAAAAAGTGTTTTAACTGAAAGTTTAAAAAGCCTGAATGAAGTTTTACTTTTTTCCATTCATTCCACCTTTATTTATCCAGGTTAATTCCATTGAGCCTCTGGGACTCATTTACAAGAGAGACTGATTTTAATAAAGAATGATGACAACAGTCAAAGACAACAATAGACAATCATAAAGGATGCATACAAATTGAGAATAACAAGTGAAAATAAAATGGTATTTTAAAAAAGTAACCAAAAAAACCCCAGCTAGGATGTAAGGCGGTGTAGAAAACAAAAACAGGAACATGTCTGCATTGGTTTTTCCCAGGAATTTAACAGACGTTTAAAGCCACTGTGATAGACGGCATCTGCAGGGTGCTTGTAGGAGTGTTCATGTAAATAATGTCACCGTAATCAATGGAGTAAAGGAAAGTCGCAGTTACAAGGTGTTTCCTAGCATTCAGAGTTAGACAGGATCTGTTTCTGAAAAAGAAACCCAGTTTAACTTTCAAGTTCCTTACCAAGTTTCAACGTGGAGCTTAAAAGAGAGATGCGAGTCGACCAAGATACCCAAATATTTGTAGGAATCAACAAACTCAATAGGGACACCATTTGAAGATAAAATAGAAGGATGAACTGCTGGGACCTACTTCCTTTTTGAAAACAGCATCCCTTTGGTTTTGTCAACGTTTAGCACAAGTTTGAGATGGAACAAATCAGACTGGATGATGTCAAAAGCAGATTGCTAAAGCTGGAAAACCTTAGCAACTGTTTTAGCTCGACAATAAACAACTGTGTCATCAGCATAGAAATGTATGGATGCATCAGAGATGCGCTGACCTACATTACCTATGTAGATTGTAAAGAGGGTGGGTCCTAAGACTGAGCCTTGTGGTACACATTGCTGACTGTTAAATAACTGGATGATATATTAAGGACATATTAAAGTTATAAAAGCAAACAGGGTTGTCATTTCTGTAGTTCTTTGTAAAGATAACTCCATCTTAGGTCGCAGGGCAACAGGTCCTCAAAAGAAACCTAGACCTCCCACTCCCCGGTGGTGCTCTCCTGCTCCTCCTGGTGGATCTCAAGGTGTTCCCAGGCCAGAGAGGATTTATATAATCCCTCCAACAAGTTCTGGAGCCGCCTCAAGGGCTCCAACCAGTGGGACATGACCGGGGAAACCACGACCACCATTACTGAGGACAAGGCCCCGATCTGTTGATCCTTCTCTTGCTCCATCACTCAGGAACAAGACTTTCAGAAACTTAAACTCCTCCAAACTGATGCAAACATATATTTTTAAAACATTTTTGTGCATTTATGTTAGGCTGCCTAATATAAAAATAGTTAAAAAAAAAAAATTGTTAAAATAAAAATATTAGCATAAACTGTTAGTTGTGTGTATGAACTGAACGCATTCCTTTTTTTAAATTATTTCAGGACATGTACATTTTTTTTCTCTCTTTTAATCACAATGTTATTTTTACATTACTACTTTCATTTTTTTCATCATTTAATTCTCAACCTTGTACTAACATATTTTTTGGACTATAAGGTGCACCGGATTATAAGGCGCGTGAAACAAAACGGATAAGCCAAACTTTATTCAACTCATTCACAATAATCACATAAAATTGGTCCGAGGTCAGTAAGAACAACCAGAATTAATACATAAGGTGCACCTGATTATAAGGCTCACTGTCGATTTTTGAGAAAATTAAAGGATTTTAAGTGCGCCTTATAGTCCAAAAAATATGGTACTTACCCATTAAAAAGTACAATAATTTGTATACATCATTTATTATTATTCTTGTTTGTGTTATTTTATTTCAGTTGTATTTTTATTGACTGTGTGTAATTTGTTTTATTTTTGCTATTTTCTACTTTTGACATTTTTGAAGCTCTTTGGCTCATTTGTTGAAAGTGTATTCGTTTACGCTGATGATACTCTGAAGATGTCCCCGGTGGTCTGAGCCTGCGGACAGCTGCAGGACGTGGACACAGTCAACAGTTTTCATTACAGGAGTAGCTTGGAGGACATGTTTTATACAGACAGACATTTTGCACGTTCTTGTTAAGAACCATTCTGTAAATGTGCTTTCCTCTGACTCGGTTGTGTCACAGCCATGTAGGAGATTTTTAGAGTCTCTGTGAAAACCCACCCAACAGACTCTTTTATTTTGAGCATGTAGGATACGCCTATATCTTGGGGGAAAATCGGGGAATGTTGTTTTTTAACCGTAGTGCTCGTTAGCAGCTCCATCTCACTGTACGTTGCTACTGTGCTCTTAAGTTTGAAATATTCACTGAAGTGTAACTATGGAAACCCTGAAGGCAGCAGCAGAGCTCTGGTTATGAAATCTATTCTCCTGACAGTGGCAGGGAGCCTCACAGGACCAGAGGGAGATTTATTCAGAAATAAAAAAGGTCTTTCAAATCAAGGCCGAAGAAAAAAGGAAACTTTTCACCACTCTCGTCTGCTTGGGTGGTGAACTTCAGTTGCCCTCAAGAAAGCTTTTACTGGGTTCCACTTCAGGGTAAAATAAATAAGACGGCAGCAAATTGGTTTCTGGTCCAAACTGTTAATAAAATAACTTGAGATGTTTGCATATTCAACAGAATCAATCAGTAGGAAACAAGTTCTTTATGGCCCACTGCCAAAGTCAAAGAGATTTTTTTTTTCTGTCTCTGTTGGAGTGTATTTGTTGGTCAGTTTGTTAGTAAAATATCAGACAAACCACTAAGCAGATTTGATCAAAACTCTCATAACGCAATAACAGAGTATACATCTATGACCAATTAACTTTTGGAGTCAACCCAATTCAAGATGGCTGCCACAAACAGCAGACCGCTGAAAGCACAATAATGGTGATATCTCTGCTACTTTTACTGAGTAAAATGATTTGATGTGGTAGTAGCTTAAAATCAACTCAACACATGCATTGTGTACATACTGTATGTGTGCTGCTGATTATCCATGCTGCTGATTTATTACCGATAAGCTGTTGTATTATACTCATCTGCTCACAACAGACTCATGTTCAGGCTGCTGTTTACTACACTGTATTATATTATACTGTGATATATTATTATTATTGTTTAGTGAATATCTTAGATCCTTGTATATTGTTTCTTTTTCATACTTTATATTTTTGCTATTTTTGGGTGTAACTGAGACCTTGAGTACACAATTTCGTTCCATCCCATAGGCCTGTCACGATAACAAATTTTGCTGGGCGATTAATTGTCTCAAGAAATTATTGCGATAAACGATAATATTGTTTGAAATTTGACAATAATTAGTAATTATTGTCAAATTTAAGAAGAAATGTTCGGTAATTTATTTTTAGTGTAGTATCCTTTTTTGACCACTGGATGGCAGTATAAGACTGTTTGAACTGAAGGACGGATAGTGAGCGGCGTGTCTTTAAGAAAAATAGAAGGGAGGCACCTTGACGTGACATGGGCTGTCTCTTTTCAGTTCTCAAAATGGCGGACACTGTGTGGTTTGAGCTCATTAGCGGAGCATTTTTCACACAAAGCTTTTAATAAAAAAAATCAAATAAACAAGTTCTCATCATCTTTTTGCAGAAAAAAAAACATTTTACACAACGGCACGGGCTTCAACTGTGAATTTTGGAGCTTCGACAAACTGAGTTTTTTTTTCCCCGAGGTCGGCCTGTTAGCTTAGCTCGTAGCTTAGCGTCTCAGCTAAAAAAAACGCGATTTTGGATAGCTAAAATGGATTTTAAAGAGAAATGAGAAAGGGAGGGATCAGTGGAGAGCACCGGAGTTGAGCTTTTTTCATTCAGTGTCTAGAGAGACATAAAAAAAAAAATCGATAAAGCCGATAAATGAAAATGAGGTCGATAATTTCCATTTATCGTGCCATTAATTGATTTATTGTTTATCGAGACAGGCCTACCACCTCATGTACCACATGTGATGCAAATGACAATAAAGAACCTTGAACTCTGAGCACCACACAACGTGTGACACCACTGTTGGAGTCAACCCTGTTTGTATGTCAGTAAAATATTTCATGAACTGGACACATTTGAATGAATTCTCAGAAAGTAATCATTGGATAAACATCTACAACTGATACATTTAGAAGTCAATCCAATCCACGATGGCTGCCACTGATGATCAACCTTTAAACACAAAAGCGGATAAAACTCAAGCTGATTTTAGGGATATCAAGCCAAAATTTGGCGTGGAAGTAGCTGAGTCATCCTCCAAGAACTAAAACATCTTGTAACTGTATAACAGTTTACAAGCTTTGACTAAAATGGCTAAACCTTTTCCCTTTTCATCACAAGATAATTTTAGAGTAAATCTCTGACATATGCCCAGCGCCCACATTACTGAGCGAGGCCCCGATCCATTGAGCCTCTCCTGCTCCATCCCACCATCACTCAGGAACAGGACACCCAGAAACATCAACTCCTCCACCTGAGGCAAAGACTTCTAAACTCGTCTAGCCGTTATTCGGTGAACAGGCTGTGTGCAGAAGAATTCAGGAGTTGCACAACTCAGCGAGTTCACATTGGTTAAATTAAAAACTATAAAAGTAAAGCAGTGATGAAACTCTTGAACTGTGCTCTGATTAGCCCTCACAAGTTCTTCCTCTACAGCATGCACTTTATTCATGCACTCATATGGATTAGATATCAACTCTTCTCTGAACAAAATATCTAAATTACACTTACTGCACTGATTCAAACAGCAGCTCTGTTTTTTTTAAAGAACATCATCACTGCTTTCCTCTCATGGCTCCTCGTCAAATTGCCTTGTAGGTCTATAGCTTTAATGTCGCCCTACTTCTACCTAGAACCTCTTAGTGTGGCTAGCTTTCATTTGTCTAGAAGTAGGAAAATAAAATACCAGGTGGGCCAAACCTCAAAGCTTAACTTAATCACTTAGCTTCACGTGGTGCCAGGGTTGAATTCATTTCCTTGTGGAAGAGGTGGGAGTCTAATCAAGACCCAGATTTCTCCTCTCTGCAGCCGAAACCACCACGAAAGTTGAACAGAAACACTAAGACCATGTACATTTAAAACCTTTTGCAATTCCAAAACAAACGATGCGACTTCTCACTCCAAACAGAACTACTGTCAGTGCACGGTTTGTAGTTGGGAAACAAGAAGCAAGCAGAAGGGTTAAATGCTGGTGAACACTCTGAAACGTGCACTAATGGTAAAGTTCCCGGGGGCCCATTGTGACTGAGGCAGCTTTGAACTCTGCACGAGGCTGAGCCAACACTGTGGAGTGCCACCAGCCGTCGTGGCTTTGTTAGCTGCAACAGTTTGGAGGGGGAGAAGAAGTTGTAGAACATGGAAAAGAACATTGAGGTTAAAAGACCTCAAACCAAAAGGAGAGCAGGGGACAGAGTTTGTGTTATACTATGACACAGAACCTGTTCTATTCATTTAATCTTTGTTAAATACAACACTTACCAGCTAATTCAAGCAGCTAAACTTCAGCTAACTAAAGCGTACTGGCTTAAGAAACATTCTTGTGTTCTGAGTTCGTAACTTAATAATACATGTTCACTCTACATTCAAATGCAGAATGCTGAAACTTGCTAAAAAGCTGAAACTTAGTTGTTAAAGCTAAAAGAAAAACACTAGCTAAAAGCTAAAAATGTCGAAACGGTCACTAAAAGCCAAAACGAGCAAAAGGCTAGCTAAAATATAAGCAAAATAGGTTAGCTAAATACTAAAAGTAGCCCAAGACTTGGTAAGTAACTAAACACTAGCAAAGAGTTGCAAGTAGCAAAAGACTAGGAAAAAGCTTTAAAAAGCAAGAGGCTTGGTAAAAGTAGTTAAAAGCAACAAAGCTTAGCTAAGCGGCAAAAGGCTAACTAAATATAACAAAAAGCATGATAAAGGCTAAAGATAGATAATGGATAGTTGAAAGCATGAGGTATCAAAAAGCTTGCATAAACCAGAAACCAGCTAAAAGCAGCAAAAGGTAAGCTAAAAACTAAAAGTTGCACAAGTTCATAAAAAGCCTTTTACTAAATGTAGTAAAAGGTTAACCAGAAGTAGCAAAATGCTAGCTGTAGTATAAATAGGATAGATAAAAAGATCTAAAGGCTAGCTAGATGCTGAAAACAGTAAATGGCTAGATAGAAACTAAAAGCAGCTAAAAGCTAAATGTAGCACAACAGGACAAAAGTAGAGCCAGTTTGTTGAAGCCAATTTAAGAGAACAATGTTTTTTTGCATGAACTGAAGCAATCTCACATCTCTGAGGAAAAATGTTTTCAAATAAAGTTAAACATTTGCAAAAATATAAAAGCTCCATGAAAACAAAAGTCAGAGCGCCTGCCGTCTGAACGAGCTGAATGTTTTGATATGCGACTGGCTAAAAGAGATCAACGAAGGCAGAAGTGGTTGAATTGCAAATAAATAAATAATAAACTGAAAAGTAAAAACCGGGGAAACAACTGCCTGAATGCTGAATCAGCATTCAGGCAGTTATACTTATTTTCTATTGGTTACTTTTAAATTTAAAATAAATTAACCGTTTCGTGCAGCATGAGAAAACAAAAACTCAAACTCTCAGCAGAGACGAGCTTTAATCAAACGCAGTAAAATGTTCAACGTTATCTAGAGAACATCCCTAAATCAGCACCCTTCAGTTGACTCTGGCCTCCCCAGGACTGGAAAATATTTCCTTCGGTATTGTTCTGCCAAAAGAAGAAACCAGAACCACCTTCTTCTCGTGTTTGAGGTGAAAAAGTGCAGAGGAAAGCGTAAAGAAACCTGAGCTGTGCTTGGATGGGACGTCCACTGCCTTGCCACGATATGCACTGTAAGCTGTGTGGCCTCTGCAAACGTTGTTGGGAGACAATTTAGCCACAAACACACACTCACACACATTTATAGACACACACACACACACGTGTGTGTGTGTAGGCAAATACAGGAAGTCTGCCAGAATCTGCTGGAGAACACTAACCAGCTCATTTGCTTACAGCTGACGAAGCAACTCTTTAAATGTTGACTGCCTTCCCATCCACTCAGTCACCGTGAAGTTGAGCTCTGCTGCTTTTAACAAGATTCCAACACAATCTTATAGAAACAGACGTTTGGGTGAAGTAAATGTGGTTTAATTTAATTTCAGATAAGAAATTACATACACGCTTGAGAACGATTACCGTACTTGCTGCCGTACACGTCGCACCGCCGTACAAGTCGCACCGCCGTACAAGTTGCATCAGTCCAATTATGTTTAATGAAGTGGGAAAAAAAACAGAAATACGTCGCTTCACCGTATAAGTCGCATCTATTATGCGTCACCGCTCACGCGTCGCGTTTGTCACGCGTCATGCTGAAAACCCGGAAATGTGAGCCGGTGTTGTGCCAAAAATCGATTGTCGTGAGAGCACGCACATGAGGACTTTTAACAAGATTAACACTTAAAAACAATTATTTGCTTGCTCAATATTATAGCAAAGGTGTGTCTCAGTTGAACTTTTCCTTAATAAATGCACTTTAATGGTCAAATAAGCTGCATGCCGCATACTAGTGTGTTCAAGACCGCCTAACCCGAGACCAAGACTTGGAATAAAATAAATAAAATATTTTTTTATTATGATTTTTTTTTTTTAAATAAAAGTTATATATTGAAACTTTAAGTTTGCTTTTGAATGAATATATCAGCTTTTATAAAATTTCAAAGCTTCATAAAGAAATCAGACATTTAGTGGTCTAACTTCATGTGATTCAACAATAAAATGACACAACGGTTAAATTGGAAGCAGTTTCATCACAAGCCAAGTCTTAAAAAACTGCTGTGGCAAAACACTCTTCATAAGTCCAAACTCAAGACCAAAGATAACCATATAGTTGCACAGTGGTTTCAATAAAGTAGTAGATATACACCTAAAAAAGTTACATAAATGGATATTAGTTACAAGTATATTCTTTGTGATTTAAATAGCCAAATTTTATAACTGATGATCTGGCAGACATCTTCTCCCGCGCCCATACAATCACTTCTCACTTTCTTGGAGTGACCAGTGTTGCCAGATAGTCGAGGTTTTCCAGCCCAAAAATCTGTTAAAAACCGCCACGTCACACAAAAATCCACCCAATCAATATATTGTTATATTTATTGTTTGAACATGAACGCACATCAGTACAAGCCAAGGTAATTTAACAATATGTGGCAAAACGCAACAATCCAAAAAAAATCTTCCCAGAGTTCCCAGCAAAATCAGAATGAAAACCGCCCAATTAGCAGTAAACCACCCAATCTGGCAACACTGGGAGTGACGCGTGCGAGTGAAAGGGGGTGGGCGTGACAGCGGTAACAAAAAATGTATTTAGCAAAGAGTCACGTTATCACTTGGATCTGAACCAGTACATTTTGCATCCAATAAAAGCAAAGATGTTAACAAATAAACTGGACAATATTCTGGCAATTTAGTGATATCTCCACAGCTGTGGTCTTGACTGGTCTTGAAATAAAATCCAGAGTCCGAGATAAGACCGAGACCATCAAAAAGTGGTCTTGAGACCGGTCTCAAGACCAAGACTGGTCTCAAGTACTACAACACTACCGCATACTGTGAGATAAAAGCTCTGCCAGGGGATAGTGCACAGAATTGTTCTTAGAGGCAGTGCAAGAACAAAAACACTGAATTTTTGTCAAGCAACTGCAACAATGAGAACAAATTTTAGCACATCTTGCCGAGTATGTTGCAGCCTTAAGAATTCACTGAGACTGCAACTTAAGCAATCACCTAATTCTCCCACTCTTTATCAATGGAACATTTCAATCTTTAGCAACTCGAACTGAAGCATAAAAAAAACTAAACAGTCAAAAAGTATTTTTCGTGAGACTGAATAATAAAAATGTAAGGTTTTTGTCAGTTAAAATGATAGAAAATAGGTTTATTTTCTCATTTGTGTTGCTCAAGATTCCAAGATGGCCGCGCTCAGAGCAGTTGCAGCTTCACAGGCTCCCGGTACCATCCCAGTTTTTAGAAGTTTTGATATTGACTCTGTGCCTGACTCCGCGCGATTTATGCGTGTGAACTATAGCCGAACCGAACTGATGAGAATAGGAGCGGATTTGCCACGAAATATAGCAGAAATCAGCAACAAACTCAAAGCTACGCTCGGCAGAATGCAGATCTTAAAGTCATCTACCTGGAAGCTGCAGCAGAGGCGTTCCAGCGGGCAGAAGAGGAAGCGCTGCTCCCGGCTTAAGAGGAGAGGATGCCGGGCGGGGGTTATGGTGAGGCTACGAGCTAACGCTAAAGCCGGTAAACTCCCCATGCCGTCTCTCTTTCTGTCGAATGTCCGCTCTTTGGACAACAAGGTGGATTTACTTCGTCTGAGAGCGGGCGCCTCAGAAGAGATGAAGAAGTGTGCAGTGCTTTGCCTCACAGAAACGTGGATTACAAGTGAAACGCCGGACTCAGTCTTCCAGCTGGATGACAGACTTTTTTTTCGAGCGGACCGCTGCAGCGAGCTAACGGGGAAATCACGGGGGGGCGGAGTGTGCATTTACGTGAGTAAAAGTTGGTCCACGAACTGTACTGTTGTAAATAGCTCGTGCTCGAAGCCTTTGGAGCAAATAACAGTGAAATGTCGGCCACATTATCTACCCCGAGAGTTCACAGTGACTTTTATCACAGTTGTTTACATTCCTCCGGACGCTAATGCTAATGAATCACTACAGGAGCTTCATGATATCATCAGCTCGCTGCAGAACAAACACCCCGAGGCTCTTTACGTTGTAGCCGGAGACTTTAACCACGTGAATCTAAAGGACTGTCTCCCAAGCTTTAATCAGCATGTGGCGATTCCGACACGTGGAGACCGCACGCTGGACCGTGTTTACACGAACGTAAAAGATGCATACAAAGCCGAACCCCGCCCCCACCTAGGACTGTTAGACCACATCTCAATCTTCCTGGCTCCTGCTTACATGCCCCCGCTGAGACGCTCCAGACCGGTACAAAAGAAAGTTAAATGTTGGAGCCAGGACAGTGGACCCATACTGAGAGATTGTTTTGATCGAACAGACTGGCAGGTTTTCAGAGAAGCTGCTGAAAATGGAGGTTCGCTTGATCTTGACCAATACACATCCTCAGTACTGGGTTACATTAGTACATGTACTGACACAGTCTCCACTATCAGAAATGTTAAAAGCTACCCAAACAGAAAACCTTGGCTGAATGCAGAGGTGCGTACCCTGCTGGAAGCCAGGAACACTGCCTTCAGGTCTGGAAACTCAGAGGAGCTGAGTAGGACAAGAAAAGAGCTGGTTGCTGGTATTAAGAGGGCCAAGGCCACATATGCAAAGAGGATCGAGGGTCAATTCATCTCACAAGACCCTCGGAGCATGTGGAGGGGCATTAAGTGCATAACAGATTATAAAGGAAGGAGCGAACAATGCCCCAAAGACCCATCTCTGCCTGATGCCCTCAACAAGTTCTATGCACGCTTTGAAGACCCGAACAGACCACCCAGCACCAGACTCACCTCGCCACCGGATGAAGAGCATCTCAGCGTGACCTCAGCAGAAGTAAGGAGTACCTTCAGGAGGATTAATCCGCACAAAGCAACTGGCCCAGACAACATCCCCGGAAAAGTGTTGAAGGAATGTGCTGATCAGCTCTGTGAGGTGCTGGCAGACATCTTTAACACCTCACTTACCCTGGAGACAGTTCCCACCTGCCTGAAGACTGCCACCATCATCCCAGTTCCAAAAAGTTCTACAGTGACTGGTCTGAATGACTATCGGCCAGTGGCCCTCACCCCGATAGTCGCTAAATGCTTCGAAAAACTGGTCATGACTCACATCAAAACAACCATCAACATCAACGAGGACCCTCATCAGTACGCATACCGTGAGAACCGATCAACAGAGGATGCAATCTCCTCTGTGGTCCACACTGCACTCAACCACCTGGAGCAGAAAAACTCTTACGTCCGTATGCTCTTTGTGGACTTCACATCCGCCTTCAACACCATGATCCCCCAAACCCTGATGGACAAACTATCCACACTAGGACTAAGCCCCTCCATCTGCAACTGGGTACTAGACTTTTTAACAAACAGACCACAGTTAGTGAGGATCCACAACCTCTCCTCCTCCACCATAACCCTCAGCACTGGCTCTCCTCAGGGATGTGTGTTGAGCCCCCTCCTGTTTACTCTG
>NC_056499.1:7876027-7897797 GCF_014905685.2 Nematolebias whitei | reverse complement strand
ATATATATATATATATATATATGAATATATATATATATATATATATGAATATATAGGCCTATTTGGTCTGATTACGTTTAGATTATGTGCAAAAGTCTTCAACCACCCATTTTTCTTTGAATTTTTATTCAAAAAACTGCTTGTAATGGTTTTAAAGGTGTTTAAAATGTTTTTTTTTTATGCACATCAAACTGAAATCGTCCATTATTTATCTTACATTATTCTTGCAGAAAAAATAAACATGAATTTCATGTTTTTGCAAAATTCATGCACTAATTTTTTCTGTCATGATCAGACAAGAAAAAAAGTTTATTTCAATAGATTTATTTTTATACGTGCGCAAAGAAATAAGACAAAAATTGTCTTTGGTGCAGGCTCCATGCAACAAAATGTCTGAATGTTTGGTTTCAAAACACATCACTGCTTTTTTATTTTTTTGTGTTTTTTATGCTTTAATTGTTTTTAAAAAATGATCAGGTGGAAGAACTGTGCAAAAATGGCAGTCAATGTCCAAAGTAAAAGCTTGAGGAAATCCCGTTTAGGACCACTTCAAAAGTTTACATAAAAGGTTTGTCTTATTTTGAGCCAAATAAAAAGAAATGAGGGTCATGTTTAAGACTTTTGCACGACACTGATTGTAGTAATATGTTCACTTAATGTCACTGTCAGGCAAAAACTCCATATTTCACCATTAAAATATATATATTTTGCATTAAACTCCATATTTATTTGTTGATTTATGCATGAATATCCAATTAAAAGTGTTCAAAAGAATTTAGTGAACTGTGACAAATGAATTAATTGATATAAAAGAAAGACATTTAATACATGTGTTTATTTCCTAAAAGGTTTTTCAGGTTTCCTTCCTACAGCGACATGTTTCCTCATTTTAATTTTGCAGCATTGAAATGACAGACATTCACAGCTTTTGAAATAATCCAAAAATTAAATAGGATAAAATGACATTTATCACGCCAGATGTTTCATAAAGTGATCACTATATGGAAAAAATAAACTAAAAAAAATATCATGCAGTGTTTAAAAACCAGAAACATGATTAAATTAAAGTGTCGCTAGAAACGACGTCAGAACAAACTCGTGCAGATTTCCAGAGTCAACGACCGACCCACAGCTGACGTGGCGCCGTCGTGGGTTTTGTCCTTCACTCTTTAAAGGGAACAGGTGCAGGTGCGGATGGCGGCTCAGCAGTGCTCACTTCTCCATTAAAAGTTCAGATGAAATCCACCCGTCGGTGAGTTTCAATCCGAGTCCGAGTCTGAAAACTCGTCTGGAGGCAGAAGTTACAAAACATTGTTGAGTTGCAGGACGTGCTTTCTTGCAAAAGTGACAGAAATTCATCGGAAAAACACCAAATAACTGATGCAGTGGTGCTGGAAAGTTTGTAAACCTTTTAGAATTTTTCATATTTCTGATAAATCTGACCTAAAACATCATCAGATTTTTATACAAGTCCTAAACGTAGATAAAGTTCACCAAATGAGACAAAAATATTATACTTGGTCATTTATTTATTGAGGAAAATGATCCAATATTATATATTTGAGTGGCAAAAGTATGTGAACCTTTGCTTTGTATCAAACGGTGCCCACTCACACCTGATCATCATCCCATTGATTGAAAACACCTGACTCTAATTTCACCTTCAAATTAACCGCTAATCCTAGAGGTTCACATACTTTTACCACTCATAAATATGTTGGATCATTCTCCTCAATAAATACATGAGCAAGTATGATATTTTTGTCTTGTTTGTTTATCTGGGTTCTCTTTATCTACTTTTAAGACTTGTGTGAAAATCTATTGATGCTTTAGGTCATATTGATGCAGAAATATAGAAAATTATAAAGAGTTCACAAACTTTCAATCATCAGAAAGTTTAGCACCATTTGAATAAAGCTCGTCTTGGCTAGTCGGACATGCATGAGCGATAAATGAAACTTCAAAAATAACCTCATAAAATGTTTTGCAAAGTGGTAGAAAGCAGGAAATGATTCTATTTATAGTGTTTGTTTCACTGAAGATACTAAGAAAATTAAAAAACACAAGAAATTTCCCTAATTAGATTTTTTTTTAAATTACAGAAAGCTCTTCTTCACATCAGATGCAGAATTTATAAATTAAAAGGCTCTAATGTTTGTTTGTATAGACGACATTGGAATTTTTAAAGGTGATAAATAAATCTTTAAAAAGGACAAAACTACTGATTCCACAAAAATCCTAAAAACTGACTTTCTCAGTTTTAGTTTAGATTTTTTTCTTTTATTTTGAAATACGAGAAACAAAATGACAGGAATTGATTGTAAACGTAAATTCTTTGTGTAAAATGTTTTGATTTTTAAATGTAAAAAAAGCACAATTTGTTTATTTTTATTGAAATAACAGATGTTCTTTAATTTCATGCCAATTTATGTTTGAGCCATTGTTTATATTTATTACATATTTATCATTTTATTATTGTATATAAAAATATGATAAAAAAAAGAAAACCTTTATTTTAAATATTGAAAATTACTGTATTTCTATAACACAGTTGTGCTTGTTTTCTGCTTCTGCTTTTACTTTTAGATTTCATTTTTTGCTTTGTGTATTTTGTTAGTTTTTACTGTGTATTAAATATTTCATCAAATTATAGTCATAACCAAATTGAGCTAAACCTTCTGAAACTGTACATAAATATATTCTACACCACAACACAATCTGAATTATTATTATTATTTGTAATTAATAAAAGTTTTCCAACGTGTTGATGTACATTAAAAACTCACATACTGGATTAATTATCAGTAAATAGTTATTTCATAAATGGATTTGACTGGTTACCTCTCGGTGCTGAAGGCTCCTCGTTGGACTCCCCTCCTTGTTTCAGGAAACCGGCCAGCTCATTAAAAATCAGATAAAAGTCTAAAGCGAAAACAATGGTGGCGATAAACCCAAAAACCTGTGGAAAAAAGGACAAGTGATGTGAATAAAGTGGGACGAACTACGACAGAAACCACAGAGTCGCACCAGAGGTGGAAGGAGCCGGAAGGCTGTTGGAACGACACTTTAATGAACATTCCTGGACATCCAAAGTGCACTCGAAAACTCCGACTTCATTCCAAACATTTAGGCCTGTTGTTGTGACGGGCTCGAATGTTTTGCTCATGTTCAAAACTTTCCAAGTGGAGAAACATCGAACAACATTCGAAGCGTTTTCTAACGGCTGAAATCAGTTCACGCGAGAACGGGCTCTGGAAAATGTATGATTTTTCAATGTTTGTTGTGGCGAATAAACAAGAAAAAATAAAATGTTTACAGTACACGGGCCCCAACGGGAGACCAGCGTGAGAAATTTATTTATATCCAAAAAGGTGAACGCAGGAACCTTCATTTGGACCTAGGAGGTGGTTGGGCTGCTCCTGAACGTTGAAAAGCCCACAAACAGAACTTTGACTTTATCAGCTATCGCTTAAAATCACTGACATTGACTGAAATGTATTCTCAGCGACTGTGTAGTCATTTAAGTCATACGTGTGGCAGAGGCATGAGCAACACGCATGCTGATGCTAAAATCAGCCTCACCCCGGCAGCTTTAGAGGAACCATCTGCGTACTTAGACACCGCCATAATGGAGATGATGAAAAAAATAATGGAGGCCGTCACACATCTCAGGAAATCCTTTGAAAGAAGACACAGAGACACAGACGGATTATTTAGCCTTTGTCTTTTTATATAAAGTGGCAGAAAGTTGCAATAGATGTCATATACTCCCACCGTCAGAGGCCAACAGAAACCTTTGAACCTCTTGTTGAATTTTGTAGAATAAGCAAACAGCAGGAAGACGGCAGCCAGGAACTCCAGCAGGGGGACGGTGACGAAGGCTGCCGCTGCTGACGCAGCAAAACACACAAAGGATATGAAGCAAAGAGCCTGAGGAGACAATAAAAGAGTGAAACGTTTCAGACGGGAGCTTGACTTTAATTTGATGAAATCAGAGACCAAGTTAAGTCTTGTAATTCTTGCAACATCCCTGTAGAGAGTATGGGATGCTGTTTGTAAATGCCGTCCAAAATTAACAGCAATATTTTGGTTTATTTAGCCTTTCATAAGAAAAAAATGTTTTATTTCAAAGTCAGATGTTCACCATGTTATTCATACATTTATAAATGTCATAGTTCCAAACTAAATATTTAATTTACAAGCTAAATATTTAGTTTACAAACTAAATACTTAACTTTCAAGTTAAATGTTTAGTTAATAAACTAAATATTTAGGTGTAAATTTAATATTTAATTACCAAGCTAAATATTTATTTTCAAAACTAAACATTTAATTTTCAAACTAAATATTTATTGTCCAAGCTAAATATTTATTTTCCAAACAAAACATTTAATTTCTAATTTAAACATTTAATTCCCAAACAAAATATTTAATTTGCTAACTAAATATTTAGCTAGGACCTAAATATTTAACTTGCAAGTTGAATGTTTAGGTTCAAGCTAAATATTTAGTTAATATGCAATTTCCGTGCCAAAAAGCATAAGTGGACTATCAAAATAAAAGCCAAACCCATCCGCACCGAATGTTATGTCACATGGGTTTAACTTACAAGTTAAATATTTAGCTAGCAAGCTAAATATTTAGCTATAGCAAGTTAAATATTTAGGTCCGAGCTAAATAAATATTTATTTTGGAAATTAAATGTTTAGTTTAGAAAATTAATATTTGGGTCCAAGCAAAATTTTTAGTTAGCAAATTAAATATTTATTTTGTAAATTGAATGTTTAGTTTGGAAAATAAATATTTAGGTCTGAGCTAAATATTTAGTTAGCAAATTAAATATTTAGTTTAGAAATTAAATGTTTAGCTTAGAAATTAAACATTTAGGTCCGAGCTATATATTTAGTTAGCAAATTAAATATTTATTTTGTCAATTAAATGTTTAATTTGAAAAATTAATATTTGGGTCTGAGCTACATTTTTAGTTATCAAATTAAATATTTTTTTTGTAAATTAAATATTTTAGTTTGGAAAATAAATGTTTAGGTCTGAGCTAAATATTTAGTTAGCAAATTAAATATGTAGTTTAGAAATTAAATAATTAGCTTTTAAATTCAATATCCATCCATCCATTTTCTTCCGCTTATCCGGGGTCGGGTCGCGGGGGTAGCAGCCTAAGTAGGGAGGCCCAGACTTCCCTCTCCCCAGCCACTTGGGCCAGCTCTTCCGGGGGAATCCTGAGGCGTTCCCAGGCCAGCCGAGAAACATAGTCCCTCCAGCGTGTCCTGGGTCTTCCTCTGGGCCTCCTTCCGGTGGGACGTGTCCGGAACACCTCACCAGAGAGGCGTCCAGGAGGCATCCTAACCAGATGCCCAAGCCACCTCAACTGGCTCCTCTCGACGTGGAGAAGCAGCGGCTCTACTCCGAGTCCCTCCCGGATGATCGAGCTTCTCACCCTGTCTCTAAGGGAGAGCCCAGACACCCTGCGGAGAAAACTCATTTCGGCCGCTTGTATCCGAGATCTCATTCTTTCGGTCACAACCACCAAACAACACAACAACAAAAAAACTACTTTTTTTTTTTCCTTATGAAACCAAAATATTGCTGTTAATTTTTGATTATGTAACTTTACAAACGGCACCTCATAAGAGAGACACAGCTGCTAAGGTCAACATTTATTCACAAAGTCCTTCTTTTTTATCTCACACACACAAAGTCACTTGTGCAAACAGGCAGCAGCGTCAAACTGAGATAATTAAAGAGGCTTTATGAGCTGTTGATCGCTACGCATGCAGCCTGTCTCATCTTTGAAGCTTCCCACTAAAGGAGTCAGACAGGACAGGACACCGTCTCAGGACAAATACACGCAAGTCCAGACGCCGTGATCTCAAGCAGCTGCGGACTGTTATCCTGCTCGGGCCTGAGGGTTCAAACACTGACTGAACAAAGCTGCAGAATCCTCCCACAGAGCTGGAAAATACATTTTGAAGGAAAACGAACAGATGAATGTTTCTCTTGATTAAATCTTTACGTTTTCTCTTTTCGGTAAGTGGATGTTTCAAGAGTTGCTATTATCTTAAAATCATTTTCATCGCTTGTCACATTAATCAAATAATAAACTTAGTTTTCATTCGACTGCTCCCGTCTTCAGGGGACCCCACAGCGAGTGAACTCACGCAAAGACTTGGCAATTGTCACGTCAAAATAAAAAATGCACTAAAAAGTAGAAATAAAGCCCATCACGTGACAAAGAAATATATATTCTCACATTTGCATGTAACTGTTGGGTAAAAACCTCGTATCTCAATTTTTTTCATCATTTTATTGATTCTGCATAAATCAGCGTAATTATTTTTTTCCAGAAAAGTTGCGTTCCTGGAAAAACAACACTGAAATCAGATCTGCATACAGTTTATTTTTTTGACTAAATAGAAAAACAGGATGAATCGATGTGCATTAAAAAAGGGGTTTTATGAAGAAAATGTTCATTTTAACCAGAAGAGGCCCTGCCTGTACTAACATTTACACTGAAGCTATTTTAGATGCAGATTCATTTTTTATTATTATTATTTTGCTGTTTTTTGTTCATTTTCATTAGTTTATTTGTCTAATCTGTTCCTCTACCAGTCAAATAATGAACATTAAGACTGAGACACAACTTGTTTTGGATTGGATTGTTAAATTAAGAGCTGTAAATCTATATGAAGGCCTTTATTTTTGAAAACTTTGAGACAATTACAATCCTGACAGAGAATTTGAACAACCCTTGTGTTTATGTCACACGTTCCTGTGTGTGAAACACTTTCAAGCTACAGTATGAGGCTGATGGCAGAGCTGTGGTCTTTGGAGTCACGTAAAACATTCAGCGTGGGCTGATAAAGAGCCGCCTGTGAGCTTTCAGTGACAACAAGATGATTAAACTGCGACAGTTTGAACCAACGAGGAAAGCTCCTCAGCACGGTCGGAGAGGTGAAACATGAACCGATGCCAGAGTTTCTCTCTGAAATGACATGGACGTCCAAAACAACAGCCCCTCCATCAAACCTGAACAGCTGAAACTTCTACATCATGTTCAAATAAACACAGCAGCCATCTTCCTTTAACTTGCAGACGAGGCACATTCAGAGTGAAATGACTGTGGACTCGTTTTATTGCTGTTGCTACAAGTTTAGCAGAACTGCAGCGGTAGACTTTTTATAAGATGTTTACCACAGAGCTTTTACTGCAAGGCTGATAATAACTCACAGTTTCAATGAGGCAGAAGTAAAAATGTTCTTCTTTCTGGAGTCTTTGTATCTCTCTCGTGGGCGTGCTGAGAGGAAATCTCAAGGTCGTTCAGTCCGACACTAAAAGTCTGGAGATGTTTGACTTTTTCTACTTTCTGCTGTTTTTTTCTTTTCTTCAGAGGTCTCCACAGAGAGACGTGCATGCTCCATCTCTCCTCTGGACATGTCCAAACCATCTCAATGTGTCCTCCCTAACTGTTGTTCAACCTGTGCTGCACCTCTGATGATCTCATTCCTGATCTTCTCCGTCCTTGTCACTCCTAAGGAGAACCCCAACATATTCATTTCTGCCACGTCCATTTCTGTCTCCTGTCTTTTTGACCATGTCTCTGTCTCCAGAGCATACAACATAGTTGGTCTCATCACGGTCTTGTAAACTTTTCCTTTGACCTTTGCTGACACCCTTTTGTCACAAATTACTCCTGAAACTTTCCTCCATCTACTCCATCCTGCCTGGACTCTCATCTTCACTTCTTTACCACACTCCCCACTTTCCTGGACAGTGGACCCCAAGACCTCTGCTCCTTGTAGCCTCACTGTCCCACCTCCTCCCTCCCACTTTGACTAATGTGTCTATTTAAATAGAGCACTGTTTCCAATACAAATGCTAAATGGAACGTATTTATATAGAGTATGATAGAACAGAACAGAACAGAACAGAATAGAACAGAATAGAATAGAATAGAATAGAAACAGCCTTTATTGTCCCACGGATGGGAAATTCAAGTGTAACAGCAGCAACAGATCAAAATATTCACACAAAAAGTCCCTAAAATCTTAAAAATATAAGTTAATTATATAGCACCTTTCTGTCTAATTAAGATACTCAAAGCTCTTTACAACCCAATCTGTGCCCTCATTTACTGTACCTACACTTCATACAGTCCATCTTTACACAGACTACATTAGTCAATGCTTTATCACATTCATACACCGATGGGACACACATCGGAGGCGTTGAACATCTGCTCTAATCATTTATCCACAGCCGCCCCTACAACATCCCTACAGCACAGGGATCGGAATAGAAAACAACTAATAGCCACCATTGTTTCTAACAGAATGAATCTCAATTTTGTGTATTTAGTATGTTTAATATATTTATGTTCTCTTTCCCATGCAGCTCTCAAGTCAGAGGGAACTGCACAACGCGATGGTGTCTCTTCTACCTATTTAATGGTCATTAATGGTGTGCCACAAGGCTCAGTTTCAGGACATCTTTTAAAAAAAATAATTTATGTAAATAATATTTTATCTTGTTTTATAAGGCACTTTGATTTTTTGATTTTATTGTGTGGTTTTAATTGCTTTTAGTGTTTGATATGATTTTGTCCGTTTAAAACAGGTCTCTGGAAAATGAGTGACTCAATGAGACTACCTGCATAAATAAAGGTAAAATAAAAACAGAGATAAAACAAAGCGACACAGTGAAGCAGTGGGTAGAGCTGGTGCCTCACAGCAAGAAGGCCTCAGGTTCACCTCCCAGCCTGAAGCTTCTCTGTGTGAAGTTTACATGCTCTCCCCATGCTTCTGGAGGTTTTCTCCTCCCACAGACCAAAGACCTGCATGTTGGGGTCGTCATTAACTGATTTTATTAACATGGCCCTGATGGTGTTAACAAGGCCAGATGTGCACAATCGATGCTACCCATGCAAAGAGAATCGTCCTGATTTACAGATGTGCATGGTTTTAGATGGTTTTAAGTTCCACAGTGACTTCAGAGACACCGTGAAGAAGCTGTAAAGTGTTTCTGGCTCCTCACACAGAGTGGAGGATGTGGCGGATGTCTCTGACAAAACCAGAGCGGAGTGTCACATGACTAAAGTGTCGTCAGGGTTCATCCAGTCTTTGCCAAAGACCTCTTTCTGCAAAAACTCATGATGCTGCTGACCCCCTCCCCTCCTCCTCTTCCTCCTCCTCCTCCTCCTCCTCCCTGCTCCATAATCAGTTCCTGGTTTGTTCAAATCCACGGAGAATAAAAGCTACAACATCCTCTTTCTCAACTTTGTTTTAACTTTCAGAAGTTTATCCAAAGCAGGATATGAATTTGTTTGCATTCAGTTTACAGATTAAAATCTGTTCCAAGTTACACATAAATGAGGATTAAATCAACACCTTTGCTGCTGTAACTGCAAATAAACGCGGCCCGGTTGTTGTGGCGTTTGTGCGTAAAAGTTGTGCAACATTATCCCGCACGATTGGAGTCCTCTGCGCGTTTCTTACCACTTCAGCCAGAAGCAGCATTCCTTTCTTGGAGGAGATGAACTCTCTGCTCGGCAGGACGGACAGCAGGACGGACCGGCGCGGCCCGTTCGAGTCGGGAGCCTCGGTGTCCCCCATCTGGCCCCGAAAAGTTCCCTCTGTCTTCACACTCCGGCAGGCGACGCGTAAAGTAGCGGATTCAGAGCAAAGCGAGGAGGAAAATAAAAAATAAAAAAAAAAAACCCGCAGAGAGACTGAGTGGAGGCGTGAGGCTTTCAGGAGGTGGAAACGGAAACAATGACAGCGCGGAAACAGCGTGAGCTTCACATCTGCTTTCTCCAGATGTGAAATGCGATGCCCACAGCTGCATGCACGAGACCCAGAAATATCAGGGGTAAAAAAAAAAAACATCCCATCCTGGTGGCAAGAAAAATCTGACTCAGATCTTAATTTAGGCAACATATTATCTTTTCATCTTTCATCTTTTATCCAAAAGACTTCTTCAGTCTGAGGAGCTGCAACAAACTCAGTCTTATAAATAACACCTTCTCATGGTGGATCAACCAGTTTGTTGTTGACATCCAGAACTAGCTGTTAGCTATTAAAACATCAATAACTGTAACAGCATCCAACTCCCCCCCCCCCCCCCACACACACACACACACTTAATTTATGAAACCCTTAAAAACAGCAACAAGGCCAATCTAAGCCTGGTACAATAAAACAAACAAGCAGACGACAGAGGATATGATACATAAGAAGCATTTAGAACGACTGGGGTGGTGGTTCCCCTCGTCAAAAAGGGCGACCGGAGGGTGTGCTCCATTTATTGGGACATTACTCTCCTTAACTTCCCTGGTCTGGACAAGCGAGTCCGATCGTTGGTCGAACCTCAGATCCAGGAGGAACAATGCGGGTTCTGTCCTGGTCGTGGAACACTGGATCAGCTCTTTACCCTCACTAGGGTCCTGAAGGGATCATGGGAGTTTGACCAACCAGTCTACATGTGTTATGTGGACTTGGTGAAGGCATTCAACCTTGTTCCTCGGGGTACACTGTGGGGGGTGCTCCGTGAGTATAGGATTGGGGGCCCGTTGCTACGAGCTGTTCGGTCCCTATACAAGCGGTGTGAGAGTTTGGTTCACATTGCCGGTAGTAAGTCAGACCCTTCAAGGGGGAGTTGGACTCCGCCGGGGCTGCCCGTTGTCACCGATTCTGTTCATAACTTTTATGGACAGAATTTCTCAATGCAGCCAGTGGGCAGAGGGATTCTGGTTCGCGGGGCTCAGGATTCTGTCTCTGCTCTTTGCAGATGATGTGGTCCTATTGGCGTCATTGTGCTGTGATCTTAAGCTCTCACAGGAGCGATTCGCAGCCGAGTGTGAAGTGGCTGGGATGAGAATCAGCACCTCCAAATCTGAGACCATGGACCTCAACTGGAAAAAGGTGGATTGCTCTCTTCAGGATGAGGGTGAGGTTCTGGCTCAAGTGGAGGCGTTCAAGTATCTCGGGGTGAGGGAAGAATGGAGCGTGAGATTGACAGACGGATTGTGCAGCGTCTACAGTATTGCTGACTCTGTGCCGGTCCGTTGTGGTGAAGGAGGAGCTGAGCTGTAAGGCAAAGCTCTCTGTTTACCGGTCAGTCTATGTTCCTACCTTCACCTATGGTCACAAACTCTGGGTAGTGACCGAAACGATGAAATTGTGGATAGAGGTGGTTGAAATGAGTTTCTTCCACAGGGTATCTGAATTCTCCCTTAGAAATAGGATGAGAAGTTTGACTGTCTGGGAAAGACTCGGAGTAGAACAAGAGGTCATCAAGAGGAGCCAGTTGAGGTGGTTCGGGCATCTGGTAAGGATCCCCCCCTAGGGAGGTGCTTCGGGCATGTCCGACTGGAAGGAGACCCCAGGTAAGACCCAGGACACGCTGGAGAGACTATGTCTCTCAGTTGGCCTGGGAACGTCTTGGGATCCTCCCAGAAGAGCAGGAAGAGGTGACTGTGGAAAGAGTTGTCTAGTCCTCCCTGCTCAAGGTGCTGCCCCCACGACCCGACTTCAGAACAAGCAGAAGATAATGGATGGATGGACAGAACGACTAGATCAATAAAAACACAAGTGGGTTAAAACCATCTCACACTGGGTCAAAAGTCAGGGAATAAAAGTGTGTTTTTAAACAAGACTTCTAACCAGTGGTGAGCGCAGCTAACCAGAAATTTAGCTTGGCTAACTCATATTGCGCTAACAGAAAAATTTGCTTCACCAACGCTAAACAGGTATAAAAAAATTAATGGTAGCTAATGCTAACAAGGCGACTATGACTCAGTCTGCGTCATGAATGTTCATCTCCTTCCAGTTGAAGACTGGTGTGACTGACACAAACCAGTTGATGTTAATTTGATCCTGTTGGTTTGTTTTGAAGGTCGGTGGGTTCATTTGTAGCAATTGGGCCAATCCTAACCCCTGAACCGGAAAGGAAGAAGGGGATGAAAGTTGATGGATGTTTCAGATCTGGTGTGTATTCTGGTTTTGTACAGTACCTACGAATAAAACAATGTGACAGTGGAGGGACGAGTCCAATCAAAACCCTAAAAAAAAAAGAAAAAAAAAAAAGCTTGGATCACAAAACATTTGGCAATTTTCAAAGTCTAAAATCTTAAACTTACTGAAGATATTACGATAAGAAGCGTGAAAATGTTGTCTGTCTGCAACTCAGATTGTCTTTTTGAAGATGGACTTGATCTGTCGTGGAACAACAACAATATGTGAGAAAAAAAAATTGTTGCTGCATTTAAGTTTTTGATGTCTGTAAAGTGGTAAAGTGAAGAAAGTCTAAAATTAATGACAACATTTGCCCATGTTTTTAGCAGTGGTGGGCATGGTTCCCGCTCATCCGCTAAACCACTTATCGTAAGTAGCAAAGCTAAGTTTTTGTTGTTTAGCAGATTCACGTTTTTTTGCTATTCTTGGAAACCGTTAGTGGACTAACTGCCTTCCGCTAAATTGGGTTCTGCTAACTTTGTCCACTAATGGGATGGGAGACTGCAACGAAGTGAAGGTTCAACAAGTCTGCTGCTTCTTTAGATAGAGAACTTCACTAATTTGCTTTCTATGTATGTGAATGTTCCTGTAAAGTGCCATGAGACAAATGTGTTGTGATTTGCTGCTATATAAATAAACTGAATTGAATGAACAAAAATCACATTTGTTCTTGTCTGTTGTGGGCGTGTCTTGAAGAGTCCTTTAGGCACGCTATTGGCTGACTGTGTGTTCACGTGACAAGACGTGATTGGTCGACGCAGCAGCAGCTAGCTGAACAGCAATGTGTAACTTTGCAGTTTTGATTTGTGCTCACTTGGGACTTTCATTGTCAGTGACAGCAGCGCATCGGCTCATCATTGATAAACGCCATGCGCCTTGTGTGTGTGTGTAGCATCTTTAGCGTTTTTGTGTGTACGTCTGCGTTACGTAGGCCTATAACTCTGGGTCAATGCAGTCACTGTGTGAGGTGAGTGGGTGGGGGCCCGGCCAAGATTTGTCCTGCGACCTTCTCGCTAAGAGGCAACAGTTCCACCCTCTGAGCCACCGTGCCATCCGGAGTGTGACAATATTTTATTTAACAAAAAAGAAAGGTAAACTTTAGTTAAAAGCAAATCAGTCATGCACTCATTCATACAATAACCCCTTCTTAACTGCACAACTTTTATGAACTGTTTTTACTTCTTTTGCTCGCCTAAAGACAAAAAATGAAACTTAACGACTGAGCTGATTCCGGCTAATTTATATCGCAGTTTAATGCAGAAATATCGATGGACGTGTACTCGAGCTTCCACGCGGTTTTCTGCAGGTTCAGCTTTGTTTACGTTGAGTGCGTACCCTCATTTCAGAATTGATTATGAATGTTTTTGTAAAACTACTGGAGTAAACTGTCAAACTGCACCATTTGAGAAGGTTCGGGATGACCATTTTTAATTTTTTATTTCGTTTTGCATTTTGTTTTGCGTTTCATCTCTTGGTTTGTTGAATGTGATGTTCTTGAAGAGCAAGTAGCTGTCCACTAACAGCAGCCCGACGGACAGGAGACTCACGATCTGTAAAAAACAAGACCACGACAGAGTTCATAAACACACTAAACAGGCTTTGTGTTACAAATGAACACAACAAAGTTCCTTCTATGTTTACTTCAATACTAAAATGTGTCTTTGTACGAAAACAAAAAGTTAAAGTTGTTACATTTAGAACGTTTAAGGCAATTCTCTGGTAGGTTAATACGAAAATGAAGAAGTCAAAGACCTAAAAAAAAAAATAATAGGAAAGAGAGCGTTTTCTGTGTCCGATAGTCTTTAAAGCCTCAGAATAACTTAAAGGGCTAGTTCAGATATTTTGAAGTAAAGTTCTGGGGGATATGTTGTGAACAATTCATCTTACCTGTTGTAGATAGCTCTTTGTATGTCCTGATTTGAGAAAACGAGTTTGATTCTGAACAAACTGATGAGCTAACAGACTGAGCGGCCAAAGTGGATTACTGCCATCTTAAACCAGTCTAAAAAAAACCTTCACATTAAGAGCTCATTCATTCATAAATTGTATAACTGTCCCCTTTCATAATAAAAGTCTTCACAATAGCCTTCTTGGTCTTTCTGATTTTGACACTCTGAGCACCGGTGTAAAACATCATGTTATGATAATGATGGAGCGACCACTGGCTGCACTAAAGGTGCTACAGCTAGCTGCTGTCGCCGAGATTTGTGCTAGCAAAGAACGTGTATCTTCGTAAACAAATGTAAGCACCAGGCTTGTTTGCACTCAGACTAGTCGTTAGCTCGTCAATTCCAATCAGGTTTAAATTTATTTCTTCACAATAGGAATGAGTAGTTATTTTAAATAAACAAAACAGTGAAGTAAAAATGGTAGAATTAGAAAAATTAATGCAACAATCACAATAAAAAAAAAACAAAAAAAAACTGGCACCTGGTGGTGATAAGCCAACTTGTTGTCTTTTCCAATCAACATTCCTTTTTTCCAACACAACACCTACTTCCCACCCCTTCTTAAAAGCATACAAAATAAAAAAGATGAAACAACTCACAGCAAACTGCTGATATAGTTTATTTTGAAAGGATTATAGAGTGGAAACTATGGTTCCAGGTGAGCCAACAAAAATGTGGAAAAAAAGAAGGGATGGACAAATTACATAAAACTGAGGTCATTTAAACTAAGTACAACAGTATAAGGTGCCATTTTTAAAGTTACACAGTCAAAAATTAACAGCACTATTTTGGTTTATTTAGCCTTTAATAAGAAACATAAATAGTTTATTTTTTTCAAAGTCTGATTTTCACCAAACTAAATATTTAATTTACAAGCTAAATATTTAGTTTACAAACTAAATACTTAACTTGCAAGTTAAATATTTAGTTTGTGAACTAAACATTTAGTTGTAAATTAAATATTTAATTTTCAAGCTAAATATTTATATTTAAAACTTAACATTTAATTTCTAAGCTAAACATTTAATTCCTCGACTAAATATTTAATTTGCTGACTAACTGTTTAGCTTGGACCTAAATATTCATTTTTTAAGCTAAACACTTAATTTCCAAAATAAATATTTAATTTGCTAACTAAATATTTAGCTCGGGTCTAAATATTTAACTTGCAAGTTAAATATTCAGGTCCGAGCTAAGTATTTAGTTAGAAAATTAAATATTTAGTTGAGGAATTAAATGTTTAATTTAGAAATTAAATGTTTACTTTTAAAAATAAATATTTGGCTTGTAAATTAAATATTTAATTTGGGACTATGACATTTATAAATGTATGAACATGGTGAAAGTATGACTTTGAAAAAAAAAAAACTTTTTTTTTCTTATGAAAGACTAAATAAACCAAAGTATTGCTGTTTATTTTGGACCGTGTAACTTTACAAACGGTGCCCCATACAACAGGTAAGATACTAATTGTTCATAACCTGTGCCACTTTAAATGGTTTTGAACTAAAAAATGTTTTACGAAAAAGAAATGGCACCTAAAACTTTAACTCATTTGAGAAAATAAAAGCGGAAATAAGAAGTAAAACTAAAAGTCCTCACCCCTCCAGCCAGCATGCCTGTGAAGCTGTATGACGTCAGAGCCACCAGGCTCAGCACAGTCAGGTAAACGGCTGCAAAGACCGAGTTGAAAACATCCTAAAGAGAAAAATCAACAAGTAGCACAAACCTTAAAGAACTGTAATCGTCCTCAGGCAGCGACAAAACGTCCAGGATATGATCTTTACTCACAACGAGGGGCCAAAAGAAGAAGGTGAGTCTCTTGTTGAGCTTCAGGAGGTACAGCAGCAGCAGGAGGGACGTCAACAGAAGCTCCAACACGGTGGCTGTGATGTACTTTGGAGCCGACACCACAGCAAAACACACGAATGCAACAAATAGAGTCACCTAAAATAGAAATGAACACGCACGAGAATAAAAATGGCTGTGCTGAAGTCATGACGGCGAGTTTCACTCACTGCCACCATGCATGTTTCAGGTTATGCAGAAAAAGTGAGTTTTCACTTCTCTGTGGGCAAACATCTGTCTAACATGATCTTCATGCTGATGACTTGCTGAAGTCAACTTGTAGAGCTGCCATCCTGTTTCTCTTCCTCTTTCTGGTGTGACAGCTCATCCTAACTGTTTCAGCTCTGCATGTCAAACGTTCAAACCCGAGATGAAACATGAATGCGCCTCACCATCTCTGCTCCTTTCACAAGTCCCCTCCTGGATCGGAGAAAACCAGTGTCCAGGGCCTGTGTTGTTTTGTTGGTGTCCTCCGACATGACGCTGTTTTTTCATTGACGGAAAGAAAAGCTCATTTCTTGTGTTTCCTGAAACATGCAACTTCCTCTGAGCTGTAAAGGAAATGACTTGGTGATAAAAAAAATCTTATTTTGTGTGTTTTTTTGCTTCACATTTTATCAGTGCGCTAAGTACACAAAGGAATGAACAGCTCAGAAGCAAAAACTATTAACTTTCTTGTAAGTTCATTGCAATTTGATGCTTTTTTTGTGTTAAATTTAATAATAGCATCTTATGTCATAAGCTCTCAGAAATTGGTTTTTCAGCTGACACCATTGGTTGGTTCTCTCACTATCTTTCAGATCAGAGGCAATGTGTTCAACATAATGGTACTTCCTCCAGTTATTTAACAGTCAACAATGGTGTACCACAAGGCTCAGTCTTAGGACCCACCCTCTTTACAATCTACATAGGTAATGTAGGTCAGAGAATTCCTGATGCATCCTTACATTTCTATGCTGATGACACAGTTGTTTATCGTCGAGTTAAAACGGTTGCTAAGGTTTTCCAGCTTTTGCAATCCACATTTGACATCATCCAGTCTGATTTGTTCTCAGCCTTGTCCTAAACGCCGACAAAACCAAAGGGATGCTGTTTTCAAACAGGAAGTTGGTCCCAGCGTTTCTTCCTTCGATTTTATCCTCTAATGGTGCCCATATTGAGCTTGTCGATTCCTACAAATATTTGGGTATCTTGGCCGACTGCATCTCTCTTTTAAGGTCCACGTGGAAAACCTAGTAAGGAAACTGAAAGTTAAACTGGGTTTCTTTTATAGAAATAGATCCTGTTTAACTCTGAATGCTAGGGAACACCTTGTAACTGTGACTTTCCTTCCCTCCATTGATTACGGTGACATTATTTACATGAACGCTCCTGCAAGAACCCTGCAGATGTTGGATACCGTCCATCATGGTGCACTAAGATTCATAACTGGCTGCAACTACCGTACCCACCACTGCACCCAGTATTCACTGGTTAACTGGTCATCATTAACTTCACGCAGACTCTCTCACTGGTACATTTTCATCTTTAAATCACTTCTTGGTCTGCTGCCTTCATACATCTCCTCCTACATGTCTCTGCGTGAGTGCAGCTACAGCGTGCGCTCTCAGGACATTATTACCTGCAGTGTTCCCTCAGTGCAGACTGAACTAGGCAAAAAGGACCTTCTCCTACTCCGCTCCTGTTTCCTGGAATATCTTGCAAAAAGACCTGAAGCTCTTGATCTTGACCTCTCTAAATGGCTTCAAACATCCTGGAAAAAACAACAATGTTCCTGTTTTTAGTTTTCTACACCGCCTTACAACCAAGCTTTTTTTGTTACTTTAAAATTATTATTATTATTTTCACTTGTTATTCTCAATTTGTACACAGCCTTTATGATTGTTTATTGTTGTCTTAGACTGTTGTCATCACTCTTTGTTAAAATCAGGTCTCTCTTGTAAATGAGTCTCTGAGGCTCAGTGGGATTAACCTGCATAAATAAAGGTTGAATGAAAAAATAAAGATTATGCAGAAAAAAAAACACAAAAGGAGCTCCAGAAGTAACTTTGATTTTTTTCTTAAAAAAAAAAAAAAGAAGAGATTTAACAGATTTTAACATTATGTGAGCTAAAAGATTCCACAACTTACATTTTAAATAAAAAGTGTTTAAAATGTATTTAATATCTGAGAAGATTCACATTAAGAGATTTAAAAATAAACCGACCCATCTGATATTTAGCTGAATGTATCTGAACAAGCTGCATTTGAGTATCAGCTTCTGGTTTATTTACTTATTGAAAGTTTTTCATCAATTAAGATGTTTTTCAAACCTTTAAATAATCAGATTATCCAGACATTGGTCCATAACTCTCGGGTCAAGGACCAGTATCAGTCCGTGGATCATTTGGTTCCAGGCAGCACAGAAACAATAAAAACAATAATAAAAAAAATAGATAATAACTTTTGATAATTATTTTGACACAACCAGGATATTTTATTTTGAAAAAAGAATACAAACAAGCATTTTTATGTTGGCACAAAGAAGCTTCCAGCTACAGTCAATCGTCATCACTAACAACGTCCTCATGTGAAACACTTAACGCCACAGAATGAACCAAATCTATGACCTTAAATTAGTTTTTCAAGCAAAACAAATAAATACATTTCCTTTTACAAAGTGTTTCATGTTTTATGTACAGCAGAAAAACAGATTTACTCAATCTAAATCCCACGTTCTTGTCTTTAATACTGCATATAATCATCTTTTAATTGCTTTGATTTAAAAAGATTGTTGTTCCTTGGGTTCACCGTTGGGCCGTCTGCGTTCGTTCTCAGTGGGGCCAGAAGCACTTCCAGGGTTTGGACTCGGGTGGATTCAAACACTTCCCTAACTTCTCACAACCGGCAGGAGCCCAGTTCTGTGAAAGAGACCAGAATTAATAATAATAAAAAAAAACATTAAAAAAATTAATCTTATTTTGATTTAGAAAGATGCATAAAGAAATGGCATTAATCTTGATCCTGTGGGAGTAAATTCTGTTTCATGTTAATATATAACATCACCCTCCTTACCGTTTAATATATTGAGCTTGTTTATTTGTATTTAGACAGATAATACACACAGAACATCAGTTCCATAAAATAACCATACAACAATCATAAAACAGATTTAAAAAAAAAGAGCAGAAAACAAAAACCTAAAAACAAGAACAAGTTTGAAATAGTTCCATTATCATTATTTATTTAATTATAAAAACTATGAATGTCTAAAATCAGCGCATTGACTCCACAACAGTTTTAATTGTAGGGTTTTAGTAAGAAAATTGCCAAAGAAATTCACATTTCTTTTGGTATTTTTAATGAAAATATATACTTCTTTGCATAAATCTATTACAAATGCACAAACGATTATAGGAAAAATCACAACTGTATTTTTTATTTGTCTAATAGATGTACTGTATCTGGTCTACAGGGTAATTTATGTTTGAAAAATGATTATTTTAACCCAACATAAAACGATTTCCCTTCTCGACCACATGGGGGCAGTGTTTCAACACAAATGAATAAAAACTGAGGCGTCCTTTGCTGCCAGAAGCAGACATGAGGGACTTTAATCAGTATGCATCAGTAATATCAGTATCTAATATAATAAAGTATCAGTAATAGGATCAGTATGTGCTGATGAATCCATAAAACATGATGGAATAAGTCACATACGTCATATGAATGTTTGTGATTAAACAAACAGAAAAGAGAAAAGTCATTTTTTAACACTAAAAACCCCAAAGAGAAACTGCAGTTATTGTATAACTATTTCTCCAGTCCTCTGAAGCTCATCTGCCCATTTAATATTCTGAATGGTGCTACAGGTGTGTTTGTCTGAGGGGCACAAGCCTCACCATCACTGCCAGGTCACACATGTTGAGCTGCGGCATGCCGGGAACCAGAGTCTTCTGATGCTGCTGGACGACCGCAGAGATCCTCTGCAGAGCGTCCTGGTACTCCTTCGACAAAACGCTGCAAACACAAACAACACAAACCCTCAGCTGGGTACTTTGTTTAGATTGTTTGTTTACCTATATGTCAAAATCAGAAAAAAATGTCTTATTCATTTTCCTGCAGCCTCATTTGATTTTTCCAAGCTTTTTCTGAATAACCAAGAACAAATCCTCACATGAGAGAAGACTGACGACAGTGTCCTACTTTAACAAAGTTGCTTGTAAAGCAAAGCCTTTTTATTATAACGGAAATGTTTTGGCCTCAACTGGGAGATTTTTCAGCAAAACTGTAAGAAAATTAAAGTAATCTATAAAAACATTATTTAACTAGGATAAGATGTTTTAGTCAAAATGTGATAAAAAGGTTTTAAACCACTTCTAGTTTTTTACCTTTTGCTTTCAAGGAGACAGATCTTCTAAAAAAAAAAAAAAACAAAAAAAAAAACTTTTTAAAGTGGTTTTAATCATCGGCTTTTCAGTCTTTTTGTGGGTCTTTAAAGTTTATCTTTGAACTTTTGCTGCTTTTTCGATCATATTCTGTCCAGATTTAGTTTTTGAGTGGCACTAGATGCATGTTTTACTCTTTTTATGTTTTAGCTGTAAAGCACTTTGGTCAGCTTTTGTTGTTTTTATGTGCTATATAAATAAATTGACAATGACAATTTTTGGCTGAGATCTGACGATTTAAATCATCCTGACATGGAAAATATTGAACACTACCATTTTCAGCCACTAGAGGGCCCTCGACCAATATGGCAAGCCAAATGTCTCATTAATAGGTAAAAATGTCTATTAATGAGACACTTGGCTTGCCATACAAAGCCACCTTCGTCTCGCTCCAAAACTCCTGGAGCAAACATCAAATCAGCTGCATTTCACCACGCCACCCAGGTGAAATGCAGCTGATTTGACCATTAAAGTGCATTTATTAAGGAAAAGTTCAACTGAGACACAACTTTACTATAATTTCAGGCAAACAAATAATTGTTTTTAAGTGTTAATCTTGTTAAATTCTTGTTAAAGTCCTTCCGTGCACACTCCTGTGGCCACCACTTGGCAGCCAGTCGATTTTTGGCACAACACAGGCCCACGTTTCTGGGTGGTCAGCGGTGACACATAACTAACGTGACGCATCAGTGGTGATGAATAATAGATGCGACTATACGGCAAAACAATATATTTATGGTTTTTTGCACTTTATCAGACATATTTGGACTGATGCGACTTATTCGGCGGTTCAAAGTGTACAGTGGCAAGTACGGTATCTGAAATATAAAAAAATCCTTAAAAGACCTGAATAGGGCCGTCCTTCAGCTGAGTTTTCAGCTAGTAGCTCTTTGGGAATCATACTGTTGTTAAAATCCTATTTTCTATCTGTCAAGGTGTGCCACTTTTAATATTTTTCACATTTCAATCAAACAAATGGGAACAAAATGTGTCCATGTGACAGGCAGCTGGTAAAATGCTAAATGTTGCTAAATTGTCTGTTCTGTGACGATCTGTATAAAAGTACAAGTTTGAACATTTTAAAGGAGTTTGTGTTTGACATTAGTAATTCATAAATCCAAGCACTAGACATAACCAGCAACATTTTCAAACATAGAAAACGTTAAATAATATTTTCGAGCAACAACAGGAAAATCCAGAGGCACATGAATATAAAAACTGAGGAAAGCCTAAATTATTTTAAACGGATGGAAAAAGTCTCAGGAGTATATAGTTTAACACAAACTGGTCAAATAACAGATTTAAAAAAATATATATTTCATTTGGCCAATTTTTTAAATTATATTCCATCTTTTTGGGTTGATTAAAAAATCACACGTAAAATGTCCTAAATAATAAAGCACTTTTCTCCCTTTTAACATTGTTCTCAAATATCCCTCTATCCCTCTATCCATCCATCCCTCTATCCATCCCTCTATCTATCTATCTATCTATCTATCTATCTATCTATCTATCTATCT
>NC_056499.1:7858867-7871027 GCF_014905685.2 Nematolebias whitei | reverse complement strand
ACACACACACACACACTGGTATATATATGCTGTTAGCACCAAAGCTACACAAATAATTTTTTTATTGGATTGATAGTTGGACACCCCATGACCTAAAAAGTAAAAAGCAGGTAAAGATAATGGCTGGATGAATTTATGTATAAAAGCTGAGTGACACAAGGGACAAATCAACCCAATTGATTTAACTGAAAGGATGGAAAAAAATAAAAACATGTTAAAAAAAAAACACGTCTATGAGACGAGTAGAATTGGTCAGAACTGATCTTTATAGTTTAGTAAAAAAATGAACAAATTAAGTGTAAAAATTAGGCACAACTTAGATGCTACATTAATGTAGTTTAACTCGCATTGTGGTTACTTGGTTCAAACCTCCTCAAACGAAGCACTGGTACAAACTGTTACACCACTTGGTTCAAACCACTGGTTCAACGTCAACAGTTTGTTTCTACAGGGATGCGTGTGGCTTGCAGTGCATTGGATATGTTGCACGAAACATAGTTTCCTGGTGTTTTGTCACAATGAAAAACCTCTAAATCAAAAACTAATAATATCATTTGTTTTGTTGCCCCCCACCCCCCCACCCGCTCTGCATCCAACTAATGAAAAGCTCACAGTCAGCACAGCTCATTATCATGATTATAACCCTTAGCTTACTTGTGTCGAGGCAAAATCTGGAATAATAAGCAGGCTCTATGCAAATGCAGTCTTTTGATTTATAATGTATGGCACCCAAGGGGGATGGGGGCATTGCTCAGGTGTGTCACCGCTCTGATTACTGATTCATAACACTACTGCTAGAACACACACATGCACACACACATTGCCAAACAACCACACAGTAGCAGAAGGTGGGGGAATTGAGGAGACAATCAAATACATCTGTCCTGCCCACCCCCCTCTCCCTTTCCCTCCACCTCGGTGGAAATTGAGCACTTCAGTGAGGACTATTGATTGGAGACACAAGAGGTTGGTGGCAGGCAGCAGATGAGGCCAGACCGCACGGGGCTGCCTGCGGTGTCAGGGCCGCGACTGTGCCGGGGATGAGAGGAGGGGGGGCCCTGGGGACGTGAGCTGGGGTGGGTGGTGTGAACAGTGCGATGTGTTAATCTCACAGAAAATATGCAGCTACTTGCAGACTTGGTTGGTGTCTGCTCTCTGTCCTGAACAGATGGAGCATCAGTAACCACCAGCTAAAGGGATAGTTCTGATGTTTTGAATGGGTCTATGTGGAAAGATGATGAACAGATAATGTTTTACCTGTTGTAGATAACTTGAAGTTTCAGTTTAATTCTGACCAGATTAATGAGCTAAAGCAACGTGGATCGCTGCCGTCTTAAAACAACTCCCACCTCAAATAGTTAATTAATGGCGTTTCTCATGCGCTACATTTCATGAGACAGTTTTATCCAGGATGGCTACCACAACCACATTTTTTGCAAACCGTAATAAGATATGGAGCATGGGGCAGTACGGTGGCGCAGCTGGTAGAGCTGCCACCTCTCAGTGAGAAGGTCGCTGGATTGAATCCCGGCTAGGGCCCTTTCTGGATGGAGTTTGCATGTTCTCTCCGTGCATGTGTGGCTTTTCTCCAGGTACTCTGCTTTCCTCCCACAGACTAAAAACATGCATGTTAGGCTGATTGGTGAGTCTAAATTATTAGAGAGTGAATGGCTGTTTGTCTTGTTTGTCTCTATGTGTCCCTGTGATGGACTGGAGACTTGTCCAGGGTGTCCCCTGCCTCTCGCACAGTGACTGCTGGATATGGGCACCAGTGACCCGAAAAGCAAGAAGTGGGTAAAGATAATGGATGCACGGTATGGGGTATGTGTTGCGGATGACTCACAGCCACTCCCATATAAAATTTGCTTCACTCTCAGCTATTTTAAATACAATATAGCCATTTTTGTGTTGAAAAATGTATATTAGCAGTGGCGGCCATCTTGAAATGTGTCGACTCCAAATGCCAGTGAGCTATAGATGGACATCTAGTTACTTTCTGAAAGTTTCATCCAAATCTGTCCAAGGGTGTGTCAGATAATTTGTTACAGTGTTGACTGCAACCGTTCTGGACATATTTTTATGTAAGGATGTGCAACAATCTGATCGTGTTAAGAATAACTCTCAATTTTTGCCACTCATTTTTAGATCAATATTTGTAAAAAACGGCAAACTTATAGCCTTAGGTCAGTTGACTGTGGCAACCATCTTGAATTGTGTGGACTCCTAAATTTAATCTTTTTCATTTTTATGTTTAGGGCTTGGAATGTTGCCTGACAAAGGCTAAACCTCAAAGTGGCGCTTGCCAGTCCGATACTTCTCACAAAATTTCAGAAACGCACACACAAACACTAGCTTAAGAACATTAACGCTGATGGTCAACGCGTCAGAATTCAACTCTTCAAACTGAAGTCGATCAAAAGGTTTCCCACAACTACAGAACTTCACTTTGAAGTGTTTAAGCTGTTGCTTTAAATAACAAAAATATATGAAAAATGGACTCGTAGATTGCACAATCACAATAAAGGCAATCCAAAAAAGTTCAATCTGGTCCTCTGGACATTCAAAAAAGCAAAAAACAAAACAAAGCAAAAAAATCTAGAAACGTTTCGTCTCTCATCCAAGAGACTTCCTCAGTCTGAGGTGCTGTTTTCAGCTCAGTCTCTTAAATTTGTCCAGAGGACCAGATTTAACTTTTTTGGATTTTTCTACCTGGATTATTGAGCATGCATCAGGATACAATAAAGGCAACTTTTTAGGTTAACTTGGCCTGACTGGGGCTTGTGTTTGTGTGTGTTCTCTGCTGCATCGCAGCCTCCGACAGTAGTGAAGGTATGTGTGCAGACAGGTCCTACATCATCTTAAGTAGCTCTTTAGGTGGTGACAGAGATTAATGATGGCCAGGCAAACAGTCCAGCTGGGGGACCTTTGAGCGCACGGACAAACCACACACACAAACACACAGAATGGCTCAAATTGGAAGGAGGTGGGGACAGTCCCTATGGATGCACAGGGACATCAGCTGAGAGAAGATGTAACCTGGGGAAAATTAGACAAAAGTTAAAGGAAAAGGGGAGTTAAATTCCAAAACCCAGCAGATTTAACAGTGAGGACGTAAAGGAGAAGACAAAATGTGTGTGTGTCTGAACATTTAGCATCTGGCACAACACACGGCTGCAGACTGACTGGTTCTTGCATTTTTTTTTTTAATACTTCCAAGTGAATAGCAAGGCTAAAAGATGGGTTAAATGAAAAACAACATTAATGTTTTATCATTCAATCTTGCTCCAGAACTGAAGGCAGCTCGAGCTCGTTGCAGGAGCAGATGAGGCCGTGACATAAATGTGAAAGGCAGAGTGTCAGAAGAGGAAGGTCAGTGCAGGAGGTTTTATGCCAGGAGGGAGCCAGAAAGCATAAAAAGAATATTCTCTCATCAAAGTGTTCTGGGATTATCTTAATGTATTAGTCATAGTCTCAGGCTGTGTCTTTGTAAAGATTGTGTTTATAGACGGAGTACAGAGTAAAACCCGATGCTCTTCTTTATTTGCATTTTAATTTTAACCCCTTGTTGAAGGTAAAGGTGGAGCAATAACGGTTTTGCCTGTGCTTGTGTGTTTGTTTGTACCGTTAGCAAAATATTTCATGAACCACTGAATGGATTTCAAGGGAAGTTCCAGAAAGTAATCACTGAATAGACATAATGATAAACTTTTGAAGCCAAGCCAATTCAAGATGGCTGCCACAAAATGGCTTTAACTCAGCTAGTTTCACAAATATTGAGCTTAAATGTGGTGTGTTTGTGTGTGTTCTCTGCTGCATCGCAGCCTCCAACAGTAGTGAAGTATATATATATAAAGGCGTTTTAAACCCTTCCCACATTCTTGCCATATTCTAAACAATGTTTCTAAACTCTAAACTCTCTAAAAGAGCAAAGAATGTCATGATTTCAGCTCCCTGCCACCTGCAAGCACTCGTGGCCACGCCCACTTCTTCGTTCTGCACGATGAACAGCTGATCAGCTGCAGCAGGAAGTTTATCCTGCAGTGTGGGCTCCACAAATGTGCAGCAGGTGTTAAATAATTTAAAATAGTTTATTTTAAATAAAAATTCCATGATTGAAAAATTGCGATAGAGCGAGTCCGCGATAAACGAACCGCGAAGTAGCGAGGGACTACTGTAACTCCATGAATTGAACAGATATTAAGCCACATTGTGGTGTGGTAGTAGCTGACAGTCATCCCCAACTCTAACCTCTTATAGATTGTGGGAAATATCACAATATGACCTATTATTTAATTTAATTATTTAATTTTAAAGGTTCCACTAAAACAGCTATAACTCTGTCATGTCTCAGCAACATCTTAGTCTAAACTTGGGTATGAAAGGCTGCAGGTGAAATGAAATACTTAAAGAATGATAGGATTTTAATTTTATACTAGTTTCGGTACGTTGCTGGCTGTTTGTGTTTCCTGTTTCTTTTGCGTTTCACTCTCCTCTCAGTGCTTCTTAACTCTCCTTGAGGCTGAAGCAGACACACACACAAAACACATTAAACAGCGCTCGCTCTCAATTTAGACCCGGACAATTCATCTTGCGATTTTAACCTGCAAGCCGTCCACCAGAGGAGGCTTGATGGCCAGATAGCGATCTTTAAGAAGCTGTTTGCAATCACAAAGAGGAGGGTGTAATCATGTGCGCGCTGGCTGAGTGGATCAATCCGGCGCCTGCTTTTTCATGCCACTGAATCCACATTGATCTTACACACGTTCTGCACAACAGGCAAAGCCCGCGTTAAAACCTTGCGCTTTTCATTTTTATTTCTACTCTTTTCCACGGTTCTTTAATTCCATGCTTCTTTGCTCGCCTCTGCCTTCTCGTCTATGCTGTCCTTCTGCAGGTGATAACTTTAAGTTTCAAAGCGACCTACTTGAGTGGATACTTTTCTCCAGGGTCCCGCCCCAAGTGGAAAATGAGCGGCTGCATAGTGTGCTCAGTCTGATTGTGAGTCGTCACACCCGGGACCTCTTCACCTGGACAGAAATTTATACCCTGGAAAAGAAGACATATTTTTTAAGTAATTTATTGAAACTAGAAGAACATGAAAAATACTGTTTAAGGACAATTAGGTTGACCTGTAAAACCAACCTTGGATAAACAGACATAAACGAACAAATAAAAAGTTATGAGTAATAAATATCTTAGCTGTTGCTGATAGCTTTTTCAGCGACTTCATTTTAGAGAAAAGAGCACATAGCAGTCAGTGCAATGAAAAGATACCAACTAACAACAAAACAAGTCTAATCTCTAATGGATCATGCAGCTTTCAGCAGAAAACATGAGATTGGCCCTTAAGAGAAAAGTTAGGGACTTTGATTTGATTGCAAACAACACATCTGAAAGTATGAAAATTAATTATTTTTGCACAAGAAGCAGATGTTAAAAGTACTGAGTTGCAATGTTTTCAAAGCCACATCCATTATTGATCAAATAAGTACCGTATTTTCTGCCGTACACGTCCCACTGCCTTATAATAATAATAATAATAATAATAATAATAATAATAATAATACTTTATTTACTGTATAAAGCCCTTTAAAACAACAACAGCTGCCACAAAATGCTGTACATATAAAATCAAGAACATTTAAACACACAAAATAGTTGTTAAAAAATTAAGATCAATAACAAACAATAAAAACGGTGCAGAGCAAAATTCAGTGTGTGCTAAAAGCCAGGGAGTAAAAATGTGTTTTTAAAAGAGTTTTAAAACTGGACAGTGAAGGAGCTCGTCTGATGAGAAGAGGGAGATCGTTCCACAGTCTTGGAGCAGCAACAGAGAAAACTCTGTCTCCTCTGAGCCTCCGTTTGGACCTTGGCACCTCCAGGAGCAGCTGATCAGCTGATCTGAGGCACCGAGCAGGAGAGAATGGGTGAAGCAGCTCAGAGAGGTAGGATGGAGCAAGACCATTTAAACTTTTAAAAACCAATAAAAGAATCTTAAAATGAACTCTAAAATTAACAGGCAGCCAGTGGAGAGAAGCCAGAGTGGGGGTGATGTGCTCCCACTTTTGAGCAGCAGCGTTCTGGACCAACTGGAGACGTCTGAGTGAGGACTGGCTGAGGCCAAGGTAAAGAGCGTTACAGTAATCCAGCCGAGAGGTGACCAAGGCATGGATTACTGTTTCCAGCTGCATGTGTAAGGATGGGCTTTACCTTAGCCAGCTGTCTGAGGTGATAAAAACTGATCTTGACCACCGCTCCTATCTGGGAATCTAATTTAAAATCACTGTCCATTTTAAAACCCAAGTTAGAAACAGCTTTCTTTACATGTGGTGCCAGAGGGCCCAGATCAACAGGGCAAGGTTCACAAGAGCCACTAGGACCAAACACCATCACTTCTGTTTTATTTTAATTGAAATTTAAGAAGTTTAAAGACATCCAGTCTTTGATGTCTTCAAGACACAACAGAAGTGGCCTAATTGAGGGGGCATCTTTCTTTTTTAGTGGCATATAGATCTGACTATCATCAGTGTAAGAGTGAAAAAAAAGATCCCATGCTTTCTAAGGATTGATCCCAATGGAAGCGGGTAAAGGGAGAAAAGCAGGGGACCTAAAATGGAGCCGTGTGGAACCCCAAAACACAGAGAAGCAGTGGAGAATTCAGAACCAGCTATGTTGACAGACATGGTTCCGTCTACCAGATAGGACCTAAACCAGCTCAGTGCAGTACTACAGATACCCACTTGGTGCTGTAAGCATGATATTAAAATGTTGTGGTCCACGGTATCAAAGGCAGCGATTAGGTCGGGCAGGACAAGAACCACATGTTCACCAGAATTAATGGCCATAAGAATATCATAAAAAAAACTCTGACTAGAGCGGATTCTGTGCTGTGGCAAGTTTTGAAGCCAGACTGAAAACCTCCAGGATATTGTGCTCATCCAGAAAGCATTTGACCTGTGAATATATATATATATACACACACACATATATATATATATATATATATATTTATATATATATATATATAAGTACAAATATGTCTAATAAAATGGAAAAATCCATAAACACGTCGCTTCGCCTTATACATCGCATCTATTAAGAGTCGCTGCTGACAATCCAGAAATGTGGGATGAATCCGGAAATGTGGGCCGGTGTTGTGCCAAAAATCGATTGGCTGCCACATGGCGGCTGCGGGAGCGTGCACAGGAGGGCTATAACAAGAATTTAACAAGATTAACACTTAAAAACAATTGTTTGTTTGCTCAAAACTATAGAAAAGGTGTGTCTCAGTCTAACTTTTCCTTAATAAATGCACTTTGATGGTCAAATCAGCTGCATTTTCAAAAGCCGATACGCGGAAGCAGGAATGCGCAAAGGGCAACTTGCTGTGCATTTCTTCGAAATTTAGCAAGATAACTACATAAAAACAATTTGTTTGCTCGACATTATAGTAAAGGTTTATCTCTGTTGAACATTTACTTAATAAATGCACTTCAATGGTCAAATTAGCTGCATTTTGCCTGGGCAGCGCAGCGAAATGAAACTGATTTTCCTCCAGGTGAGCTGGACAAAAGTGGAAGGCTAAGGCAAGCCGATTGTGTCATTAATAGCCACTTTTACCTATTACATGACACAACAGCATGCCATATACCTCGAGCCCCCATGTAGTGGCTGAAAATGGTCGTGTTCAATATTTTCAGTCAGAATGAATGAAAACTGTCATATCTCAGTCAAAAATTGGTTTATAAATATGGGAAAAAATCCATAAATACGTCGCTTCGGCATATAAATCGCAGGGCAATAAAATTATGCAAAAAACCGCGACCTATAGGGCGAAAAATATGGTACATGAATGAAAATGAACTAAGAATAAAAAACAACCCTAAAGATCAGAGATGACTTTTGTTCTCTCCTTGTTCCTGTATTATATGTCACTTTACAAGCCTGCCACAGCTTGTGTTCTTTAAACTCACAGATTATCACTCATCCAGAAATCTGTGGAAGTTCCAGGTCACTGCCTTCACTGTGTGTTCTGGGATAAGAAAAATCTCAGTCAGGAAGAAGCAAAACTGACTCTTTTTGGTGACTAAAGTATCATAAAAGTAAAATGAAGGTCAAACACAAAGACTGAGGTTGGACCTGCAGGCAGGAGGAAAATAAAACTGTTTTACCTACCAGTGCAACACAAACTAAAATAAATTATACTAAATAATAAACCATTTTTAGCCTCCCTCTGCCTGTGAAGCTCTCTCAGTAGATCAGTTTAAGTCCAGACTGAAAACACATCTGTTCTCCCTGGCCTTCTCTCAAATTAATACTTGATTGACTCGAGTTTTGGGGAAATTGCAGCAAATATGCAATAGCTGTCTCGGTTTTTATTAGTACTATTGTTTTAATGGTATTTTACGGCAAATGTTATCATACTTTTATTTTTTAAACTATTTAATTTTGTTTATTATATTTTATCACATTTTATCTATGATGTTGACATGTTTAAATATGATCTACATGCTGTCTATTTGTGTCTACATTTATATTTCTATACATGATCTATAAATGGTCTATATTTTTTTATGTCTATATGCTGTTTATGATGACATGTCAGAGTCAGAGATCCTTTATTATCATTCGCACCACATGTGGTGGAGCGAAATTATGTACACAGGGTCCCAGTTACATCCAACAATAAAAATGTAAAAGAAAAACAATGATACCATCTAAGATATGAACTAAGAAAAACCTTAACTAAAAACATTACGTCGAACATCAGCACAAACATGAGCATGAGTCTGTGTGAGCAGATGAACACGCATGAACACAACAACATGAAACAGATCAGCAGCAACATGAAACAGATCAGCAGCAACATGAGGTGATTTTTTCACAGTGATTATTCTGCTTAGAGATTCAAGAGTCTAACAGCCTCAGGGTAGAAGCTGTTCCTCAGTCTAGTGGGTCTACACTTAATGCTCCTCAACCTCCTTCCTGAGGAGAGAGGGGCAAAAAGTGTGTGTGCTGGGTGAGTGAGGTCCTTCATGATGCAGGTGGCCCTCTTCCTGCATCTGGAGGTGTAGATGTCTGTGATGGTGGGGAGGCTGACTCCGACAGACTTCTGTGCAGCCTTCACCACTCTCTGCAAAGCTTTTCTTTCTGCAGCTGTGCAGCCTCCATGCCACATGTTGATGCTGGAGCACAGGATGCTCTCCACTGCACACCTGTAGAAGGAGGTGAGGACTGAGCTTCCCAGACCAGCTCGTCTCAGCCGCCTGAGGAAGAAGAGGCTATGTGATCTACATGTTGTCTATATTTGCATGCCTTTATATGATCTATATGCTGTCAACATCTGTTTATGTTTACATAGCTATGTATTCTATCTATGATATATATATATATATATATATATATATATATATATATAAATGATTGATATGCTGTCTATATTTGTATGTCTATATATGGTCTATAGGCTGTCTATATGTGTATATATTTCCATGTCTATGTATCATCTTTATGTTGGTTACATATCTACAGATGGTCTATGTTTTTTCTATATCTGTTTATATATGCATGTCTATACAAGGTATACGGCGGCACAGTGGTGAAGTTGGTAGAGGTACCGCCTCTCTGCGAGAAGATCACCTGATCAAATCCCGGCTGGGGGCCTTTCTAGGTGGAGTTTGCATGTTCTTTCCGTGCATGCCCGGGTTTACTCCAGGTACTCGTTTCCTCCCACAGACTAAAAACATGCATGTTAGACTGATTGGTAACTCTAAATAGTCCCTAAGTGAGTGAGCGAGTGAACAGTTGTTTTGTCTTGTTTGTCTCTGTGATGGACTGGAGACCTGTCCAGGTGTCCCCTGCCTCTCGCACAGTGACTGCTGGATATGGGCGCAGTGACCCCCGTGACCCGAAAAGGAAGAAGTGGGTATAAGATAATGGATGGATATAAGGTATATGTGTTGTTTACATGTTTACATATGATCTATATGCAACATTTCCCTACAGTACATTGCATTATTCAAGGAGCTACAAAGAAAAGAGGACTTTTCGTACTTCTTCATCTAGTTTCCGTGACTGACTCTTCTCAGGAGGCTGGCTGTAATCGCAGCCTGATTGAGTCACACTCTCTCCTTCAGGACCCCCCAGAGAGAGCCCCCCCTCCCCCGACCCCTGGCGCTTGAACACACGCACACAAACACACTTTCTGACGAGCAACGCTAATATTGAAAAGGCATTCATCTGTAAGGTACTGTAGCTCTCCCCCCCTCTGGGATCATCCAATGGAGCACCTCAGGATACATATAGAGGAACGAAAGAGAGCAAAAGTGAGGATTGATACCCCCCCTCCTGCACACCCATCCAGACATGTCTTGTATCTTTTGAAGCCAATAGCTTAGAAATGCAAAAAAAGAAGGGGAAAAAAAAAATCTCATCCCAGAGGAGAAGCATGAAAAGACAGCTCTGTGTATCTCCTGGACTCTGTCTCTTGTGCTGAAGATATTACAGCGAGAGCTCCATATCTCACATGACTTTAACATTACAGATACAGAAAGGCTGCTTTGAAACTGAGGCGCAGCAGTCGGGTCGAGATAAGATGCAGAACCTTCTATAGCGATGAAAGGAATTTTGGAGGAGAATATACTTGGCATCTAGCTTTGAAGGAATCCATAGCGTTTTAGACTAAGATCATCTTATGCTAAGAAATGACAGAAACATTGAATATAGCATTATGCAACATCTTATGCAACACGGCATACCAACAGAAATAAATCAGCTTAAACAAGTGAAATTGTTCCACTTTTCACAAAAAAAGTCAACAGAATATATAAGTAGCAAAACTTTTCCATTTCTTCCCTCCATCTCAGTTCATCCCTTCAGATTTATCTTGGATGAATATTTATTAAATATCAAGTGGGCAACAGACAGAGATTTTAAAGATTCAACCATAAAAAAAACCAACAACAAAGAAGCCTGGAGATATAAGTTTCCTTGGAAGAAATCAAGCAATCGCTCAATGAAACCCACACATACACCCACTCCTCTGTGTTGAGACCAAAACGTCTTTGTGCATTCTTTCTCTTCTGCATTTTTCTCTTTCTCCCATGTTCACACACACAGCAATCAATAGGCAACTCACAGGCAATCAGACGCCATTATTTGTGAAGTTCCACTTCAGTTCACATGAGTTGATAAAGGAGGCTACTATTGATTCAGCAGCCCTGAAGGAGAGAGCAATTTAAACGACCGATGGGGCATAAAACAAACTGGATGACAGAAAAAAGCATAACCATGGAGGGAGGACAGGGTAGGAGGACATGTTCTTATGGACAGAAAAAAAAAAAAAAAACATTCTCTTGATGCTCAAATGTCAGGTTTCACGTTTATTTGTATATTTTTAGGGCCCGTCCACTCGGGAATAGTATTTGTGAATACTTAAAAACTTTTTCAATCTCATGTCCACACGGAAACAGCATTTTAAGAGAGACTGTACGATAATGTAGGATCGCGCCTCTGCTTTTTGCAGATGATGTGGTCCTATTGGCTTCATCAGGTCGTGATCTACAGCTTTCGCTGGAGCAGTTCACAGCTGAATGTGACGCGGCTGGGATGAGGATCAGTTCCACCAAATCTGAGGCTCATGGTCTTGAGCCGGAAAAGTGTAGAGTGCCCTCTCGGGCTGGGGAGGAGGTCCTGCCCCAAGTAGAGGAATTTAAGTATCTTGGGGTCTTATTCACAAATGAGGGGGAGTGAGAGATCGATAGGCGGATAGGTGCGGCGTTGGCAATGAAGCTGGCGCTGTACCAGTCTGTCATGGTGAAGAGATAGCCGAGTCAAAAGGCAAAGCTCTTAATTTACCGGTCCATCTATGTTCCTAGCCTCATCTATGGTCATGAGCTTTGGCTTGTGACCGAAAGAACGAGATCTCGGATACAAGAGGCCAAAATGAGTTTTCTCCGCAGGGTGTCTGGGCTCTCCCCTTAGAGATTGGGTGAGAAGCTCGGTCATCCAGGAGGGACTCAGAGTAGAGCCGCTGCTTCTCCGTGTCAAGAGGAGCCAGTTGAGGTGGCTCGGGCATCTGGTTAGGATGCCTCCTGGACGCCACCCTGGTGAGGTGTTCCAGACACGTCCCACTGGGAGGAGACCCAGAGGAAGACCCAGG
>NC_056499.1:7840714-7858767 GCF_014905685.2 Nematolebias whitei | reverse complement strand
CCCCCCCCCCCCCCCCCCCCCCAAGAACATTTGCAAAGATGACTGTTTTTTTTTCTGACAGCCTCGGCTAGTTGCTCCTCAGCGGTGCAGATGAAGCAAAACGAGAGCAGTGAACTTCAACCGCTTTTACACATGAGCACGCCCATGATGTTCTGACCAGTCTTAGCACATACAATGGAAAAAAGGTTCTGCTAGAAGTTTGTGCAAAGAACTGGTTCTTCCTTGTGCGAGAACAAAAATACGCAATTTTTGTTACACAACCACTTCAGTGAGAAGAAATCTGGGCATGTCTGACAGAGTATAAATCTGCCCTAAATCTAAACTGAGTGGATTTAACTCTGACCCCCCCCACAAAAAAAAAACAGTCATGAGGATTATGCATTTAGAGTTTTTTTTTTTTTTTTTTACAAGGGTTTGAACAAATAAGTCGACTGGTTGATGAATGATGCAAGTTCACACAAGTGGGGGGTTCTTCGTTAATATTCATTTCACTCTGATGTACGCAGCAGTCAATTGATGAGCCAGTGTGAAGATAACACAAACAACAGCCGAAGTGTTTGCGTGTTTCAGTGAGATTAGAAAAGACAAACGGGTACAAAGTGGAAGAGCAAATCAAGAACCGAGGAAATGGAGACGGGATAAAGCCAAGAAATTAAAATGGAGTCTTACACTTTTAAACTCCTCCCAGGAGTTGCTCCAGGTCCAGTAGTGGGCCTTGTACTGACCAATCCTCACAGCCATCAGCTCATTTCCACGATAGTAAAACGTAGGTCTGTTAGGAAAAGAAAACAGTCAAAGACAAAGAACAGATTTGTTGCGATTAAAGTTACAACCAACTTGACACAAAAAACTTTACATTTTGGCACACGTATGTTTTATTTCCACTTTAATTTTTCATGTTTTTTATGCAACTCATAGAAGAATGACTAAAGATAACCTCAAACCATCATGTTTTCTTCTTTACTTACATAAATCATCATCTACAGATGAGATTGTTAAGGAAACGTCATCTTTTGGCCTAAAATTTAACTGCTGGGACAAAAATAATATACTTGACTTGATGATGGCATAGTTTTAGGGATTCCTTTAAGGGATAATTCAGATCTTTTGAAGCGGAACTCTGTGGAAAGGTTATTAAAAATCAATATCTTACCCATTGTTGATAGGTCTTTAAACAACCTTAGTTTGATAAAATACAGATTAGTTTGGATTGAATTGATGAGCTAATGGTAAGTCCGAGCAGGGCTAAACCCAAAGCAATTTTTTTTAAAGAAAATCCGTAGTTACTCCCTCCAGGAAGTTGCAATGTTGCAACTTTTGATGCAAATTCAACCAAACCTTGCAAAATATGCTCATTCTTACAATTTTGATCATTCACTGCAACTTTTATGGAAGTTGGACCAATAACTTCTACTCACTGCCCAGTTTCAATTCTGGAGTTCAAACTTTCAAGATATAAACCTGTCTAATGTCAGAAAGTCACATTTGCTATCAAACATTACCACTAAGGTATGTGCAAATCAATTTTCTGAAGAATTATGCAAAACTAGCTTGAAAACATGTTTAAAAACATGAATTGAGTTGTCCAAAGAAAACTGTAATTTATCATGTTCTGCAGATTCACTGAAATGAAATTGAATTATTTATATGGACAGAATTAGTGCCACATTCGATTATTTTTTCTCAAAACTCTGACTTCCAACTCAGAATTATGATTTTAAACATAGAATTCTGAAAAATAAACAAATACCGTAATTTCCTGACTATTGAGCGCACTTGACTATAAGCCGCACCCACTAAATAAATAAAAAACAATTGTACATATAGGCCGCACTTGTGTATAATTCGAGAGTGCCTACATTGTAACGATATATTTACACAAAGATTTTTTTAAACTTTTAATTAAATACGTACCAGTAACATACACAAATACGCACAGTAAAAGTTTATTTTTTCCTGAACAACAGTGCCTGTAGCACGGCTGGTTATTGTGCGACACCGAGTACGTGTACGCGGTCATAAAATTTGATCTTTGCGCGGACATGGCTTGAGGGCGTCCGCTTCGAGTCCGCATTGAGCCTAATCCAGTACGCGCGGACCTCTGAGGAGTGACATACGCCTGAGTATGTGGGAGCCCTTAGTTTTACCACTCCCTAAGGGCACAATGAGGGGGGAAACACCTGCAGGGAGGGAGTAACTTTGTTTCATTTACCCCCTCCCTGTGGGGACAACAGGGAGGGGAGGAGAGAATGGGGCGGGCTGAAACTTGGTTTCAGTGGTCCACTGCAACCTGTTGGGTAATTTTATTGGTCAGATTTTTTTTTTACTTTATTCATACAGATGGTCTCACTGAGTCATGTGGACCCACCCCTCAAGAGAGTCGTGTATTGGGCAGCTATGTCAGCACCCAGGTGTAACGAGGCTAAATGTTTTGGCGGGATGAAGTTCGTTAGCTCGTCAAAATTTTTTTTTTTTAAATCCATAAATTAGCCCTAGATTTATATAAGCCACTGTGTTCAAAGTGTGTGAAAAAAGAAATTACGGTAAATACTATAATTCACTGAGGCCCTAGTCTTCTTATGTAGTATTAAGAAGAAGAATCAATAAACAGAGGACACCGTCTGCTCTGTGTGCCACACTGCTCTCACCCACCTGGAGCAGGACTTCTAAGTCCGTATGCTCTTTGTGGACTTCACGTCTGCCTTCAATACCATGATTCCCCAGACCCTGAGAGACAAACTACCCACACTTCTTAATCAACAGACCGCAGTCTGTGAGGATCCACAAATTCTACTCCTCCACTACCCTCAGCATTGGCTCCCCTCAGGGCTGTGTGCTGAGCCCCTTCCTGTTCACTGCTCACGTATGACTGTGCACCTACCCATCCAGGCTGTCATATTGTAAAGTTTGCAGACGATACAGTGGTGGTGGGATGAATCACAAACAACGAGTCGTCCAGCTACAAGCAGGAGGTGGAACACCTGGAGAGATGGTGCAGGAAGAACAACCTCCACATCAATGTGAAGAAGACGAAAGAGATGGTTGTGTACTTCAGATGGAAGAAACACACCTAGCCACCCGTCACCCTGAACATAGGAGGATCTGCGGTGGAAGTGGTCTCCAGCTACAATTACACCTGAATGACAACCTCAGCTGGGGCAACAACACCACCAGCCTGAATAAGAAAGCTCATCAGAGACTCTACTTCCTCAGGTGGCTGAGGCGAGCTGGTCTGGGAAGCTCAGTCCTCACCTCCTTCTACAGGTGTGAAGTGGAGAGCATCCTGTGCTCCAGCATCAATGTGTGGCATGGAGGCTGCACAGCTGCAGAAAGAAAAGCTTTGTAGAGAGTGGTGAAGGCTGCACAGTAGACTGTTGGAGTCAGCCTCTCCACCATTAAGGCTGCATACCGAACAAGGTTATTTTATAGCACCGACCACACTGCGTCGGTTGGTGTATGGAGTGAAACGTCACTCTTTTGTCGTGTCAAGTTTCGGTATTGGCTGTAAAGTGTCACGTGGTTTCAGCACGCCGGCAGGTAAAACGCAAATATATAGCAAACAGCACAGACGGGTTCACGTGTGCAGCGTGTGTGGCGTTGATTGGCTTCAATTTACGAGCGGAAAGTTGCTCCATGTTTTTCTGCAAGGAGAGAGGTGGACAGCAGCCTCCCCCCTCCTCCTCGCAGTGTTAAAGTCTGCCTGTGAGTGTTGAACGGCCTAATTCATTATCTCCACGACCGGACTCCTCTTCATCAAAGAACTCCGAGGACGGAGCTGTGTCTGGGATTTCAGCTGGTAAGTTTACGTTTGTTAACGTTACTGCAGCTTAACACGTACATCGCGGTGAATTAAACTGGAATCTATGTAACGCTAACTTTAAGATATTAGTGTGTAAATTTATTTTATCTATGTAGCTAGCTAAACTCAGAAGCTAACTAAAGATTGACAGTAACAGATGAAGCTTAGCTTGTAAAAATGTGCTCATCCATTGGGTCAGCTGCTTAAACAGTTCACTAATGTTCACTGTTTGCTTATGTTCTCCTCACAGGAGGTTCTGACCGAGATGTGAGGAGGACAGAGACAGACAAAAGAAAAGTGAGGTGGGGGCACCAGGACAGTCACAAACTTTGTTGTTAAAAGTTTGCTGCCTTTTTCTACAGTGGAGGCTGCACGGTGGAGGTAAGTTAAGCTGTAAAGGATATTGTTGACCAGTTAAGCTTTTATCTCTCAGCCTAGATAATGTTTTTTGAGCAATAATAACACAACCATGTTATTGTTGATGTTGTGTGTTCTAACGTCAATTAGGGAGATGATCAGATCCCTAAACCCCAGAGAACCACAGAGAAGATTCAGGCAGAGACATAGAAGAGCAGAAGTCTGCATCAGCCCTAACCTCAGTGAATCCAGTGACCTGCTGGTGGAATGTGAGGGACAATACACCAGTGCTATCAAACTTGACAACCAGGTCTCTGTGTGTGCAACAAGCATCATCCACACCCTCAGAATGAACATTTCCTACTGCTGGAGACACCATCAGCCAGGAATGGACTTGTTTGTGTCCAGAGAAAGCAGACATGTTGATTTTTCTGAAGAAAAACTGTTAAGTGAAAAGGTCCTCAGTGTGTAGCAGTGAGCATTAAACACTGACGTGTCACTGGTTTGAAACTGTTCTTTTGAACTGGAAATTTTTGGTTTATTGTTATGTAAGAAAACTGTTTGGAATAGGGGAGTGGTGGTGCAGAGGTTAGAGAAGGTGGGCCTGTGATCGGAAGATCGCCGGTTCAAGCCCCGGTACTGACATCAAAAATGTGGATAGGGTAGGTGAAGCACCCACACCTGCCCCCACGCTCATTCGCCCCACTCTGGGCCCATGAGCAAGGCCCTTAACCCCCATCTGCTCCCTAAACAGGTCTCTCTTGAAAATGAGTTATCGTGGCTCAATGAGACTACCTGGATAAATAAAGGGTAAATGAAAAAAAAAAATAGAAATAGAAATACCAAAGTTAAAAAATAAAACTCACAATACAATTTGTACTGTAATGTGTAACGTATTTTTATTCTTGTTATAATTAATAGTAATTACAAAATTGGTACCGAAAATAGAACTGTCCAGGAACCAACACCGAAGTGAAGGTACCGAAGTGAAGGTACCGACACCGGTAACGATACAGATTTTTTTAGAAAGGTACCCAGCCCTACCCACCATCACAGACATCTACACCTCCAGATGAAGGAAGAGAGTCACCTGCATCATGAAGGACCCCACTCACCCAGCACACACTTTTTGCCCCGTTCCACTCAGGCAGGAGGTTGAGCAGTATTAAGTAGAGAACCACTAGACTGAGGAACAGCTTCTACCCTGAAGCTGTTAAGACTCATGAATCCCTAACCACAATACTCACTGTAAATAAAAATCACTGTAATGCCACTTTAATTAGTGATGACTTATCTGTGCTTCTGATTATACATGCTGCTGATTATCTCATGCTGCTGTATGAATTCATATCCATCTACTCACCACAGATTCATGTTTGGGCTGCTGTTGTTACGCCGTATTATTTTACATTATTAGTGTTTAGTGTATATCTTAGTTTATATCTTAGATCCTTAAATACTGTTTCTTTTTACACTTTATATTTTTGTTATCGTTGGGTGTAACTGGGACCCTGTGTACATAATTTCATTCCACCTCCTGTGTCACATGTGATCAGAATGACAATAAAATCAACTTGACATGAAGATGGCTGCAATGTGCTTTGATTTTGGCCTCACAGAAGCTGTTAGCTCATCAGTCTGGTCAAAACTAAATTATTTCTACAAATCAAGGTCACGTAAAGAGCTGTCTACAACAGTTAAGATATTAATTGTTCATAACCTTTCTGCAGAACCCCACTGCAATAAATCTGAATTATTGCTTTAAGGTAATAAAGATCATTCTGAGATCAACATTTTAATGTAATCTGGTCAACCGTCTTATTTTTTAAATATTTACAAAATCCTCTCATTTGCTGTTAAATCACAGAGAAAAACAGAGTCATTAAAATATATTTTCTAAAAGCAGTGAGGATCGGCGAAAACCTAATAAGGATCTCTTCTGGGTATCACCCTTTGGAGGGTTTTGAAGCCACAGAGATGCTGGGAATCTGACCCCCAGGAAAAAAGGAAGCAGTTAACTAAGGACAAAAAGTGGAACTTCTCACCGGTTTTCAAGAGTTTTGGAGGAGTTTAACAAGACCGGCGTCAGATCTAGTCCATCCACGATGCGGTCCTGAGGAGGGTCGATGCCAGCCAGAGCCAGACAAGTGGTGAACAGGTCCATGACATTAGCAGGCTGCAAACTCACCTGCGTAAAGGTGAGGGAATGAAGAAGCACATGCAGCTAATTAGTTTTTATCATCTGATATGTTTACTGATTCCATCATCAATAAAATACGGGTTCGTGTGAGTTGCAGGTCATTGCATTTGTTTCATTTATATTTTAATCAATGTCACAACTTTTTTAGAATTGGGGATAATTTTTTTAAAGATTAGGGCCAACCACAACTTCCTCTCTGTACAAAAACATAACTAAGCAATTACTGTGGTTCTTCTCTGCCAGTTTTCAAATCCACACCTGATGACTTAACTCTGAAATCCAAAAGGACCTGCAGCAACGTCAACACATACAGTAGAGAGGAGGCTCACATGTGTGGTTACCTGTAGGAGGTGCATTTCTTCAGTTTATTGTCTAATCTCTGCACCCACCTTTACAATCAAAACCCCAAAATGCCTTTCCTTTCCTAAATGAGTTTTTTTTTTTTTTGCGGTGGGGAGGGGGGAGGAAGTGGGGAAAGGACACGGCCCGGGCAAGCAGGCTGCTGAAGCTGGCGCAAGCTGGTGTTTTATCTCCTTCTCCCAGTCGTTGTGTAAGGCTTTATTTTATTTATAAACTTTGAACCATTTTCAGATAAAATGCCATTTTTTCGCTGTCATCCTTGATCTTCCCTTCCATTCTCTCCTGAGCGAGCCTTAGAGGGAGACGGCACGCTCACAATCAGATATCGGCTATCAGGCCTCTGCAGATGCACCACCATGAGCCGCCGTGCTCCTATCGTCGGCCAGCACGCACGCACGCACACACACACGCACGCACGCACACGCACACAGAAATGAACTCCCCCTTTTCTTCTAAATCCACAGAACCAGCCACAGAAAAAGACTGCAACGCATTCTAAGATCTATCTGCACATCCAGACACTCGTTCTCTCTCCTGAGCACAAACAGATTCAGTCCTTTACTTCATTTTTATTTTTTAAGCCTCCCTCAGACACAAACACTGACTATTAAAGAAGACGGGACAATAGGAAAAGAGCAGAAGCGGCGTTGACATTTAGTCAGTAATAACTTGCATGAACAAAGAGCCAAACTCAGACTGGCCACACAGAGGACTTTATCTCATGAGTTGGCATCTTTTATGGCCTTCTTGTCTTACCTCTGCCCTCTTCAGCTGTCCGTTTATGTCCTCACCTTTTTGTTCTTTCCCTGTTTTGTCCAAATCACTCTGTGAAACATTACATTTTCTTTCTCTCGTTTCTTTTTGTGTCGCAGCACCAGTTATCTGAGGATGGGGCGCTCCTACGCTCATCTCTTCCATCGTCTGGACGCGTGTCTGCGGCTGATAAACCAGCAGGAAGGATTGTGATGCTCAAACCCCGTCGTGGGCCTGACAGCCCACCCACTTTACCATCTTTATTCATGCAGCCAACCCCCGGCCCCTCATCCCTCTCCTCAGGCACCGGGAGAAAGTTGAATCTGCATCCGGCTCTGCTCCATCATTCCAGCACACCTACTTGGACATACGAGCCAAACTCATAAATATCGGAATCAGCAAACTTCAGAGCTCATGAACTGGTCTCCTCGTTTAGATCATGCCAAAATGAATTTGAATAAACCTGTTGAACCCCCCCCCCCCCCTCCCACACAAAAGTTGTTGATGCTCCAAGAGCTTATGGGGCTTTTCAAAGCGCAAATCAACAGATTTCAAAAGACTATCACATAAAAGAGGGGGCAACATTGTGTTTGGTTTGTCCTCCCTCCAAAAGCAACACCGCACCCACAATAAATCCAGATCTGAGGACTACAGTAGCTCCAACAAAGCAGCTTTGTCATCACAGCTCCAGAGATCTTCAGAGCAGCTCTGTAGGCCCAGTGACTTATGGCTACGGCTGCACATCTGCACTGATAGCGCAACACAAAAAGCTGTCCACAAGCAGTTCTTACTACGTGCACAACACTAACACAACACAGGTGCGTCAAAGCCTCGCGAGCACATCATTCCGTGCAATGTGGCAAAGTCTGTCTTTGGTTATGCTAGGTTTTTTTTTATCCCCTCTTTTCTTTTTCCCACCTCTTTCCTTACTTCCTTCCCTGCAATCACCCCCCCATCCTCTCAACCCCGTCCTCTCCTGTTTCTTTATCCTGAACGCCTGGCATATTCAGATACTGAAGTCCTCATTACGGCTCAATCCAACCTCAGCAAACACACAAACAGATTAGCCGCTTAAGACGCTCCCAATCCCCCTCTCCCTCGCTACTCTGCTGCGCTATCAGGCCCCAGCACAACCCTGTGAGATGAGCCAGGGGCAAGGCTTACTGCGACTGCAGCCTCCGCTTGCTCCTCCGCAAAATCCCTCTGCGTCACAGCCCCGTGTCACAGCTGCCCCTAATACAATTAAAAGTCATTTGCAGAACGTGCAGGCTTAGGGGATCATGGTGGGTGTGTATGTGTGGCAGGATTGGGGGGGGGGGGGTGTATATCGGGGAATGGGTTGGAAATAGAAGTGAGAGTAATGGCATTTATTCAAGCCAAAAATATTTGAGGAATCAATAGATGGGGAGAAAAAAGGAACGCTTTGTGGCTAAAATCAGTTCTATTTAAGTGTTTCTAGAGTTCAGCTGGCTGATAGAAGTCGTGCACAGTCACTAAATTAATTGTGCCACTTGATCATAGAGTGCACGTGCAAAGTGGAAAACGACACACAAACCAAAACAACAACAGTCATTTGAAGAAGGGATTAGTGAAACATGTATTCATTTATTCTAAACCTGACTCGAGGCTTTTGAAAGAACACTCCTGCTTCTGGTGCAGCCTCACAGGCACATCAGAAAGGAAACAAAAACACTTAAGAAGAAAAAGAAGTCTTTAAGTTCAATCTCGAGTCTATTCTCGAGTGAATGCAGCAGAGACTTGTGGATTGATTTGCCTTATTGTGGTAGACACTTTAAAATAGGGATGCACTGACACTAATGCCAGCGTCAGGTATCTGTTCAGAATCAGAGTCAGAATAAACTTTATTGGCCTTGCGCCGAGAAACAACACGAATGTGTACGTACAGTCGTCCGAAAGATGGGCGGAGTGCACGAAGCTGCAACTATAGAAAGTGTGGCCTTCTTATCCTTATCAGATAATAATCTTAGATAGGAAAAGGGGGAGAAACATGAGGGTAGATAGTGGTATTACAAAAAAAAGATCTTCCACATCTCGTCTATCAGGACACGATTTGAGACATATAAAAAAACTCTACCAGCAGCACAATTAAAACATGATTACATTTGCATTTGACATAGGGGGGTAGATGAAGCTTTTGTCCTTGGTTACTCATGTACCAGGAGACATTTGATAGTCGGCCTGTCTCCGAGGCCGTCGGGAGTCAGATTCAGATAAGCTTGATTCTTGTTTTTCTTCAGGCAGAGATTACTTTTTTCCAGCCATGAGTCCATCTGGGCGTTCTGGTTCCGAAAATGCCCAATTGTGAGATTCCATTCCACTGATCCATGCTATGAGTCTCCTTCAAGGTCGAACCCACCACGCTGACGAGTCCCAGAAGCCGCAGGTGGCCTGCGATTCTCATAAATCGCCTCCACCTTATGGCTTAGCTCGTAAACCAGACGATTTAAAGTTCCTACTGCACGGATCAAACCTTCACACTGACTCGGAAGCTTTTCCATGGCCGAAACTGATGCCGATGTCTTCTTCAAAAGTCGATAAAACAGAGCCACGCTGATGCCAAAAAGCAGAGTCCCTGCTATCATAATTCCAAATATGTAAACGTCTTCAACATCCTCCTGAGACAGAACTGAGAGACACATCAACTGCCACAGATCCATGACGTACCCCACAGCTTGAGTCTCAGCTGGACAAGCCGGTTCTCCAGGACCTTGTTGCTTTGATGAAAAAAACTTATAAATAGAGTTGAACGCCCACGATACCAAATCCATAATCTTCTTAATTTATGTTCGGGAGATGAGACCCAGGCACTTCAGACACACAGAGAGCAGAGCAGGAAGAAAGAAAAACGGGGGAGGAATGACAGAAGCAGCCACCTCGATGAGAGCCAGGGAGGAAAAAAAAAAGTTGTTTGCATGATTTTGTAATTATAATAAAATTGTTCTGATACAACTTTGTGTCACCTCCGAGCTGAGCAGTCAGATGGTAGAGAAGGAGCTGTGTCAAATGAAACAAATGCAAACTATACTCAGCAAATCTGTCATGTGAACAAATGAAATCCAGCCCCTTCAACCCAAGCAATTAGATAAAATGTCTTTAAAAAAAACAGTGCTACACTCAGAGTTTGCTAACAGCAACAGGAAACAGTTGTCATCTGTCAGTGAGCAGGAGAGAGGCCTGGAAATACACAGGTCTGAGCACGAGCTTCCCCAAAAAAGACTCGGTTAGAGGAGTTCACAGAAAAAGTAACCTCCTCACAGTTTCAACGTAATTGTATGAAGTCTAATATGAGGACTCATATTGATACTCATACTTGGTTTAAAAATATGTGGTACAGCGATTCGTTTATCGCAGACTAACTCTATCGCGGTGTTTCTAAATAAGATTGGACATGACACACATTTGGCTGATAGATGGATGAGCCGCACGATCGACATGGAATTTTTATTTTAAATAAATTGTTTTAAATTATTTAGCGCCTGTTGCACCTTTGTGCAGCCCATGCCGCAGGATAAACTTTCTGCTGCAGCTGATCAGCTGTTCTCCATGCAGAGCATAGAAGTGGGCGTGGCCAAGAGCGCTTGCAGGTGGCAAAGAGCAGCGGAGGCAGAGAGAAGGAAATCATGACATTCTGTGCTCTTTTAGAGCATTTAGTGTTTAGAAAACTTGTTTAGAATATTGCAAGAATGTGGGAAGGGTTTAAAACGACATATATATACACTAACATAGACTACTACTTACTACTTGTACTACTATTCCTACTTCGCGGTTTTTCACTTATCGCGGAACTTCAGGGTACGGCTCCCCCACGATAAATGAGGGACTACTGTATTGCAACTTAAAAAATATGTATGTTTACCATGCCTTCCTTGATGTGTCCAGGCCACCAGGCAATGGCGGGCTCCCTCATGCCGCCCTCAAACGTTGTCTGCTTCCCGCAGAGGAACGGCCCGTTGCTGCCACCTGACAAACCAGAGCCGTGAGAACTCAAATCTCTATTCATCACACGAAAAGAGCAGAAAGTGAATCAGTCTCTGATGAAAACACATTCATTACGTTATGTGAAAAAAATGTGCCCACCTTCAGTTGGGGCAGATATAAGAGCTGCTCCGTTGTCCGACGTGAAAAAGACAAAGGTGTTCTTTTCTATGCCCAGACTCTGCAGCATCTTCAGGATCTGACCGACGCTGCTGTCCAACTCCATCACTGCGTCTCCGTAACTGAGACAAACGCAATCACAGCTCACTAAGAAATGCTTTCACCCCAAGTTTAAAGTGACTGAGTCAGGAAGGTGAAGCAGAAGCTACCGGCCTCGTTGGCTCTTCCCTAAGAAAGGTTTGGAGGCATAAACGGGGGCGTGGGTGGCATCGGGTGCCCAGTAGAGGAAGAAGGGCTGCTTGGCTTTGGCCTGACGAAATATGAAGGCAAGACCTTCCTGCAGAGTTGGGAGGAAGAACAAACTGTTATTACCCTGTTCATCCACAGGTTTTTACAGAAAACCTACTTTCACACTAACATCTCATTCAAGTGGTTTTAATATGGTGTTCAGCTAAAATACAATCAGACAAGAAGCTAAAGTTCCATCTTCGTTTGAAATAACTTAATTCAATTCATCCATTAGTTTGCGTTTTTGATTAATCATACTAATAAAAATGTCTATAAACCTTTGTTTTTTGGTACTATAAATAAAATGTACTTAAAAATGTTTTCACACTAGTAATAGTTTTGATTTACAGCAGATGTTTAATTGCTCAGAAAGTTTATTTTGGTTTGAAGATTTCCCAGGAATTTATTCTGAGGGTCATACGTTGACATCCATCCATTCATCCAACCATCCATCCATCCATCCATTCATCCAACCATCCATCCATCCATCCATTCAGATCCATATCTCTAAGGGAGAGTCAGCTAACCTGCGTAGGAAACTCATTCTACCGCCTGTATCCTTGATCTCATTCTTTCAGTCAATACCCAGAGTTCATGGTCATAGGTGAGGGTAGGAACGTAGACCGACAGGTAAACTTTGATAAGTAAACATAATTTTAATTTTTAATTAAACAAAAAAGCAAAAACTACAAGTAATACAATCTTAGCACTTATATAAATAGTTTTGGGTCAAACTATAGATATATGGGAAAAAAAACTTTATAAACTTCACAAAGATGGAAGTTACTAACAGTTCAAAAGAAACTGAAATGATTTTATCATTTTTATTTTAAAGTTGGAGATGAAAAACTCTTCAACATCATACAAATTTCATTACTAATTTTTTCTTGATGTATGGTCTGGAGACAGTGGCACTGACAAAAAGACAGAACTGGAAGTTGCAGAAATGAAGATGTTGAGGTTCTCCTTGGAAGTGACAAGGATGGATGAGATTAGGAATGAGATTATCAGAGATACAGCACAGGTTGAACAACTGGGAGATAAAGTTAGAGAGGCCAGACTGATATGGTTTGGACATGTCCAGAGGAGGGACAGTGGTTTGGACATGTCCAGAGGAGGGACAGTGGGTACACTGAAATGCAGCTGCCAGGAAAAAGACAAGGATTGAAACGGGAACAGCAGGAAGAAGAAGAATGCAAAAAAATTAAAGACACCTAAAGTTTTGTGCAAAATTAGACTTTGTGTTGAACTTTTAGTTCTAGCTTTTTTTGCAGCAAATTTGTATATATTTATTTTTTATGAAAACAAAATTCAAAAGGAATGACCTGTATTTTTTTTTCCCTTTTGTGTCATCGGACAAACAGCTTCTCAGCTGAAACCAATCGAGCCTCCAAAGACACTAATATGAGCTTTAAAAAGCTGTGCTCGACAGGCCCGTCCTCCTAATGTGAAGACAAATTACACCTCTCAAGCATGCCGTGTGTCCCAGCGTGCTGCTTTTGATCCTGTTAAGAACATAATAAGACAGACTGATGTCGGCCACAGAGAATCAACGCAAGTGTAAAAAATAAAGTCAATAATCTACCTTGGCTCGTGAAAGCACCATTATAATAAAAACAGTTTTTTTGATTTGATATAATTTGTTTTTGTGCTTTTATGTTCATGTGAGGTGAAAACAGTCCTTCATGGTGGTGAATTTTATATAAGAAGAGAAGTAGCAATAAATGGGCCAGTTAATCTGAGTCAAACATTCACTTACCATCAAATACATCTGAGTGAGGTTTGATTCACTGGCTTTTATGTCGATCTTAAAGTCCTCAAAGTACCTGCAAAACAAGAAATGACATGACTTTTATTCTAGACTCATGGTTGGGGGTTTTGAATGGTTAAAATAACTGAAACTTTGAACTTGAATTTGTCTTGTCTTGAGTTTTGAACTGAATTTTTCAATGAAACCCAATGAATCCAAATAGTTACTTGGACTACAAGCATGTCTTAAGGTCATAAAAACCTGGATGACCCTAAATTTTCTGCTTTTGAACACAGACAAGACTGAGGTTTTAGTTTTTGGACCTGAGCACCTTAGGAATAAATTTTTCAGTCTTCCGCCCTCCTTGGATGACATTAATCTGGCCTCCAGCTCTAATGTTAAAAATCTTGGTGTTATTTTTGATCAGGACATGTCTTTTATCCCCCACATTAAAAACGTTACTACAACTGCCTTCTTCCACCTGCGTAATATCACTAAAATTAGAAACATCTTTTCTAAAAATGATGCAGAAAAACTGGTTCATGCATTTGTCACGTCTAGACTGAACTATTGCAGTGGTTTATTATCTGGGTGTCCAAATACGTCTTTAAAAAGTCTTCAGTTGATCCAAAATGCTGCTGCCAGAGTCTTAACTGGAGTTAATGGGAAAGATCATATCTCCAGTTTTAGCTTCTCTCCATTGGCTCCCTGTCAAATCCAGAACTGAATTCAAAATCTTACTTCTAACCTACAAAGCACTCAACAACCTAGCTCCATATTATAAGATCTTATTGTTCCATATTTTTCTAACAGAGCACTTTGCTCTCAGACTACAGGCTTACTCGTGGTTCCTAGAGTTTCTAAAGGCAGACTGGGAGGAAGATCTTTCAGTTATCAGGCTCCTCTCTTGTGGAACCAACTTCCAGTTTCTGTCTGTGAGCTGACACGTCCAGTTTTAAGACTGGGCTTAACACGTTCCTTTTTGATAAATCCTATAGTTAGGGTCAGCTTGTCATGCTGCCTTAAGCTTAGACTACTGGAGGACAAATTGACCTAATTTCCTTAAATTAATTGTTAAAATTGAATAGTTTTCATTTGATATTATTTCTATCTATCTTAACATGTGATTCTCGCCCTGCCATTGTGTATCTGTTCCTCCTTCCTGTTCCTCTCAAACCCAGCCAGTCGAAGCAGATGGTCCGCTTGTCCCGAGTCTGGTTCTGCTAAAGGTTTCTTCCTCATGAGGGAGTTTTTCCTTTCCAATGTCGCCTTCATGCTTGCTCAAGATGAGAGTTCTGCGATGGAGTTAAACTCACAGCAGTCTGCTCCTCAGACAAATAATGTTAAATTATTATTTTTATATATGAATGTTTCTGTTCAGTGCCCTGAGATAACTTCTGTTGTGACTTGGTGCTGTATAAATAAACTGAATTGAACTGAATGGAAACTTCTTTCTTCAGTATGAGCTCATTCTTTACTTTTAGTATCATCAGATCTTTTAATCTGACTGAACTGAATCAAAGTTACTGCAGAAAATATTAAGACAATGGATGCAAATCTATTTCCCACCTGTTGGCTGGATATTTTGGAGGCAGACATATGTGGGAAGTCTCAGCAAAACCGAGCAGCGGGGACTGTTATGAGGTGCTACTGAAGCGTGCCGCTGCGAGCCGAGAAGCAGTGACAGAAATCTTTTTCTCATGCTTCACTTCATCCAGGTGTCCTCACACTCAGACAACGCAACCTGCCGTCTCTGGAGGGCGTGTGTGTCTCTGTGTATACATGCCTTCATCTATGTGTGCGCGCGTGTGTTTCTGTCCAGGGCTCAGGTATGCAGCGCTGATTAAACCCACGGCTTAGCGAAAAACACGCCCGGCTGCCAGTTCCAGTGACCCTGAATACACATATGGCTGTTTGGGGGAAAACAAATGGGCGGAAAATGGAATACACAAGCCCAGCTGGTACAGAGGAGGAAATCGGATGGGTGGGGGAGCACTCAACTTATCCAAAGAAGCAGAAAAAACAAACTATACAACTGAGTCATGATAAAATACAAGACTTTTATAGATTTTCGGTCTCGTGTTTCTGTGTAAAGTGCTTGCTGCTACCTTCCAAGCATCTCCGAGTTGTTGTAGACGGGGATGTTGGGTCTGATCTTGTCGTTGTAGGGACCAAAGTGGCAGTTTGGAGAACCAAACCATTCGTCAAAACCATTTTCCAGGGGAAGGTACTGTGGTCTGTGGCCCAGATGCCTGCAGCAAAAACAAAAACACGACACAATCAGTACGGCAGATTTTTTACTTTGGGCTGTGCAACATAATACTGTACATCCTGATGCATGCTCAATAATCCAGGTAGAAAAATCCAAAAAAGTTCAATCTGCGTCTCTCATCCGAGAGACTTCCTCAGTCTGAGGTGCTGTATTCAGCTCAGTCTCTTAAATAGCACCTTCTCAGAGTGGATCGACCAGTTTTGCTGCTGACAACCAAAACCAGCTGCTCACATGCTCAAGAAGGACCATCAGCCTAACAATGGATCATTAGCACACTGATGGCTGTTTACTACTCACAGAGGGCTGAGTGATACTAGCAATCACAGCATTGTAAGAGGGGGACAGTTGAACCCGGAGGCCTCCACCCCTGTTTAATGATGGACGATTTCTTTTCACAAAGATGGCCTCCTTTACTCCTCTCTCAAACCATTGTTCCTCTCTGTCCAGGATGTGAACATCTTCATCCCTGAAAGAGTGACCGCTGGCCTGGAGATGAGTGTAGACCACAGAATCCTGGCCTGATGATGTCGATCTTCTGTGCTGGTCCATCCTTTTGGCTAGTGGCTGTTTAGTTTCCCCGATGTAAGACTGATCACAGCCCTCCTGACACTGAACAGCATACACAACATTACTCTGTTTGTGCCGGGGGACTGGATCTTTGGGATGAACCAGTCTTTGCCGTAATGTATTTTGGGGTTTAAAAGCCACTGGGACGTTATGTTTAGAAAATAAACGTCTCAGTTTCTCTGATACTCCCTCAACATACGGAATGACCACTGGTCTGGGTCTGGGTTCCTCCTTTTCACCTGTTGGCTGACTGGAGTCCTGTTTGGGTTTCTTCTCTGCTTTCAGGAAGGCCCAGTTAGGATATCCACATTGCTCTAGAGCCTGTTTTGTGTGGGATTTCTCCTTCTGCCTGGCTCCTGAGTTTGTGGGGACACTGTCTGCTCTGTGATACAGAGTCCTGATGACTCCTAACTTGTGCTCCAAACTTTGGAGCACAAGTTTTTTTTTTTGCTTTGTTTTGTTTTTTTGAATGTCCAGAGGACCAGATTGAACTTTTTTGGATAATATTGTACAAATTTTCTGTAATAATTTCATGAGCCCAATATCACTACCACAAAAAACCTGACTGAATGACTGAAAAGTGGTTATAAAACGTCACTTTACTATATCTTCTTGTGAATATATCATAAATTTTGTTTAGGGAACCTAAAAGGAAAACATTTTTTTCATCTGTTCCTGTATTTACACCAACTAACTAAAAGTTCTACATGTTAAAAGTTATGTGAAATACATTAAAATACCAGATTTTCATTAAGTTCCTTTAGTTTTTAGACTATAATGCTGCACAGTTATTTTAAGACGTATGGTGGACATGGTCCTCTTTAACAGGGGTGTCCAAACTTCTTCATAAGTGGGCCAAAACTGTCAAGATTAAAAGACTTATGGACCACAAAGATCTTGATTTTATTTTATTTTATTTTTAAGCGTACAGTAGTCCCTCGCTACATCGCGGTTCGTTTTTCACGGACTCACTCTATCGCGGTTTTTCGAAATAAGATTGTACATGACACACAATTGGCTGATTGATGGATGAACCACACAATCTGCATGGAATTTTTATTTAAAATAAATTATTTAAAATTATTTAGCACCTCTTGCACAGGTTGTGTTGTAAAGTGCTTTGAGTTACTTGATAAGATAAAAAGTTGCTATATAAGTACACTACATTTACCATTTACTAATAAAACTGATCAACTTGTATGCAGATGATACCATTTTACATTCCTTTAAAAATGTCCATTTTCCATCTATCAATGATTAAATTGTTTTTTTTCCTTGAAAACACTAGTTATATTTAAACAAGTTTCATGAAGGAATATCCAAAAGTTGACTTTTAGGTAGAAGTCAAATGTTTTGTGGTGCTTTGAAACATTAAATGGGAATAAAAAGGGTTAATTATAACTAAAGGTTTCTATTTGACTTAAAAGTGCTCATTTTTAACTGCTCCTCAGGTGCTAACAAAGCTGTCGGCTGCTCCACCTGGGTGTCTCATGTGTGATGAGTTAAATGTAGAGAACCAAATTCATCTTTGTATAGAAACATACAATGATGACAATGCATAGCAAAAGAAAAAACGCACTATATACATATA
>NC_056499.1:7826186-7840614 GCF_014905685.2 Nematolebias whitei | reverse complement strand
ACATGTATATATATATATATATATATATATATATATATACATATATATACAGTATATGTGTGTGTGTTTTTTGCTCATCTTAAGAATTGTTTTTCATGTTTTGCTGTTAATCCCAAAATTTATATAACAAGTATTACCACTTAATTCGTAGAAGGTCTACATCTGCATCAACCTGCAGGCCAAAATTATACCATTCTTAAATTGCAGTTGTGGGCCGCACTAAATCCCTTCAAGAGCTGCAAATGGCCCTTGGGCTGCACTTGAGACACCTCTGCTCTGTAACATAAGTGGCTCAATGTACAATCCTACAACTCATATTCTAACAGAACGTTTTAAATATAAATATCTTCTCTTTTCTACTTCTGTTTGTTTATTGATGTTTTTATTTTTCAGGAAATGATTTAAATGCCGTTTCCATCATTGATCACAAAACTTTCAAAGCACTAAATCAAATCAGAGACAAGGTGCTCACCATTTTCCAACAATCTTGCTGACGTAACCTTTTTTCTTCAGCAACTGCGGCAACAAGATCTCATCTTTGGAGATCCCCCCCACTATCTCCTGGGGTGTGTATGCTACAGAAGAGGCAACATAACAACAAAGGTGTATTGTTCAAAACTTGCCGTGACATGTTTGTCCACACTGCAGATGAAGTGGTCCGAAAAGTGAAAGGAATCGTTTGCAGCTGAAACATTTATGAGCGTTTACCATTTCTGGCATGAGCGTTGGTGGTGTAGAAACCATTTCTGACAGGAAGCCTCCCAGTGAGAAGAGCCGCTCTGGCTGTGGACAAAAACATTTTATGTTGTTCAGTTAAAATAATTCTTCCAAAAATGAAGCGCTTAAACAGAAAATTACATTATTTTTTATCCTTCTAAGATAAAAAAATAAAATAAAGCAATTGATGCAGTCTTTATTAAATAACTAGCAATTATTGAAGGGTTGTCAACATTTTAAATAAAAGTATTGAAAAGTCTGGAAGTGCTCAGAGTGCATAATGAGGACAACTCTCAGCTACCACCACCAAATAATTTAAGCTCAACGTGCACAAAACTGACTGACATCCAGTCATTTTTGTGTTAGCTAATGTTGAGTAGCCATGGCAGCCATCTTGAAAAAGTTTGACTCGAAAATCCATCAGCTGAAGATGTATATTCAATTATTACTTTCAGAGTTTCAACAACTTTGGCCAGTGGTTCATTAAATATTTTGCTAACAGACTGACAGGTGTGCCTCCAACAAGTTTTGAACATAGATATTGTAGTGTTGCGTTCAAGACCACCTAACCCGAGACCAAGTCAAGACCAGAGTGTACTGAGACCGAGAGACAAGACCAAGACTTTTAAGGTCCGAGACAAAGACCTCAAATAAAATAAATAAAATGTAAAATTTTATTATAAAATATTTTTTACCAGTACATTTTGCATCCAATAAAAACAAAGATGTTAACAAATAAACTGGACAACATTCTGGCAATTTAGTGATATTTCCACAGCTGTGGTCTTGAAATAAAATCTCAAGTCCTCAATGTCCAAGACCGAGACCAAAATGCAGTTGAGTCCGAGACGAGACCAAGACCATCAAAAAGTGGTCTTGAGACTGGTCTCAAGTACTACAACACTAAGATATTGTGCAAAATTAATGTTGAAATATGAGTTTAAGATGACGTTCGGCTACAACCACGCTCAGTTTTAGCTCAGTGTTTGTGCAGTTAACTGTTGTATCCAGTTTTGTGCTTGCTCTTGCTGAGTAGCTGTGGTGGCCATCTTGAATTGGGTTGACTCCAAAGGTTTATCAGTGTACATCCAATGATTACTTTCTGAGAGCTCATTAAAATGGGTACACTGGTTCGTGAAGTATTTTGCTAAGACCAAACCACATTCTCCACATGTGACAAGAGCCTCACGAGAACGACACTAGACTGGTTTGCCCGCTTTTCAGCTATGTCACATGGCAACAATTGATTCATCAAAAAAATAAAAACATCGGTCAAAGAAGGTTAAAAACTTAATGGGGGCAGGTATGGAAAACAAAATGCACTTTTAAATTTAAAGAGTAAAACGAGAGGCGATTATCACGTCTTCATCAGACTAAAACAAGCTATTAATACGCTCCCTTTTGAGATGTATGTTATCCTTGAATATGTAAAGTGTCTAACTGTAATATTTTTTGTTCGTTTTAACACAAACTTGTTAACAAATGCGATTCAACTCGATGTCGACTGAAATAAAAATGCAAAACATCTCCTTTTAAAGACTTAAAATATGTTTTATTGATTTGAATTTACAGTATTCATCAATTTTCTTTTATGTTATGTTTGCCCAGGTATCAATGTTGTGACCCTGGTTTAGTTGTGACACTTTTCCCATAAAAGTTCAGCTACAAATTTGAACTTTTAAGTCATAAATGGGCTGTTAGTTCATTGTGAAGTAATCAACGTGCATTAAGCAGCAAGGCAACAGCTGAGCTGAGACAGTTTGTGCTGATTAGAGATCAGTTTTGTGCACTTTTCTGCTGACTCACATGGGGAACAAAGTGGGTTGGCTGTGTAGAAGTTGGTGAAGAGCATGCCCTGAGCAGCCATTGCATCCAGATTGGGGGTCTCTTTGGAAGGCTGACCCAGCACCCCCAAATCCCCCCAACCCATCTGACAAAAACAGAGGAAGACAACTTAGCATGACATTTACAAGAAGCTGACAAACAGCTGTGACTAAAACAAATGGACAGGGCAGATGTGATGAAGTTTTAAGCAAACAAATGAAAAATATCTTACGTCATCCATGAGCATGATGATAATGTTTGGAGGTGAAACATCTGACAGCTTCTCTGCCACCGAATAACATATTAATAAACTTAGGAGGCTTAATGTTGGCGCAGACACACTCATTGCTGTGCTTCAGTCATACAAGCGCCAACATCCAGGAAGTTTTCTGTTTTGCTTTCAAGCTCCTCTTCACGTGCAGCACCTGCGCACGGGAAGTAAAATAAAAGACGTGTTTTCAACAATTAATTTAAGAGATTAACTGATGTTAGCTTTTATTCACATGGGTTTGTTGTACAACTTCATCAGCATCGTAGCGATCTTGTTTTGTGTTGCATTTATCGGCCACTGATAATCTGTAAACTGTTCAAATTTGTCAAGAGGCAGAAATAATGACACGCAGATAAAATGTCACAGTGAACAATTAAACCAACATTATTTTTCGGACTTTATTACTTCTATGGGTAAAGCGGACATATAATTTGATGGAAACATTACAAATTAAGCCAAATATTTAAGTAGATTCTTGTAGAAGCTCGTTTTTCCGTGACTACTTGAATACAACGTATCACGTGACATCAGCTGACAGTTTAGAGGAAAAACACAACTAACATGGCGGTGTGCATAGCAGTTATCGCTAAGGAGGTAAGGATTGCTTGTTAAATGTCCCGTTTTATATGCATTTATACATATATTACATGTTTGATATACGTATAAGGCTTTAATAGTTCAGATAGTCGTTTCCAGCTAATTGTCAGTTGTGTGAAAATGGTCAGCAGGTTGAAATATATTGCAAAATATGCTAACATTAGCGTTAGCATTAGACTATCTGCTGTCAAAACGGATTCTGTTTTCCAAGAGATTTTGACCAAGGTTCTTTTAACTAATTGTTTTATGTTTTCTTGTTATCAGAACTACCCGCTGTATATTCGCAGTGTACCCACTCAAAATGAGCTGAAGTTTCACTACACAGTCCACACCTCTCTGGATGTGGTGGAGGAGAAGATCTCAGCTGTAGGAAAATCTTTAGGAGACCAGAGGGAGCTTTACCTGGGGCTCCTGTATCCCACTGAAGACTATAAAGTGTATCCTTTATGCTTATGTTTCAAACAAATCATCTTAATATTAATGAGTGTAAATTTCTGGTATTTTTTAAAAATATCTACATGTATAAAAATACATGTAGATCACAGCATTGCATTATATTGTAAAGAGAAATAGATAAATGTTTTTATTTGTCAAAAATATATGTTTATAAGCAGCTGGTTATATGGGATCAATCAAAATGTTCTAAACAGACAAAAGCAAAATAGGTGTCAATTAATATACATAATCTATATCCTTGACTGCAAGAAATAGATATGGATATGTAACCAACTCCAAGGTGAAATTTGTGATTGTTGTGGACTCATCAAATACATCATTGAGGGACAATGAAATAAGAAGTGTAAGTTTGAGTTTGTCAAATATCAAAATAATATTTAGACCACCGAGTTGACTATTTTCTTTTTTATCAAATCTAATCTTCCTTAACCCTATATCTACTGAAATGTAAGCGTCATACTTGGTCTTGGATTTTCAAGAGAAGCTGATATACAGGAGCATCGAAAAAATTAGAATACATGTATTGTGAAAGTTATTTTTTTGTTGTAAATAATAAAGTGCTATGTGTTGTCATCATTGCATGTTCCCATGCAAAGATGAAATTGGCTCTCTGCATTTAGCCCATCACATCTGGGGTGCACCCAGGTGGAGCGGTGGGCAGCTATGTGGGCGCCCGGGGAGCAATTTGGGATAGGGTGTCCTGCTCAGAGACACCACGAGATGTGCAATGACCGGGGATTGAACCCAGGACTTTTTGGTCCCAAGTTGGCTGCCTTGCCCCTACATGAACTAACTCCTAAACATGAGCTACAAATGTCTCATTCCTCAAGTCGAGCCACTCCTGAACCAGAGACGATGTCAGGAGCGTCTTACCTGTACTAAAAGAACTGGATTGTTTATCAGCGGTCCAATGACCTCGTTTCAGATTATGCTGGTGAAGATTCTCAGTCATCCAGGTCACGATAAATTTAAAAAACGTTCAATACAAAAACTAAACTTTATTTGTAACAGAAGACATTTCTTCTGTTACAAATGAAGTCCAGTTGTTTTTGTATTGAACATTTTTTTGAACTTTTCAGATTAAATTTTCATGTCATTTTTGGAAATCAAAGCCCCACAGTCTGGGGGAAGAGTGGAGAGGTCCAGAATCCATGTTGCTTGATGTTTTCAGTCAGTGATGGTTTGGGGCCATGTCCTCTGCTGGTGCTGGTCCACTGGGTTTTCTGAAGTCCACAGTCCATGCAGCATCTTCCAGGATATTTTAGAGACTTCATGCTTCCTTCTGTGGAGGAGCTTTATGAAGATGTGGATTTCATTTTCCAGCAGGACTTGGCACTGGCCCACACTCACAAATGTACCAAAGCACTGGCTGTGGAATATTCTAAGAGATACTGAATTTAGGGTTTTCCTTGATCTATAAGCCATTATCATTAAAATTACAAGAAATAAAGGCTTGAGATATTTCACCATGTAATAAATCTGTTTCACTTTCTTAAATTGACAATAAAATCTAAGTAATTTTTTGATGCACCTGTAAAGTGGCTTTTAGTAAGAAAATGTTTCAGACCCTTCATTTTCTTTGAAATATTTTACCTGTGCACTTTATGTAAGAAAATTATTCGATATACAAGTCTCCCTCGTCTATGACTTGAGAAAAGACACGCTGTATTAAACGAGTCGTTGTACAGTTCCCTTGCCATTCACTGCTTTTACCTTTCATTCTTCTAGATGTTCAGAAAACTGCACAATTCTTTCACGGATGTAATGTGCAACCCCTTCTACACTCCTGGTGACCCGATACAGTCCAAGTGAGTTTGTCTTATTGTTTAAACATGTACTAAACAGGATTTTATTTAAAGTTTGTTTTTTGGTCCAGGGCTTTCAATGGGATCGTTTCTGGAATGATGGTACAAACTGGCTGACCATCCACTGTACAGCTCGCCTGCGTGTTTACATGTCGCTTTAATTTTTGAAACATTGTGAATAAACTTAAATATTGTTGAACACAACCATGTTTATTTTATGAGCACTTTATCATTGTTTTATTTAAATCACAAAGCAAATACTTTATAAAGGTACACATAGGGAAGTGTAAATATTACAGACAACACAACATTCCCAGCACGTAAAAAGAGAAGCAGCAGCATAACTTGACTCCCATGCATTCACAGCAACAACCTTGACCTCAGTCAGCTTTCGTCACACCTCACCTAGACGTACGGTTGACTCGGGTCAACCCAGTACGTCACAGGATAAAAAAAAACAAAAAACAACGCCTAAAAGAATTTACAGTTTAAAATCAGTCCCACCCAGCAGAATTAAACTGTAATGCTAACGCTGCTGAGGGTAGTTCTGTCCACTTGACGCTGCCCCCACTTCCTCTGATGGAGGTGTGATGAGAAGAAGACATGGGTAACGTTTTGCAGTTTGTTCGTGGTTTTCCATGTTTCCCCACTGTCTCTTTCCCACAGACTGTCCTCCGTAATAAGGGTGGGGGGATTGGTGTTGAGGTCTCGTCGACTGGTATCGGAATCTTCCTCTTGAGCTGTTTTGGTATCTGGGAGGACGATAACCACGTCCTCTGCCTCTGGCGTGAGCTCCTCCGCCGCCGCCGCCGCCGCCGCCGCCTCCTCCTCCTCCTCCTCCTCCACGTCCTCCTCCCCGGTCTGTGGTGCTGATTCCTGGGAAGTTGGTTCTTTTAGGCATCACCTGAGCCAAAATGACATTCACTTTAGAAGTGGAACTACAACAAAAAGTCAAAAGCAAATTCTGAGCATTTCAATTCACTTCAAGGGCACTTTGTGTAACAAATCTTTGTCGTTGTCTATGGGATCCTTATACCGTCTGGAACCTACATGTGCTAATCGGAATTTAGTAGACAATTGCTAGTATACATCTGGTCAGACTGAAAATTAAACCACATGGTGGTGATAATTACTGTAGACATATCCAAAGTACATTTCAACAACATTTGGCATCGTTAACAGCTTGCTGCAAAGTTGACATATTGGCCCCCCCATTTCCTTAATTTTGGGAAATCGTTCGATACTTGCACGAGAAACCGATTTTACAAACTTTTTTAGCTTTAACAACAATTGTCTGAATTTCATTTATATTTCAGAGCACAACCTCATGGCCAGTTAAAACAAGTTTAGGATATTGTTCAGGGGCATGTTTTTCAACAAAATAAATATTGGAAAATTGAAGGTGCATTGTGACCTTAGAACATTTGACAATGTTGCTTACAAAACCAAACAAAAAAATAATAAATCGGTATCGGCCAAAATCAGAATCGGCAGATCAGACTTTTAGAAATCATTGATGGGCCAGAAAACTGCAATTGGTGCACCTCTACTTCCTGTACCTTACCCAACATAATCTACAGGTGCTGGTCATAAAATTAGAATATCATGAAAAAAAAGTTTAATTTATTTCAGCAATTCCATTCAAAAAAGTGAAACTTGTGTATTATATTCATTCATTACACACATATTTCAAAATGTTCCATTTATTTTAATGTTGATTAGAACTGACAACTAATGAAAACCTCAAGTTCAGTATCTCAGAACATTAGAATATTGTGAAAAAGTTAAATATTCAAGGACACCCGGTGCCACACTCTAATCAGCTAATTAATTCGAAACACCTGCAAAGGCCTTTAAATGGTCCGTCTAGTTCTGTAGCTACACAATCATGGGGAAGACTGCTGACTTGACAGTTGTACAAAAGACAAGCCATTGACACCTTGCACACGGAGGGCAAGACACAAACGGTTATTACTAAAGAGGCTGGCTGTTCAGAGCTCTGTGTCGAAGCACATTAATAGAGAGGCAAAGGGAACGAAACAATGTAGAAAAAAAAAACGTGTACAAACAATAGGAATAACGGCACCCTGGAGGATTGTGAAACAAAACCCATTCCAAAATGTGGGAGGAGATTCACAAAGAGTGGATTGTAGCTGAAGTCAGCACTTCAAGAACCACCATGCACAGACGTATGCAAGACAAGGATTTCAGCTGTCGCATTCCTTGTGTCAAGCCGTTCTTGAACAAGACGGCATCAGAAGCATCTTGCCTGGGACTGCTGCTGAGTTATGTTCTCTGATGAAAGTAAATTTTGCGTTTCCTTTGGAAATCAAGGTCCCAGAGTCTGGAGGAAGAGAGGAGGGGTACAGGATCCATGTTGCTTGAGGTCCAGTGTCAAGTTTCCACAGTCAGTGATTGTTTGGGGGGGCATGTCATCTGCTGGTGTTGGTCCACTGTTTTCTGAGGTCCATGGTCAATGAAGCAGTCTACCAGGAAGTTTTAGAGCACTTAATGCTTCCTGCTGCTGACCAACTTTATGGAGATGCAGATTTCATTTTTCAACAGGACTTGGCACCTGCACACAGTAGCAAAGCAACCAGTACCTGGTTTAAGGACCATGGTATCCCTGTTCTTTATTGGCCAGCAACCCCATATTGACCTTAACCCCATAGAAAAATCTATGGGGTATTGTGAAGAGGAAGATGCGATATGCCAGCCCCAACAATTCAGAAGCTGAAGGCCACTATCAGAGCAACCTGGGCTCTCAACACCTGAGCAGTGACACAAACTGAGACTCCATGCCACGCCGCATTGCTGCAGTAATCCAGGTAAAAGGAGCCCCAACTAAGTATTGAGTGCTGTGCATGCTCATACTTTTCAGTTGGCCAACATTTCTAAAAATCTTTTTTTTTTTAAATTAGTCTTAAAGTAATATTCTAGTTTTCTAAAATACTGAATTGGGGGTTTTCATTAGTTGTCCGTTATAATCATGATTATGGGCGGCTGTGGCTGAGTGGTTAGAGCAGTCATCCTCCAATGCAAGAGTTGGGGGTTCAAATCCACCAGCAGTCACATGCCAAAGTGTCCCTAGTCAAGACACTGAACCCCTCATTGCTTCTGATGTGTGTCCCATCAATGTATGAATGTGATAAAAGCACCGACTATTCTCTTTAGAATTATTTGTTGCATTAGCTTTGTAGAGATCTGGTAGTGGACATGAATGGGTAAATGAGGACAGATTGAGTGCCTTGATACGATAGAAAGGTGCTAGATAAGTACAGTCCCTTTACCATTTATAATCATTAACATTAAAAGAAATAAACATTTGAAATATATCAGTCCGTGTGTAATGAATGAATATCATATAGAAGTTTTACATTTTGAATGGAATTACTGAAATCAAATAAACTTTTTCATGATATTCTAATTTTATGACCAGCACCTGTACATCCAATTGTGTATGAAATAGATAGATCAATAACATGGTTAATCTTTGATGTAATTTTTGATAATATGTAGTGTGAAAGCATAGCCTAAAGAGAAGGGCTTAATTTGCAAACCGATCGATGCCGGTACACAAATAGCCAGAGGGTCGAATGGGGACGGGGTCCTCCCCCATAAAAATCTGAAAAAAAAAAAAAAAAAAAAAAAAAAAAAAAAAATGCAGGAAATGGCAAATGATTTAAACAGGCTGTTAAACATCCAAGTTTATCTACATTTGTAAACAATCACTATTTTAGAGAGCTTTGTGTGTGAATAGAGCAGCTCCGATTCTGTCAAGCGTAGTAACCCCCTCCCCCCCACTTCATGGTTCCAGGTCAGACTATTTTCCGCTGAATTCAGTCCTGCGCGTTGCTCCAATCTCAAATGCCTCTGCCTTAAGGTGCTTCAATTCTTGGTTGTTCAACTAAGGACAGTCCATCATTTTATTATTTATTTTTTTAAATGAAAGTAAATTAGACTCTGACATTTTGATAGATGTCATTTTGACAAATTAATGCCGTTGTTTTGAAATGTGAGGTTTGTGTGAATACTACAAACGTTTCATTTATTTGTATTTTTTTTTTTACTGTAAGCTTTTTTTATTTACATGCATTATGTTTGAAATGACGGGCAGCACGGTGGCGCAACTGGTAGAGCTGCTGCCTCTCAGCGAGCAGGTCCTTGGTTCAAATCCCGATCCGGGGGCCTTTCTGGGTGGAGTTTGCATGTTCTCTCTGTGCATGCGTGGGTTTTCTCCAGGTACTCCGGTTTCCTCCCACAGACCAAAAACATGCATGTTAGGCTAATTGGCAACTCTAAATTGTCCCTAGGTGTGAGTGAGTGAATGGTTGTTTGTTTCGTTTGTCTCCATGTGGCCCTGTGATGGACTTGCGGACCCATCCAGGGTGTACCCTGCCCCTCGCACAGTGATAACTGGACATTGGCACTGGCGACCCCCGTGACCCAAAATGGAAGAAGTGGGTAAAAGATAATGGATGGATGTTTGAAATGCATGCGCGAGTTCCGACATATCAGCAGTTGTGCGTGCTCTGCAGAGATGTCTGAGATGCTTCTGTGCGTACATCCACTCCACAGACTGGAGGGCAACGTCTCCTCATTTTATTTTTAATAAATAGTTTTTAAATAAAATTAATTAATTTAATTAATTAATTAATAGCAATTTAGTTGGTCTGTTTAATTGTATAGTTTTGAGATTTTTAATAAAAATGCATGATGACTTTGGACTCTTAGGGGTCCAGAGATTCGAGTTACCGGATCCAAGCAAACCGTTTCACACCCTGTCAAAATAAAGAGTTTCCGGATTGTGTTCCGGCAGGATCCGTCTCAAATTAAGCACCGTTTGAGAATGGAAAAAAAAAACTAACACCCCCCACTCCCCAAAAAAGAAACATCTGGCTAATTTAAGATTTTCTGAACCGCATGCATTCTTCAGATAGATTTGTTGGGTATTCCCCAGCCTAAAACAGCTCCTAATTACTGAAAGTAATTTCTGTAGCGTAAACCTAATGACATCACTGCATTGATCATGTGAGTAGCTGGTTTTGGCTGTCAGCAGCAAACTGGTTGATCCACTATGAGAATGTGCCATTTATAAGACTGAGCTGAATACAGCACCTCAGACTGAAGAAGTCTTTTGGATGAAAGACGAAACGTTTCTACTTTTAATTTATTTATTTTTTTGAATGTCCAGAGGACCAGACTTAACTTTTTCTACCTGGATTATTGAGCATGCATCAGGACATCACTGCTGCCCTTACCTTCAGAACTCTTCCTCTGAACAACGTCTCATGCAAACCAATAGCACTCTGCACGGAGTCTCGATCAGTGAATTCAATGTAAGCAAAGCTGTGAAGGACAAAAAAAAAAAAAAAAAGGCAAAACTATTACAAAATGATTGGTTTTACATGTAGGCAATAACCAAACATTAATAGGCACCTATATTAAAAAAAATATATATATAGACCCTACCCCTTGGGATGACCAGAGAATCTGTCACACAGGATAGTAACTCTGTTCACAGGACCACAGCCATTGAAATGGATCTCCAGCTCGTCTGCAGTAGCTCCATAATCTACCTGGGATTTATTCATCGTGTCAGACCAGAGTTGTAAAAACATGTATGATGAGACAACAGATACAGAAGCCTTACATTTCCAACATAGATTGATCGGTTGTCTGCATCCATCCGCTCCTCTGGAGTCATATTGTAGAAGGGTCCTGTGATGAAGGGAATATAAACATGAAATGTAAAAAAAAAAATAATATCTATGCAAGGCTTCTTTGGTTTTGTTGACCTCCAGTCAGAGTCTATGGTTGAACCCTTAGCTTTTTCCATGTTGCATTGTCCTTAGGCAAAACACTGATTACTTCCACCATTATCCATATTTGCAATGTGTTCTAGACCTAAAAAAAATACCCCGTTCCTTTAATTGCATATCTGTTGTAGGAATGAACCCACAGGAATGAAAAGATGAGTTCTACAGAGACAAAATAATAGCCTCAGGCAGTAAGACAGTCACTTCTGGTTCTCTGCAGCTCACTGCTTCGTCTCATTGGGCAGTGATGAGGCACAACACTGCTGTGACCACAGCAAAGTGTCCCAGGTGTTGGCCAGATGGCAAAGAATGTAGTCATCTCCTGTGACTTGAGGCTGCAGTGCACCTGGCTAAACAAATATGTACATTCCTCCTGCCGAGCCCTTCCAAAAAGCATAATCCAGTATTTAGCAGCACAACAACAGGTGTAGAAAACATGTGAACTGCCTCACCAGGTCGAGGGCTGTTGGTTAGGAGCTGCATCTCCTCCATGTCATATCGGTCATCCTCCTCCTTAAGTTTCTCCGTCTCATCTTCCATTTCCAGCTCTTGAACCCTTGCTTTAATGGCCATCAGCTCCTAAGACAAAAAAAAAAAAAAAAAAAAAAAAAAATGAAAACAAAGCACTTTAACCCCTGGCAGCTAAACTGAATATACTCCGTAGCTAAGGCACACATCACAATGGCTTAAGACCCTATGATTTATTAGAACATGGCTAGTTTACAAACTTTGAACACCTTTAAGAGAAGGTAATCATGATGCTCTGCTTGAAGCATTTGTCCATCATGTTTGGCTCAGCTACACCCTCCTTTCAATCTCACTACACCATGTCAGCAGAAAGTACCCACAAAGATCATGCCCGGACCACATCCTGGATCCTGCTGGAAGATCACACCACAGCCCTGACACCGATGGCGTGATTGGATCATCACCTAGGCATGAATCCAGCGTGACATCCTGCTTCAAAGTTTTACAGACCAAGCCACATCAGTGCATAGGCATCACATCACGCGCTCATATTTACCTGTTCAATAACTTTCATGGTCATGGCATCAAATTTTCTTTGAATTAAAGTAATGTATTAAGTTTAGTCGACTGACTTCGACTTAGATATCACCAAAACATGCCTTCTGTTAACGTAATTAGAAATTAATTCATGCTTTAGTTACTGTAACTTCCTCTATTCTGTTTTAAACTCATGGTGCTTTGCCACTGAACTCTCGTGGTTCTGTATCACACCAGTTAAAAGGACTGGTGGGGACACCCCTTAAGATCCAAACCAAACAAACCAGACTAGTTTATATAAAGAAGGGTCATCTTCCAGTGTAAAAAAAAAAAAAAAAGGACCTAAAGATAAGTGGAAAAAAGGGGAAATGATTGAGGGCACAAATCATGTTTGGGTCCTAGTAATTATTTTAAAACACCAGAGGACAAGAAGAAATGCACTGAAGCTTTGTGCTTTAATATCCACAAGCAGAGACTGGCAAAAAAAAAAAAAAAAAAAACAGTCAATGCATGTTTATAATAATAATAAAGGTGTTCACTCACCAAATGGAAGGCCCATTTCACTACTGGCAGTCACATGTTTAGAAGCTAAATTTAATTGCATTTAATGAACCAAATGTCTAAAAAAGCAACTCAACCATCTAATAAAATAAAAATAATTCACGGGACATGCAACACAGTATACAAGCCTGTCAGTGTCCACGTAATAACGCTGCAGACTGGGCCCACAGTCATTGTCCTCAGCAGCCTGATGCTAACACAAAAGTAGCTAGCTAGCTCCTCGTGAACGTGACAATCTGCGCGTGAACATAAACGCCCCCCCAGCAAAAAGACGTTAAAAACTCACCGGGTCCTCGTTATAATGCGCGCCCTCAACGTAGCGGTAGTCCAGATGATGATTTTCCGCCATGATCCTGACTTCACTGCTCCGGCATAATATCTGCGAAACCCGACTGGAGCTTCCCCGAAAACAAACAACAACAAACCCGCTACAAAAACACCCTCTCACCGGAAGGAGCTGAGCTGATGGTGAACAAAGGCGACAACTGATAGCATATGAGGTAAGCTAATAGAGATCACCTGTGTGAGGGAGACGTCATCACGCGCTGGACTGATTGACTCAGTGATGCTGCGCACGTGACGGTGATGCTAGAGGGAGGCGAGCTCCCAGGGACGTATCTAAACTTTCTGAGGACCCGGGGCCACGTTAGGAAACACATTGTAACTTTCAACGCTAAGAGTGTGAATGCTTGTTTGTCTCTATGGCTATTTTCACTGCAGGGTTTAATGCTTAATTCCAATTTTTTGGCTTAGATCTGATTTTTTTTTTTTTTTAATAAATTAATGTTTACATTATAATTTAAACATGACCATAATCAGACTACAGTGTGAATAGTCCATGGCCCTGAAGTGACCCACAGAAGAGGTGATGTCACATTCAGCTAGAGCTGTTCGTTTCCTTATCCAGCCGGGTTAAAGATCCAAGTCCACACACTGAATCAGGACCCATGATGTACAAAATCAATCAATCCATCCATCCATCCATCCATCCATCCATCCATCCATCCATCCATCCATCCATCCATCCATCATCTTTTACCCACTTCTTCCACCTTGGGTCACGGGGGTCGCCGGTGCTCATGTCCGGTAATCATTGTGTGAGGGGCGGGGTACACCCTGGACGGGTCGCAAGTCCATCACAGGGCCACTGTACAAAATCATTCACATACATTATAAAAGCAAATTAGTAAATGTTATCTAAGGCAGGGATGCCCAATCGGTCGATCGCCAAATATCGGTCGATCGCCATCTATTGGTCAATCGCCATCTATCGGTCAATCACCATCTATCGGTCAATCGCCATCTATTGGTCAATCGCCATCTATTGGTCAATCGCCATCTATCGGTCGATCACCATCTATCGGTCAATCGCC
>NC_056499.1:7801529-7826176 GCF_014905685.2 Nematolebias whitei | reverse complement strand
GTCAATCGCCATCTATCGGTCGATCACCATCTATCGGACGATCGCCAAATATCGGTCGATCGCAATCGGTCAATTGTGAAGGCAATTTGAGTAGACTGCATGGCAAAACAGACGTCAGATTTTATATATATATATATTCATTTTAATTTTTTCAGTAAATGACAGCCTATCAATTCATTCTCATTATGCAGTTCGTCACTTGACTGACATACATGTTAGCTGATCTGAGACTGGACTTTTTCTGACACGTAGGTCACCACACATGCACATTCAATCACGCTAAAAACAAACGAGTTGCCTTGTAATAGCCTCCAGTTTATTTCTTCTAATCTAAATTCAAGAAAGTGTGTAAAATGAGTAGGGGAGCTGGACCAAGAAGAAGCAAAAAACCTACTATTTCCATACGGAATGGGAGGAGGACTTTTTTTTTCTCTACGATATCATATTCGAAGTGCGTTTGTCTCATCTGAAAGTGTATCGGAGCGGCATTTTCAGACTATATTTATAAAACTAAGACGGTGACTGTCGGAACAAACAGCACGCAACACAGACAACTCCACCCCTGTCGACAAAAACAACAGAAGATATGAGCGCCCTGCCAAGGAATGCAACCCAGAACCAGGTTCAGGAAGAGTCAACCATCTTTTTCGACCGGCTGGGGTTTCAGAGGACAGGCAGGAGAAACAAACACACAACAGCAGGCCCAGGTGTAAGTTCTTTTGGAGGAAAGACAATAAAACTCATGTTAAGGATATAAATAATTACAGAGCAAGTAAAGACAGAGGAAATGTGGTCAGTTTATCCTCCAGCAGTCTATAGAGTCAAGGTTCAATGTACTTTTATTGTCATTCGTATCACATGCGGTACATGAGGTGGAACGAAATTGTGTACTCAAGGTCCCAGTTACATCCAAAAATAGCAAAAGTATAAAGTATAAAAAAATCAACTGTATACAAGGATCTAATATTTATGCTAAACAATAACAGAATAAATATGAGATAGCTCAGGAAACCCAAACTAACCCTAACTATAGAATTCATCAAAAAGGAAAGACTTAAGCCTAATATTAAAATAGACCATCTGTCTGTTGGGGGACTTTATGTAAAGGTCATGGATGTTATCACTTACTAATATTTAACCATGTGTGTGAAGTCAAGAGAATATTTCTGTCTACTCAGAGAGAAGCCTGATAACTGATAACTTCTGACACCTTCAAAAACTGTGAGCTGTGAAGCAGAGGTTGTGTTGACCTCGCCTCTGTCTGATAAGCATTATAAGTAGATGCTTCTTTATGCTGTCTGTGGGCAGACCTTGAGATTCGATGTCCCACCCTTGTAAGCCTGTTTTCAATGTTGCCACCTTGCAAGTAAACTAGGTTGAAAGATCTTCTCATATCCTCAGTGTTAGGCTTATTTGATTAATGAGATGATGATAGGATAATTAATTTATGCAACAGTGTCAGCCTCACGGACGGAAATTGGAAGTTGGTTTCACAAGAGAGGAGCCTGATAACTGAAAGATCTGCCTCTCATTCTACTTTTGGAAACTCTAGGAACCACAAGTAAACCTGCAGTCTGAGATTGAAGTGCTCTGTTAGGGAAATATGGAACAATAAGATCTGTAATATAAGATGGAGTTATGTTGTTGAGAGCTTTGTAGGTTAGAAGTAAGATTTTGAATTATATTCTGAATTTGACAGGGAGCCATTGGAGAGAAGCTAAAACTGGAGAGATATGAGCTCTCCCACTAACTCCAGTTAAGACTCTGGCAGCAGAATTTTGGATCAACTGAAGACTTTTTAAAGAAGTTTGTGGACACCGAGAAAATAAACAATTGCAATAGTTCAGCCTAGATGTGATAAATGCATGGACCAGTTTTTCTGCATAATTTTTGGACAAGGTGTTTCTAGTTTTAGTGATACTGTGCACATGGAGGAATGTGGTCATGGTAACTTTTTTAATGTGGGGGTTAAAATACACGACCTGATCAAAAATAACACCAAGATTTTTTACATTAGAACTGGAGGACAGATTAATGTCATCCACGGAGGGCGAAAGACTGAAAATTTTATTCCTAAATGCTCAAGTCCAAAAACTAAAACCTCAGTCTTGTCTGTATTCAAAAGCAGAAAATGTGTCATCCAGGTTTTTATGTCTTTAAGACATGCTTGTAGTCTAAGTAGCTGATTGGATTCATTAGATTTCATGGACAAATATAACTGTGTATCATCAACATAACCATGAAAATGTATCCCATGCTGTTTAATAACTTTACCTAATGGAAGCATATATAAAGTAAAGAGCACTGGTCCAAGCATTAAACCCTGAGGAACCCCATGACTAAATTTGTTGTATGAAGAAGATTCATTAGTTACATTTACAAATTGGAATCTATCAGATAAATATGATTTAAAGCATTTTAGAGCTGTTCCTGTAATTCCAATATCATATTCAAGTCTCTGAAATAGAATAATGTGATCAACTGTATCAAATGCAGCACTGAGGTTTAACAGGACACCTGTCCATTGTCAGAAGCCATGAGAATATCCATCCATCCATCCATTTTCTTTACCCGCTTATTCCATTTTGGGTCACGGGGGTCGCTGGTGCCCATGTCCAGCAATCACTGTGCGAGGGGCGGGGTACACCCTGGACGGGTCGCAAGTCCATCACAGGACCACATAGAGACAAACGAGACAAACAAACAAACATTCACTCTCTCACTCACACCTAGGGACAATTTAGAGTTACCAATCAGCCTAACATGCATGTTTTTGGTCTGTGGGAGGAAACCGGAGCACCCGGAGAAAACCCACGCATGCACGGAGAGAACATGCAAACTCCACCCAGAAAGGCCCCTGGACCGGGGTTTGAACCAAGGACCTGCTCGCTGAGAGGCAGCATCTCTACCAGTTGCGCCACCGTGCTGCCCATGAGAATATAATTAGTATATTTTACCAATGCTGTTTCTGTGCTATGGTGAGCTCTAAACCCTGACTGAAACTTTTCAAACAGATTATTTCTTTGTAGATGTTCATGTAACTGACCTGCAACTACCTGTATTTTCTCTAGAATTTTTGAGGTGAAAGCTAGATTAGATATAGGTCTATAATTGGCTAGAATTCCTGAATCAGGATCAGGTTTCATAAGAAAAGGTTGAATTGCACTGCAACCTTAAAGCGCTGTGGTATGTAACCATTCATTAGAGGCAAATTAAGCAGATCCAAAATGTTGACATCATTTAAGGGAAATGCATCATTCAATAGTCTGGTTGTGATGGGATCTAGCAGACATGTGGATGGTTTGGATGAAGCTATTATTTTTGACAATTCAGAGAGCTCAACAGGACAAAAACAGTCCAAACATTAATCAGGTTCTAGTGACATTTCTCAAGCTGCATCATCCGACAGGGAATCAGAGGCAATAGTAGGAAGGATGGTTTGAAAATGTTCTCTTATTAAAATAATTTTATTTTTAAAGAATCTCGTGAAGTCATCACTTAAATTTAGAATGAGTTACAACTAGATTCATCTCTTTACTCCAATCTTTCAGTATTAAACAAAAAAACACATACAAAATTGTTGGTGTTGTCAGTTGGCAACACAGACTATTTCTGGCCATCCTATCTGGCCATCCATCCATCCATCCATCCGTCCATCCGTCCGTCCATCCATCCATCCGTCCATCCGTCCGTCCGTCCTCCATCCATCCATCCATCCATCCAACCATCCAACCAATCTCTCTCTCTCTTTCTCTCTCTCTCTCTTTCTCTCTGTCTCTTTCTTTCTCTCCAATAATTAGAAAATCAATGATCTGCCATTCACTGTTTGAAAATGTGTTTGTTTCCTTTCTTATGATGAATCATTTTTATGAAAATTACACTGTTAGTCTTTTAATATTCCTTTAAATGTTACCTATAACCCCCCCCCACACACACACACACACACACACACACACATTTTTTCAGATATAAAATTAGTTGCTCATAAGTAAAATATGTCAAATTATAATGAATTCTGTGTAATTTTATACATAGTAAAGAAAAATCTAGCTCCCTAAATTTGGACTAACTGTAAATTTTATATTGTTTGATAAACATTTAAATAAAGTTTTGGCAAAAACATGGCAGAGTGATACAAAAATTAAACCTATTATAAAAAACAAATTTCATTTGATTTAGAGTAAATATTGTTACTAAGTGGCATAGGATAATGCTTTTATATAACTGCTATAATTTATTTAATAGCTGCATATATTTTTGATGTATTTAGAGTCGTTGGTGTCATAAAACTGAAAGTGTAATGATATAATATAATGTGTCACCCCCCCCCCCCCACTTGTTTTTTTAGAATACCCATCATTTAAAGAAGTAAAAACGAACAACGGAAGCGATGAATATGTCATTTCATGTTTTAATTACACAGTTACATTGTTCAACACAGACAATAACCTGAATTAGAATGTTTTACAGCTTCACACATCCAACAGAGCGAGTAGTTAAAAAGCAGTATAGCAACAGGGAGGAAAGCATGCAAGAAATAAATACAACTCAGAATTTAATTCCTCTGGCACAGTAACTTCATCTAAAAATGGCGACGGGACTGCCGGGGGAGGGGCATGAAACGACGCGGGAAAGATCTCGAAACTGTTCCTACAGTAACATATTTTTCTGTAATAATGTATTGCACAATACAGTTTAGAATGCTTCCCTACACGTATAAACCCCTTTATTCAGTTTATAAGGTTTAAACAAGACCATCCTGAGCCATGGCTTTATTTATTTGTTTTATTTATTTGGGAAACAAGTGCTGTGTCCACCGTTTGCCACTTTAGTTTTCTGGTTATCGGAGCCTGTTTCACAGGAAGGATGTGTGATCGTCACATCAGAGGAGTTCTGAAGCTTCACTGCAGAGCTGCAGGTCGGCACAGAGAGAGTAAAATGTCAACCTGCTTATATCTGTCCTCTCTCGGCATGATTTGCCCACATCAGCTTCATGGTTAAACAAAATTTAGGAGACCCTTGGATGGTAATCACAATAGCAGAGCCCTGGTGTATTTGCCATGTATAATATCTTGGAGAATAAAAAAATAATAATAATAATGACACCACAGCACAGACTGCAAACAAACTTCTTTGTTGTTTGTTTCTACAGCTTCTAATATTTCAGCCTCATCTCCGTCACAGTACCGGAGAAGATTTCCACTGCAGGAACACACGGCAACACCTTCAACCAAAGTGAAATCCAAAAACGAAAGTTGCAGCTTTTTGTTGTATTTTGGTCATCTTTAAATGTTCTGCTGGGTTTGGCTTGATCTAATTTATCCGAGGGGCTCACTCGCAGACAAGGAGGTTCACGCAAAACACTCGGAGCTGAATGGAACTGTCATCACAACGCTGTTTTGATGCGGACGTTAAGAAGAAGAAGAAGAAAAACACAAAACGCTGCCTTGTTTTTTAAATCAACGTGCCACTATCGTTCGTCTGGGATGTTTCATTAAAGCTCTGAAGATTTCAAGTAATTTGCACAGAGACATTAAAAAAAAAAAAGTTTCTTTAACTAGAACACACAAACCAGCACACACACACGCACACATTCATTTTCATCTCTGCAAGGCTTTGTGCAAACACACAGTTTGCAGGATCTTTCAAAAGAGATGCTTCTGTTTAAAGAGCAGCGCTACTCAGCATGTAGTCAACCAGTGCTTTGATTTCTTGAGTGATAATTGTCTGAAATGCAACCGGTCTCTTCATTCCTCTGTGCTGAGTGTGTGTTTCAGATGCTTTGGTACAGGGCTGCACAATGTATCGGAAATGTATCATCAGCGCAATATCATATCTAGGCCTGTCACGATAACAAATTTTGCTGGGCGATTAATTGTCTCAGAAATTATTGCGATAAACGATAATATCGTTTGAAATTTGACAATAATTAGTAATTGTCAAATTTAAGAATAAATGTTGTGTGTAGTACCTTTTTTGAACACTGGATGGCAGTATAAGACTGTTTGAACTGAAGGATGGATAGTGAGGGAGCGAGCAGCGTGTCTTTTTATGAAAAATAGAAGCGAGGCCCTTTGGCGTGACGTGGGCTGTCTCTCCTTCCTGTTTTTCAGTTCTCAAAATGGCGGACACTCTGTGTGGTTTGAGCTCTTTAGCATAGCATTTGTCACACAAAGCTTTTAATAAAAAACAAAACAGTAGACAAGTTCTCAGCTTCTTTTTGCAGAGATAAACAACTTTTTAGACGAAGGCACGGGTTTCAACCGTGAATTTTGGAGCTTTAACAAGACAGAGGTTTTTTCCCCGAGTTGACCTGTTAGCTTAGCTCGTAGCTTAGCTTCTCAGCTTAGCTGCTTTTAACGATCCAAAAACGCGATTTTGGACGATTAAATTAGATTTTAAAGAGAAAGGGAAGGGTCAGTGAAGAGCACCGGAGTTGAGCCTTTTGTCATCCAGTGTCTTCAGTAGAAAGAGAGACATGAAGAAACAATAAAGCCGATAAATGAAAATGAGGTTGATAATGTTCATTTATCATGTGATTAATAGATTTATTGTTTATCATGACTGGCCTAGTCATATCTAATATAGTCTAAGGACTGCAATAAATCCATTATAGTTCAAGCACCATGCATTCTTTTTCTTCATGCTAAGAATATATTTGGTCACTGCAACGCTCTCACTGGCCGTGATGTCCACACCTGCTTTAATCATATGACAGAAGAGAAAGTGAGGAAAAGGTGAGTTTATCACATAAATAAACAATATTGCATGTTGCAAGTTACTAATATCATGCAGCCCTACTTTGGTAATGTGTAGTTGAGCTCTAATCGTTGTTAATAAATGTCACAGCCATACAACAGAGAATTCTGAGTACTTTGGTTTGTGCTTTTACAACATACAACACATAGTGGTTGGTTCTGTGTTTGGTTTGGTGATAAGCGAGACTTAACGGCGTCTAAATCCAAGCGTGTTTGTCCGTAATGACAGTTCCATTCAGAGCGATGAGTGGCAGTCAGTGTCTGCTCTCAGCCCAGCTCTTTAAAGTCCAGGTCAGCCTCTCCTGGTGGTTAGCTGTATGCTCACAAGAGGTAGCTTGTGTCATGAAGAGAAGAGAGGAAGGAAGGGGGGTAGAGGAGTGTTTTGTGGTGAGGAAGAATTAGACATTTGGGGGAAACGAGGCATGTTACACAAAGAGGACTGAGGTCAATGCTATAACAGTAATTATAACACATAAATGCTACACAGACGTGGGGGCTGGGGGGTGGCAACTTATCTCCTTTTTGAATTTCAGGTCTCAGTTAGTCCAAATAGGCCACAAAATGTGCCTGTTTCAGATGAAAAAGGAACAAGTGTCTTTTATTTCCCTCCAGGTTTGGTCCAAATGTAAATGAGGCCAGCCATGAAAGGTTTTACATGGATCGATGTAATAACTATTACCCTAAGTTATGAACAGGGTTTATGAGAAAGGCTTAAAAAACAGGTGATGCTGCTCTCCTGTCCTGAACATCTGCAACCAAATTACATTCTTATAAATAAATAAAAAAATAAAAAAACACAACTACCGGTAATATTAATCAGACAAAAAGTTTAACTTTAAACTTAGAATCTTGTAGTGATCTTTAATAACAGCTTGAAAGGTTAGTTCAGATCTTCTGAAGTGGTTACGGGTGAACAATCAGTATCTTACTTGCTGAAGAAGTACAGTAGTCCCTCGTTTATCGCGGGGATCCATACCCCGAAGACCCACCATAAGTGAAAAATCGCAAAGTAGGAATAGTAGTACAAGTAGTAAATAGTATTATATATATATATATATATATATATATATATATATATATATGACATTTTAAACATTTCCCACACTTGCAATATTCTAAACAATGTTTCTAAACTCTAAACGCTCTAAAAGAACACAGAATGTCATGATTTTAACTCCCTGCCTCCTCCGCTCTTTGCCACCTGCAAGTGCGCTTGGCCACGCCCACTTCTCTGCTTGGCATGGTGAGCAGCTAGCTGATCAGCTGCTCAGCTGCAGCAGGAAGTTTATGTTGCAGTAAGGGCAGCACAAGGGTGCAGGAGGTGCTAAATAATTTAAAATAATTTATTTGAAATAAAAATCCGTGCCGATCATGCGGCTCATCCATCAATCAGTGTGTCATGTCCAGTCTTATTTTGAAAAACCAAGATAGAGCGAGTCTGCAGTAAACGAACTGCAAAGTAGCGAGGGACTACTATAGTTCATTTCTGAACAAATTCACAATTTATTGGCTCGTCTGAGCAATGTGTTTTTAAGTGAACCTCTGTCAAGTTAAAATAACTTAATCATAAAAAAATGTCATAATTGCTCCTGCAAATATCTTAAACTTTGACATTGCATCAGTGTCTTATTACAAAGTTGTTTCTGTAGAAATATGACATTTCTGACAGTTGTGACCAGGCTGCATCACAAGTACAGTGACGGATCTATAAGTTGGCAAAGGTGGCGTGCATGGGGCTCCACCAGGGGAGGGTAAAATCTTTTGCTGCAGGAAAAGTTTGACCTTTAGACGGAGGTTAACAGTCTAGGACATTGAATTAAACAAGCTAGAAGAAACAACACTTAACTTACTTAGAGGATGGAGAACAATGTTCTGTGGAGATGTCCTTGACTTTTAAAATTGGGCAAAATGTTCAAAAATATATTAACTAAACTATAAAGGGTGGCAGCAGTAGCAGCTTCCCCTCTGTGCCATGTTCTAGAACTGCCACTGTAGAGGTAACCCCATAATTGTATGTAATTAACATGACAATGATATAAAGGTTTATAAAAATGATGTTTGAATAAAGCACGAATAAATGATAGTGAAGTTGTTTGAAAGCAGCAACAATTCATTTTGGTTGTCGCCTTGCTCGGACTAGCCATTAGCTCGTCAGTTTGATCATAATTAAACTCTGTCTGCAACAGATAAGATACTAACTCATCATAGCATGTTATTATAACCTCACTTCTAAAGATCTGAACAGTCACTTTAACACATAATTTCCTTTCAATATATCGTGCTGCCAATTTCAATTAAAGGTACCGGGACCCATTTCAAACTATGAAATCAAGGGTAAAAAAACGTTATCCAGATTTATTCTGATATATTTATGCAATCATGAAATGTAATGTGAACACAGTTCTTTATCTGTACTCAACAAATCGGAGCAAAAATATTTTCTAATACATCAAAAGTATCAGATTTCTAGCAAACAGCTCTTTCCTCCAAACACGGAGTTGTCGACCGTTGTTGATTTATTTTCAGAGCAAGCGAAAGGATCACTACAGCGTTTCTGGAGCTGAAAAAATAACGGGAAAACATATCATCTTTTGTTTAGTCCTTTTCTGTAGGCGGGAGACTTTGTTTTTGAAAATAAATACAATAAAATAAAGAAATAAAAAGAAGAAGAAGAAGAAGAAGCGTTTAACGTGTTTGAACGGGTGAAGACTTTTGGGAAACAAATGCACTGTGAGAAAATTCTGATCTTTAAAGGTTTTTGTTATTTGGCAATTACATTTTTGGACCTTTTTAAATACTATGTACATTCACATTAAGTTACTGATGTTACTTTAAATATATCTATATGTATCTATATTATATGACACCCTACGGGCAGTTGCTGAGGTTCCATTCAGTAGCTGAATTCTCTTCATATTGCACCTCCGTCCTCTCACTGTCTTACAATGTGAGCAATACAAAATATTCTACGGGGTGGGGGTGGGGGGGGTCATCTCGTCGCTATAGATACATCAATTCAAACAATAAGTACAACGTGTGTGGTGGGGGCTTCCTTTTCCAAACAAGCAATCCTTGTTCAGTTTTCACTGCTCATCCCAAACTTAGATGAAAACAAAAGGTAATAAAAAAACAGAATCCTTTTTTTTTGGATCTACACGAGGGCAGCACATGTGGCGTCGGCAATAAAGGACATTAATGGAAAAATGAGAGGAGGAACAATATCTACAAGCAGGTTCAACCCTCCCCGTGTGTCTGCTTTGTGGCTGTGTCCAAAGCAAGCTCGGGTTCGAGGCGGACTTGAGTCAAGTCATTGTGAAGTGTGTAGAAAGGAGGTGTGGGATGAAGGGAGGTAGAAAGAGAGGAGAACGACGTGTACACCCCCCTCCCTCGTTACTCGTTCAATTCATGCTTTGGGAAAAGGAGGGAGTGAATGTAAAAGAGCGTTTCCTTGAAATATCTCCTCGTTTTTTAGCTTTAAAAAAACAGCTTACAAACAATCTTCCCATACGCAACACCTTAAATGTTTTCAAGCTTATGTTGAGTTTTTTTATCTTTGTTTTTGGGCAGTTCTGTTGCCTTTAAATGTATCTTTGTCTCCTTTGAGGCTTTTGGCCTCTTGCGTTCACAGAAGAGCCACACTGTGGCAAGGTTTCCATCAGTTTCGTGAGGTCCTTTCTTGTAGGCGAATTCACAGCGTTGTTCATATTCACTAGTCTGGGCCGTCGCTGAGGAGTCGCCGTATTCGCATTCATGTTGTTTGAATGTCCGGCTGCAGGAGGCAGCTACAGATCAAAGCAAGTCGCAGGTTTGTCTGTTTTTTAATTTTATTTAAACGTTGGACTCTGGCTCGTGTTCTGCAGCTCCTCCGGGCCCGATCCTCTCAGGGCTGGCGTTTCTGCTGAGGAGGTGTTGTTGCTTTGCGTTTGGTTATAAGATGAGTGCTTCTCTTTATCGCTCACGTTTTTCACTTTGGCAGTGTCATACAAAGGTTTGGATCAGGTAATTTTTTTTTTTTTATCATCTTTGAATTTATTTGGGTTGCAGAGAGGTGAGTCCGGTGTAAGATTTTCTTGGCTCGCTAGCAAGGTAGTTAGCAGTTTAAAACTAATTCATTTTTCTCAGCATTACTATTATTCTTTATTTAGGATATTTGGACTTGTCTTTGTTTTCCCTTAAAGCCAGAAAGAAACCTTTAATAAATACTAAGTTGTGTTTCTGAGGAATTAATCACATCAAGGCGTTACTCCTTCCTTCATCCATTAAAAAAAGGTTATGCTCTTTACTCTGTCTTCATTAGAGACTAGAAGGGCCACGGCGAGCTGTTTGGACTGTTAGCACTCAGCTCTGGGCTGCTTGCTGTTCTTCCATTAGTGCTAAATTAAAGGGAAATCCTATCCAAGTGCTAATTGGCCTAGTCATCCCTCATCCGTGCTGTCTTTTCACAGCCCATTTCCTGTGTCCTTATGTGGACGCCATTTACCGTGCTTATATAACTGAGGGCACATCTTCAAGTCAAAGCTCAGTGAACACATTTGATATGTTTCTATGACGAGATGACAGACACTGTAATACGCTTAACGCTACAATGAACCCCTGGCTGGAATCTTTGTGTCTGTGGCTGATCTTTTTTTGGAAAAGAGGCAGAAAAAGTTGGACAGGAAGAAAGTGAGAAAACCAGTCTGTCGATTAGCAAATTGTTTTTCAAAAAGTTTGGGGGAGTAGGAGGAAAGGGAGCACTGTGCAATGGAGATTCCTCAGTTTGGTTTTGTGTGGAGGGTGGCCGCTGTCGTTTCAACGTGCACAACAAGGAGCGGGTGTCAGCGAGAGGTGGCGTCCAGTAGGGCGGGGGTTGCTGGAGTTGTGGAGCGAGAGGCACTGCTGGAACTGCTCTCTTTGGGGCTGGCAGAGATGCTTCCGCTGCCAGCACCCCCTGCCATACTGCTCTGGCCCACTAGGGACAGGGGTCCTGGAGGAGAGCTCTCAGAGTGGGTCGGGGGTGCACTGGAGGACGCTGAGGAGCTGGAGGAGGAGGAGGGGGTGCCTAGAGGGACGCTGCTGCCCCCTGGCAGCCCCTGCAGGCCCTGACCGCAGACGTGGTGGTGCTTCTCCCAGTCTTTGTGTTGGCAGAAGGAGCCACAGTATCGAGCGGTGTTGCAGCCGCTGCACGTCTCACTGGCTTTCCTCCCACAGTTCCAGCAGCTCTGGTGGAACAGTAGAGACAGAGCAGATTGATTATAAACAGACGTTTTCTTGGTCATTTAAACACAATTTTAATATTTGAATAAGGTCATAGTTTATGTGCCTAATTTTCTGTTTTTAGTTACACTCGACATGGGGATTTTTGGCGCAAGGTAACAGATTTGTATTACCAGCAGGTGGTGGTCATCTGCTCTGTAACCGTCTGAGCCGGGAACTTTGCTCCAGCCATCTGGATTTGTCTGCTTTAATTTCCCACAAACAACTGAGGCCTGTACTACAAGCAGTTTCAACATACCATATTTTTCAGCCTATAAGTTACTTTTTTTGCATAATTTGCATGCCCTGAAACTTATACCCTGAAGCAGCTTATTTATGGATGTTTTTTCCATAAACCAATTTTTGGCTGAGATGTGACCGTTTTCATTCATTCTGACTGAAAATATTGAACACTACCATTTTCAGCTGCTAAATGGCACTCGAGGAGTATGGCATGCCGTTGTGTTATGCAATAGGTAAAAGTGGCTATTAATGACACAACCAGCTTCCCATAACCTGCCACCATTGTCCAGCTCGCCTGGAGCAACCGTCAAATCAGCTTCATTTCGCTGCGCCGCCCCGGTGAAATGCAGCTGATTTGACCATTGAAGTGCATTTATTAAGTAAAAGTTCAACTGAGACTCACCCTTACTATGTCGAGCAAACAAATAATTGTTTTTAGGTGGTTATTTGTTCAATTTTGCAAAAATGCACAGTGAGTCCTCTCATGCACGCACCTACTTCCACAAATTGGCTTTTGAAATTCAGCTGATTTATTAAGAAAAAGTTAGACTAAGACTCACTTTTACTATAATTTCGAGCAAACAAATAATTGTTTTTAAGTGTTAATCTTGTTAAAAATTCTTGTTAAAGTCCTCCTGTGCACGCTCCGCAGCTGCCATTTGGCAGCTAATCGATTTTTGGCACAACACCGGCCCACATTTCCGGGTTGTCAACGGTGACACATAATAGATGTGACTTATATGGCAAAGCGACATACTGTATTTATGTATTTCTCCACTTTATTAAGCATATTTAGACTGATGCGACTTATAGGGTGGAAAATACGGTACACAGTTTTATATTTTCATTATTACTTTACTAATTTTTTTATGTATGTGAATGTTTCTGTAAAGTGCCCTGAGACAACTTTGTGGTGATTTGACGCTATATAAATAAACTGAATTGAATTATTTAGATTCAAACTGCAATTTGGAAAAATGTGGTTTTTCCATCTCAGTCGGTTCAAACAGGTCTCCCAGTATCCCAGTCTAAAGGTGAAAGCAATACTCTTTTTGTTTGTCTGTCCCAGCGGTCATAAACCAGACTTTAGTTAAACAATATCTACAACTGATTAACGTTTTATTCATGAGGTCTGCCACAGCTAATGCACTTTAGAAAATGCAAAAAAAGTGGATATATTTCTGTCAGTTTTACAGATATTTTGCTAAATATACTGTGGTTATAGTAACTGAGAGGTATTCACAACCCAAAGTCCAAGTGTTACTCTTTGAGTAACTTAATTGCTTAAAACTTAAGCATTAACTGTCTGAGTCAACCCTGTTTGTTAGCAAAATACCTCAGGAACCACTGGACAGATTTGAATAAACTTTGATAAGGTATGTACATCTACAACCAAATAACTTTTAAAGTCAACCTGATTCAAGATGACTGCAACAGCTACTTATCCTTTAGTCAACACAACAATGGTTATAATTCAGTCAGTTTTACAAACATTGAGCTAAAATTTGATGTGGTAGAAGCTGAAACTCGTTCACAACACAAACTCTGAGCATGGAATCTCAAGTTATTGCTTGAGATCTCAAATAATATTTTCAAAGTTTGACCAACTGTGTCATTTCTCAGCATCAGATTATCTGAGTCCAGCATTCTACAATGAAAGGTGGTGAGATGCATTTCTTCAAGGAATGCTAGGCTTTTATTTATTTATTGTATATCATATCAAGGCTAAACATATTTAAATAAAACATAAAATTATCAAAATTAACAGTTATTTAATTAAATGGGATAGAGGCTGTTAGGTGTAGGGAATGAAGTGGAGGCTAAAAGATAAAAAAATAAAATGTTTCTGGTGAGTGAAGCATTAAGCTCAGGGCTAACTCAAAGGTTCCTGTGATGCTCACTTCACTGGAGTCTTCCTGCTGGTTGATGACCGTGAGCGCGTCCTCAGAAGCTTGTCTCTTGGCCTCGGCCAGCGCCCTCTCCATTTTGGACCGTTCTGCAGAGATCATCTCATGAGCCTTCCTCTCGGCGTCTGACACAGCCTTTTGCAGCTCTGACATGGCCTGCCGCTTCACTTCATTCACCGCCTCCTCTGAGAAACACAGAGAAAGGTGGGGGGTGGCGTTAGTGCTTATGGCTGCTCCGTCATCCTTTATAAAAGATCATTAAGCTTCCATCTTGTTGCAGCTCTGCAAACATCTGTGCTACTTTCAAGATTTAAAACAGTCTGACAGAAAAGTTCAACGATTACCTTTTTTCCTTTGCTAACAAAAGAAAACGTTGCCAACTTGAAGTGGTGGAGAAAGTACTCAAACACTGTACGTAAGTAAAAGTGCAAACAGACACAAATGTACTCTAGTAAAAGTAGAAGTACCACATTAACGTTCTTACTTAAGTAAAAGTAAATAAGTAATTGCTTTTAGAAATACTTAAAGTATTAAAAGTAAAAGTACCTGCTGAATGTATTATCTAATATGTATGTATGGGTGTACATATGGTTATGTTATGTTTTTAATTTTACTTTATTTGTGGGTGTACACAGGCTCATGTCTTATGTAATGTTCTCATTTTTACTTAATTTTTACTTAATTTTTACTTTATTTTACTTTATTACTATTCGCACCTTATGTCGAAGCAAATTCCTAGTTTGTGAACCTCGTTCATTGACATGGCGATAATAAACTGATTCTGATTCTGATTCTAATGCAGGGGTTCCCAACTCTGGTCCTTGTGGAGCACCATCCTGCATGTTTTATTTGGTTCTCTGCTCCGACACACCTGATTTTAATGAGTGGGTGATTAACAGGCTTCTGCAGAACACGTGAAAGTAATTAAATCACTGAACCAGGTGTTGGAGCAGGGAAACAACTAAAAAATGCAGGATGGTGTTCCTCAAGGACCAGGGTTGGGAACCACTGATCTAATGCAATGGTCTACAATATCATTAGATGTGCCTACCGTATGTATATTTTCTGTAATACATTAATAGTGTTGAGTCATTTTAATGAAAAATGCTGCAGATAATACATGTTTTTACTCTGTGACACAGTTCACACTTGGACTTGTGATTCTGTGTCAGAATTTCAGGGGTGACCTGCAGAGTTAAATGACATTAAGCAAAATAAGAACGAGGAATGATTATACCTTTGAAAGTTTTTATTTAACACAAAGCAAAACAAATGTGTCATTTTAACTGCAGTAAAAACATTTAAGTAAAAGTTGTCTGCCTGAAAAAGTTGGCATTAGACCTGACAAAGGAATAAACTCTGACCATTTCAACTCCAGTTTGTCATCAACTCTAGTTAAAATTCTGTCTATTCAACCTTGTAATGGGTCAATAGTAAACAATATTTTAACTTCCTGACAACATTTTCAAAACTTGGACCCGAGTGTCGAGACATTTGGAGACATCTCTTGTCTCCTAACATCCATGAACTGACACATTTTAATATTGCAGCAAGAATTTCTTGTTCAAGTTCAGAAGAATTTGGTTTTCAAAGTTTTTTGAGTCCAGTCTGGCTCTTTTGGGAGAGAGAATCTGTCCTGCTGTACTGAACAGTCTTTCAATAGTCTTTCAATAGTCTTTCAATAATCTTTCAATAAGGCCATGGGTGGTGTGTATCTTCTGGCTGACTCTCCACAGTGGAATCTATTTTGGGTGTGTTAGCGGTGCTGTGGGTGCACCAGCTCAATGACGTTTATTCTAGAATATACGTCATTGGTCCAGCTCTCCTTGAAGGCGGGCCTAACGTTACCTGTCCACTTTGCAGTGACTCAATGGACAAACTCCCCTCTCACCATTGGTTACTTTCAAACTAACGAACAAATTAAAAAAACACAACGTGAATGTAACGTAACACATTATAGAAATGTAGTCTAGTAGAAAGTACATATAATTAATGTGAAATGTAGTGGAGTAAAAGTCGAAAGTACCCACGTTTAACTCTACTTCAGTAAAGTACAGATACATGAAAAATGTACTTAAGTACAGTACCAAAGTACTTGTACTTAGTAGTTACATCCCACCACTGCCAACTTGGAGGTACATCAAATACTTTCAGGTTCTCTATTTTGATCTCTTGATAAATTAACAGTTTGGCAGAATGAATTTCCAGCAGATTGCTCTAATAGCTCCACTGCAGGACTTCCTCCAGTGGAGACTTTGTCTCAGGCTCTTTTTGTTCTTTTAATATAAAAAAAACTGCACGCGTGAAGAGGTTTTAATTTTTCAAGAGGTAAGTGTGCAAACTTCTTCGCAGGAGGCAGACTAAAACAAATTTCCATCTCAGTTTGACACATGTTGCCATCTTTCATCTCTGGCACAAAGTGAATGGTAGGAATCCACAGCATGTCATCCCTCAAAGGTTTTTATTCACCGGTGGAAAAAAAGGATTGCTAAATATACACGAATCGTTGATCAAATGCATATGTGGCGTGTTGTGCTCCCCCCCCCCGAATATGGATTCCTAATTTTCTTCAAACAGACAGCAACGTTTCATAAAAATATAAATGATATCGCTTGTTCTTCCTCCAGATGTGCAGAGTAAACAGAGACGCGTAAAGACGCAACTAATGCTCTGAAGGACTGCCAGGTGTGTTAGACCAACCAAGGAGGCGAGGCTGATACTGCTCACTTCCCATTTCCTCCTCCCCGTGTTTGCCTGAGAAGAACCTCATAAATACTTGTCACTTTTTCTCGCCGCTCCACTCGCTTGTTTCAAACTGTGGCAGAAAAGGCAATGGAGGAGACTTCTGTTCCATGTCTCTGCTTGATGATAAAAAAATGATATTTTGTAAATCCTGTAACCAAAGTTCTCAAGACTTCCCGTCATCCTGTCATCCCCTCTCTACCTTTATGCATCATTTCGGCTCCTTCTTTCTCTCTTATACCCCCACCAACACCCCGTTTCTTTTGCTTCTCTCCTCTGCAAACACAACATGCATTATTCCAAGCTTCTCAATTATCTGGCCTAATGCATGCACCACTAAGATTAGTTTGCAAATTTAATTAATTCTTATCTAGGAGACTGCATAGCAGATGCTGGGGCAATTAGCACTTAATGGAAAACACGGGGGCAGCAATATTAACGTTTTAATTCCACAGAGATTTGGCGAGTCCCTGAGATGGGTTATTTCTGTCTGCTTTTTCGCACTTCAGATCTTAGTTCTCAACCAGAACCAGACTGGAGAATACGTGTCTGCTTTTAATTAAAGGAGGTGCGTGCAGCTTTAGGAGACCTGGCTGCTGAGATAGAGGTGACTACAAACACATACACATGTATTTTTATATGCACACAAACACTAAAGGTGAGATCTTGGGAGTGAGATATGTTACTCACCCTGCTTGTTTTGGAGGTGCTTTAGTGCTGGGGAGAGCGGGATGCTTGTGGTACCTGTATGAAAAACAACTGCAATTAAAAGAGCCTTTTCTGCTGGTGAAAATGCAGCACAGTATTTTGCCGACAGCAGCAGCATCTTTCCTCCGCAGGGTATTGGAGTATGAGTGCAACATAATAGTGCTGGGACTGAGGTGGAACCAGGGCTGGGCCAGACGGCTCCTGGGATGGGCTCTGTGTACTGCACAGTACGCTGGAAGGTCCATGCGATGCAGCACTCCCTACTGCTTCCCTTCGTCTACATAACAAGTGTTGTTTTTGTTTTTGACTTGCATCAGTCATGAATTAAAGAACAAACCTGTTCTAAAAAAGTTGGGATGTTGGGTAAAATGTAAATAAAAAGTGAAAGCAATGGTTAAAAAAGCTCATAAATCCAGACATTAGGTTTTGTTTTACACTGGACACCCTTCCTAACTCAGTCTGGGTTCGAACCCGCAACCTCAGGACTACAAGGCTGCGACACTGACCTCGGAGCTACTCCAGTCTCCCTCACAATGGAATATAGTAAAAAATATCTAATGTTGGGACTAAGAAATTGTAAATGGACTGCACTTATATATTGCTTTTCTATCTTATCAAGACACTCAAAGCTCTTTACAGCACGATCTGTGTCCTCATTTACCCATTCATACAGCACTCTACTGTATCTATACAAAGAATTCAATTCTGTTTATTTATAAAGCGCCAAATCACAACAAAGTTGTCTCAGGGCACTTTACACGAACATTCACATACATAAAAGCCAATTAGTAAAGTTCTCTATCTAAGGAGGAGAATAATCAGAGCTTTATCACATTCATACACCGATGGGACACACACCGGAGGCAATGAGGGGTTCAGTGTCTTGCCCAGAGACACTTGAACATGTGACTGCTGGTGGAATCGAACCCCCAACTCTTGCATTGGAGTTCTAACCACAGCCGCCTTATTGTCTCAATAAAAGAAAGAAAAAACGTAAATTTGAATTTTATGGAAGCAACACTTAAAAACAAAAGATGGTACAAGGTCATGTTTATCAGTGAAGCATCTCCAGTTCTTTCAACAACTTTTAGAAACAGAGGAGACCGGTTTTTGTTTTTGGAAGCAAATGTTGTCTTTATTTATTTTTGCCAGATAGGAGAATTTATTGTACTAAAATCTGTATATCCAGTTCTGCAGTGATGGCGCCTTTCAAGGTGTGTAAAGCTGCCCGTACCAGAGGCACTAATGCACCCCAATACCATCAGAGAGGCAGGGGTTTCAACTGTGTACAAACAGGCCAAATGGTCACTAGCCTCTTTAATACAGAATATGTTTTCTAAAACTATTTTCTAATTTTGATTCATCTGACCACAGATCAGTTCTCCACTTTGCCTCAGTGCATTTTAAACGAACTTTGGCCCAGACAGTGTTTCTGGATAGTGTTCATGTTCTTATTAGCATGATAGAGCTTTAAACAGTATTTGTGGACGGCATGGCAAATTGTGTTAACGGACAATGATTTGTGGACGTGTTCCTGAGCGCATGCAGTGATGTCCAGAACAGAACCGGACCTGGTTTTAACGCAGTCCAGCCCGAGGACCTGAAGATCATGACCATCCCAATATTGGCTTTCAGTCTTGTTTTTTTTGATTACAGAGATTTATCCAAATTCTTGAAATCTTTTAGATATTATAAACTGCAGATGAAACGTAATTCTACTGTACATGTTATACAAAAGCCCAACTTTTTTGGAGTTGGAGTTGTATGAAACTTATTTCCTGAGAAAAGGAGTGTGAAAGAAGACCAGTTAAGCTCCACCCCGTGTGGCGCTGCTGCGGCCCACCGTAGGCCCGGTGACTGCATTTTCACTGCAGCTTTAACTGCAGTGGCCTTTCATAGTTGTGACAAATGGAGAGCATTTAGCCCCAATGACACGTAGGGCCTCCGACCCTCTGGCCCGATGGACCTTGAGCTGTAAGGCCTCAGATTTGTCCATCTGTTTCTGTGGTCAGGGTGAGGGCCACGAAGAGTGATGATGTGCATTTTGTTAGTTTGTGTGTGGTCAGTCCTGTGAAGACAATAAGGAGGAGGATGTTCGGCTCTTACCGGCTTTCCTCCAGATTTCTTCAGGCAGGTACCCTGAGGGAGGCCGATGCAGGAAGTCTCTGTGGATCTCTGCAACACAAACCCAGGAACACAGTGAGTTACACACAAATTAAAAACAGAACCTCATAATAAAACATCCATCCAGTTTCCACTTCTATTTTTGGAGCTAATACAGATTATATCAGGCAACACCGGTTGATAAGCCGCCAGCACTTTTTTTTTTCTCAATAACCTTTTCACAGAAGTAATGAGTAGTTTGAAATGAATCCAAATTTAAGCAATGAATGAGGAAGTTGTCAACATAAGAGCACAATCAGCTGGTTAAAAACCCAAGATGCTGCAGCTGGGTTTGTATTGCTGCACAGTGTGAGCTCAAATGTGCAGAAAAATATGATCACCTAACTGACTTTTTTGTGTCTAAATTGGCACATTAAGGCATTTTCCGCTATTCAAATGAGCCCTACCTTGCTGTGAGTGTTTTGCTTTGCCAAACATAACCCCTGAGTGTGTTTGTCTACCTGTCTGTCTGCCTGTCTGCCTTTCAGCAGCCGAGGAAGTTCCTATGGGGAGTGACTCGCTGCTGCTGCTAGCTGTGTTGGAGGAGGAGTTGTGGTGAGGAGTAGGAGGAGGAAGAGTAGTAGTAGAAGGAGGAAGGCAGTGCTGTCCGTTGCTCCCACCTTTTTTCATCTCCTCTACGTCGCTGTAGCGGCGAATCCAGTGATTCATCTCCTCCCGGTCGGCTTCCTGGCAGCGTCGCAGCACCGTCAGAGAACGCCGCGTCTTCTCTACCATGTCCATGATGCAGTTCAGGAGCTGTGTGTGCAAACAGTCGAGAAAGTGGTTACTTAAAGTAAACAAGAAAATAAGTTTGACTATGCTCTGTTTTTAAAGAATGCAACATCCTTCATCCCATTATTTAAAAAGCTGACGGAGTTATAGCGTAGCCGTGGTCATCATCATCTTAAATCACTTCAAAAGTCAATAAATACATCCAAATAAAGCTTGTGGATCTGTATCCAGTGGTACCTTTCTGAGGGTTTTGTTAAAATACATCCAGTGGTTTATGGAATTTTTTGCTAACGTGACACCAGAGGTGGAAAGAGTACTGAAAATGTGTACTCAAATACAAGTACTGTTGCACAGCTTAAATTGTACTCAGTTACAAGTAATATTACTGTTATAAAAATACTTTAGTAAAAGTATAAAGTGCTCTTCTTAAAAACTAATCAGAGTATTAATTACTTTTTAACCAATTGATGTTTTATTGTGTTGTCAATAGAAGCATTCAGTTTGATTTACTGTATATAACATTTCTAAGACGCTCAGAAGCTCCGTCTTATTTTAGTACCAGTCAAACCGATGGCAGTGACAGTATCTAAGATCTTTGCATACTTAGACAAACTAATAACCCACACATACAAACAATAAAACATCAATATCATACAGGTAGCTATAAAACCTCGTATACCACAATATGTTTTTTGAGATTAGATGCTGAAGTCTTGTAAGTTTCTGTCACCGTAGAGCTCAAACAAAGTTTGCATCTGGACTCTGTCTCCTATTCGACCTCTGTACATGAAACATTCCTCCAGGTGTGGCCACGGGCATTCATCCTCAGCCTTTACCTCGTCATTTTCTCTGTTTGTCTCCATTTGGGCATTTTCTCCAAAATTTCAGTCCATAAATGACTCTCTACGGAGTTGTCCTTTGCTTACGTTATAGGTAATGGGCACGTTCGTGACCTGAGAACCTTGTTGGCTACAAAGATGCAGATGAACGGTTTGAATATTTATTCAAATTGTGGCCGTACTCAGTAGAGACTTCTGATTTTTAAGGTAGCAAAGTACATGGTTTAAATTGTACTTAAGTATGAGTAAAATTACACACTTGAAAGAAATACTCATAAAAGTACAAGTCCCCAAAAATCTACTTATTACAGTAATGTATTTGTAATTAGTTACTTCCACTCCCGCTTATTTCTTAGTTTATATCTTAGATCCTTATTTACTGTTTCTTTTTACACTTTATATTTTTGCTATTTTTGGATGTAACTGGGACCCTGTGTACTGTACACAATTCAGTACCACATGTGATGAGAATGACAATAAAACTTACTTGAACTTGATCATCTTAAATCACTAACAGTAAAACAAATAAAAAAAGCTTGTGGATTTGTATCCAGTGGTACCTTTCTGAGGGTTTTGTTAAAATACATCCAGTGGTTTATGAAATTCTTTGCTAACATGACACACACACAGACATTAAACAACAATCTTCGATATAAAGTATCCTAACAAAACAACAAAAACCAAGGTATTACAGTTTTCTCAACTGTGTGGAACCACTAAGCATGCTAATGCAATTCCTCCCTATACACATCCCATCTCCTGTAGCTGGCAGACAACATGCATGCTCTCTGTCAGCTGATTGTGTGCCTGTCAGTGAATTTCACCATCTAAAGGCGTCACAACAATAATAATGCAACAGCTGGGCTGTTGATGCAAAGGTTGAGTCGATTTCTTCCAGCCCTCTGCTCCATTCTCTGCCAACTCAACAGATTTCCTGTCTTCTTTTTTCCCATTATAAACTATTACTTTCCCCCACAGTGCCCTGTCTTTTCAAAACCGGCGAGGTCTGCTTAATGGCTTTAGCATAGTTGACATCCAATCCATATTATACTTCCCATTCATCTTTCACCTACTCCTTTGCTCCGTCTCTCACCCTCCCTCCGCTCTGAGCCAGCCATATTTATTTCAGTGAAGTGTTTCTAATTTGGCAGGAGTCCAGGCCTGGCCGGTTCTCTCCACAGCTTCAGCTCTTGTCTCAGCTGCTCTGCCCAGCTGGAGCTGCTCGCTGCTGGGTCCTGAGCTCCATCTGGGGCCCCGTTCCTGTCTGTGTGTGCGCTTAGCACACACGATTTTCTGTTCGCAGAGGTGGGTGCTGGGAATCCAGATAGGTGTCTGTCAGTTGTTAATTCACCGCACATACACGGACCTCCCAAGGACAGCTGTCCGTCAACTGCTAGCTCAGCTGGGACAGAGGCTGTTCTGTCTGTCAGCGGTTCCTGTTACTGTCATCTGCTCACCATCTTCAGCTCTGAAGCTCACTTTATTAAACTGCTGACCTCCTCGTTCCTTTCCTCCACTGCTTTCTTGTTAATAAAACAAAGAGTCAGTTGGCAGTAAGCATGCTCATACATACATTATCAAGATGTTTCCATTCTTCTGCCCACTCTCGATCTGTAAGACGGTGATCAATCACTTCCTCTTGGCGAGCTCCGTGCACTGCTGCAATAAAAACCCACAGGACATCTCTGTTAAGACTCTTATGTGGAACACGTTGAATTATACACAGTTAATACTGTTCAGGCTAGACTATACGGGAATCTGTGATACATTTAAGGCATACAGACTCCTCTCCTCATGACTTGTTTAAGGTTTTATCTCGTTTCTTGGTATTTTGTTTAACACAATTTGTTGCTGTGTGTTTACATGACACGCATCAGTTCTCTTTGCAATTAAAGACACTCATTGCAATGCCACAAAGACCGGTTAAACAAATAATGACGTAAGAAACAAAATTAGCAAATGATTGGTCTCATACTGATACTCATTCATTGTCCTTACAATTAAAACCTCGGCTGCCTACTACAGTGGACTTGATTACTGATTCATCCATTTATCCATTTTCTTGAAGCCCTTTTCCCTGCAGGGTCACTGGAAGTCTCCAGCAGTCATCATGCAAGAGACAGAGACACTCTGGACTGCCTGCCAGTCCATCACAGGGCCGCACAGAGACACACAATCATTCACGCTCTCACTCACTCCTAGAGACAAATTATTTACCAATTAGCCTAGCATGCTTTTTTTTTTTTTTTTGGTTTGCTGGAGGAAACTGAAATACTATCCACATGCACATGGGGTAGAGGAACAGCAGCCGCTTTGGAAGCAGAAAGTCGCAGTTCGACTTCCAGCCATTCCCACATGTCGTGGTGTCTCTGAGTTCAGGCTGAGCAATTAATTGCATTTGCGATAATATCGCGATATGATAAAACAAGACTGTCTAATCGCAAAGGCTGCAATTTGACTGGTCACGTGATCTGGTTACGTGACTTGCGAGTGAGCAGAGCAAAGCAGAGAAGGGAGCAGGGGAAGTCAACACTGCACGTTAACCGGTTGCACAATGGCGTCAGGCTCGACAGAAGCTGACACATCTGAAAGTTTGGTACCAAAGAGAGGCAGCACGTCCGTTGTTCGGGATTATTTTGAACGTGCCTTGCTGTTGTTGCGACCTGTCAAGTTAACACCACAAATCTTTATCAACACTTTAAAAAAACACCACAAAGCCATTTACGATAGTTGCATGGCTAGAATACCAACGACCAGTGCTTCAACTTAAACAAGCAAAGTAGCAGTCGACAGAGATCACTGACCGAACTGTTCGAAGGCATTACTCCAAGACATAGAAAAATAATTGCATATTAAATTGCAATATTGAAGTAAAAAAAAAAAAATCACAATTAGAAATTTGCCAAAATCGTTCAGCCCTACTCTGAGCAAGACACTTAATCCCTAATTGCTCCCCAGGTGCTCAGTAGCTGCCCACTGCTCCACCTGGGCATATTCCAGGTGCGATGGGTTAAATGGGGAGTGGTGGCGCAGAGATTAGAGAAGGTGGGCTTGTGATCGGAAGATCGCCGGTTCAAGCTCCGGTACCGACAACATCAAAAATGTGGGTGGGGCACCCGCCCCCACCCTCATTCGCCCCACTCTGGGCCCATGAGCAAGGCCCTTAACCCCCATCTGCTCCCTAAACAGGTCTCTCTTGAAAATGAGTTCTCGTGTCTCAATGAGACTACCTGGATAAATAAAGGGTAAATTAAAAAAATAATAATAATAATGCAGAGAACCAATTTCGTCATTGTATGGAAACATACAATGATATATAT